>NC_077246.1:10571666-10895000 GCF_947179165.1 Solanum dulcamara | reverse complement strand
ACATGAAAACAAGCAACGCATGTGTATTTGATGTTCTCAACAAGTATGACATTTATATATGCATGTTCTAAGTTAATGTCAGTTCGAATACTTAACCAGAATAGCAGAAATATTTCTTCATGTTGCTACAGTTGAGTGAAAGCATAAATAGGGACCACACGTAAAGACTTATATATAAAATAATGATTTAATCCAAGGTTTAAAACAATGGGGAACAGGTCCTAGTGTTCAATGACAAAATAACATTTGAAACACATCAATAAAGATAAAGGAAAGGCAACTAATCCTGACTATTTTGAGCTGCAAACAGTAAGTAAACTCAATGAAATGACAAGCAAATTTTGTGTATTTCATGCTTATCCAGGCCTTCTGTTTTAGGTTTCATATCTGTTGGATATAGCATCGTTCTGTTTCTTTTCACCTGATATGACAACTTAAGGTTTACAATTCTTATCAACAAGTAATCGACTCAAACTTAGCTTTCTCCTGTTGCAGTTAAAGTCTCCTAGGCTCCATGTGGAATCAAGTGATTCAAAATCCATCGCTTTGAACACAAGAATGTCATTTTAAGCACATCTGAACGGATTTTGTAACCCTTCCAAATACAAGAATGAACATGAGTTTTGACTTTAACATCAAAGCATTTTGTAACCCTCCCGAACGGATTTCAGATAATCTGAGTATTGGTTTCATTCAAAATCTTTTTATCTTTCGGGTTAAGAAAACCTTTATATCTCGATAAGGCCCGAAAGATAACTTCAATCTGGCATTTAATTTTTTTTCAGTTCAATTAGTCGACCATAACAACTACACCTTGATTCTGAGCTAGTTGAGGTGATTTAATTAATCAGCCGTAAAATAAATATACTTACAGCATTCATTTCACATTTTATTACTTTTATAACTGAACTAAGAAGTAGGAAGGAGAAGCAAAAGAAGGTCTCGTATCAAAACTAGCAAGAGGACTCACATGCTAGAAGAAGACAATGTTTAAAGAAGAGAAGTAAATTGTTCGAAAAGAAAAAAAGAAGAAAAAAGAAGCAAAAGTTGTAGAAGAAAAGGTGCAAACCCCGAAGAAGAAGCACACAAATCACAATGATAGCAAAGATGACGCTGAAGCTTACTTGAAGAGGAGTCCTAGCACTAAAATTGTTAAATGTCCAATTTTCCTCCACTATTTCTTATGAAAAATTGAGTTAAGCACTTCTCGCAAGGATACTTTGAGCCATATAGTTCTATTGCCCCATCCTTGTAAGAGATGAAGCGATAGCTTTTGACAACACTAATCACATGCCAAACCTATTTGGTTATCAAGAAAGAACTCACTATGAAGCAATACCATCAATAAACTGTAAGACAAATTTAAATAGATCTATTAAACATCACCAAATACATAGAAACTAAACTTCTCATCCTTTGAGGATTCGTTCA
Source organism: Solanum dulcamara (assembly GCF_947179165.1). Lineage (NCBI taxonomy): Eukaryota > Viridiplantae > Streptophyta > Magnoliopsida > Solanales > Solanaceae > Solanum > Solanum dulcamara. Next base: position 10,893,569 of record NC_077246.1, on the reverse strand, counting down.
GAAAGCAATAGTGGCTAACGTTACTATTCAGTGTGAAACCATTACGACTATTAAAGTCAATGAGCTATATTTTGAAGGATGCGTACCAAGAACTTGAGCAGCAGAAATGCGTTGCTTTGGGTCTTTATTGAGCATCTTTCGGATGAGGTCCTTGGCACTACTTGTTATAGAGGGCCAAGGTTGACTTTCAAAGTCAATGTCTTCTTTTAATATGGCATCGAATATACCCCTCTCGGTTTCTGCATTATAGATTACAGAAATCAATAAACATAACAAGTCCTAGATAAAACCATACTGTTAACTGATAATTATACAGAAGAGAGCACTTGACATTACCTGCCCAAAAGGGAGGGACACCGCTGAGTAGAATATACAACATTACACCTGCACTCCAAACATCTATTTCCTTGCCATAATTCTTCCGTAAGACTTCAGGGGCAACATAGTAAGCACTCCCAACTATATCCTTGTACACCTTACCTGCACGAAATGCCATTATTTTATTACAATCCAAACAAAGTAAGAGCAGAGGTAGCATCAGTAAGGAAGAGTGGAAAAATGATGCAAACCCTGCTTAGGTTGTGTAAGTTCAAAAAGCTGGAAAGAAGAGAAGAGGATTATCTTAATTCAGATAATGATATATCATCTTATAGAATAGCCAATTTTGTATAATGGTAAGATTGGTTCATAGAAGTTTAATCAGGCCTAACATAATTTGAACTTCCGAAGCAAGGGAGAGAGGAGTCTAAACAGGCTGCAAAAATATAAGTTACTTTACATGTCAATTTGAACAGAGTTGAGGCATTGACGACAAATTCTAGGAACCCTTTATCATGCTAAAAAGGTATGAGTGCATTTTACTTTTAGCCTGATTTATGACAATTATTGTTGCAAAAATCTTTCCAGTTAAAAGTGAGGCCTCTTTGGCACCCACAGATTGGATTAACAGGCTAGCATGTTAATGATGCAAACATCCCCGGAGTCTAAACAGATAAAGTCCTATACTACTAAACTTAACAATCAGGATCTTAGCCTACATAGATACAATTACTTTTGATATGTAGATAGGAGACATAAATCTGGAAAAAGATGGAGGTCTGTGATTCGAAGATTTCACTAGAATTGCCATAAAAAGACTCGTCCCAAAGCTGCTATATACAACAACCACACATCCATTATAGTCACATAAGGGTCTAGGAAGGGTAGAGTGAGATAGAATTGACATCAAAAAGACTCATCCTAAAGCTGATATATACAACAGCAACATATCAATTATAGTCCCATAAGAGGCGTCTGGGAAGGGCAGAGTGTATGCAAACCTTACCCTTGCCTTGACAAGTAGAGAGGTTGTTTCCAATAGACCTTCGGCTCAAGAAAAGCAAAAACACAACATTGATCAAGACATAAACAGTAACAACAGCAGGATAGTAAGAAAATCAAGCCATAAGAGACAACAAGTAGTAATAGAAAACTAAGAATAAGAAATGAAATACCAAAAATACTACTAATGAGAGCATACAGCAGAGTTACCTTCTTCAATGAACATGGACAGCCCAAAATCTGTTGCCTTCAAAGCAGCATTTTCACTCTTGTCCGACAAGAGAAAGTTCTCAGGTTTAAGATCACGATGCATAACACCCATAAAATGGCAAACATGCACAACATTGACAATAGCTCTACACATTGATGCAGCAGCTCTTTCAGTGTAATGCCCTTTAGCTATGATCCTATCAAATAACTCTCCACCTCCACATAACTCCATGACAAGACACACTGAATTCTTATCCTCATAAGCACCTTTAAATGCAACAATATTTGGCTGTCCACTCAAGTGCTGCATAATCTGAATCTCTCTTCTCATATCAGCCTTATCAGATTTAGCAACAAGTTTCTTCTTTGATATTGACTTACAAGCATATTGATGACCAGTTGCTTTTTCAGTACAAAGAAATGTAACACCAAACTGACCTCTACCCAATTCTTTCCCTAGTGTATAGTGTGCCTTAACATCCTCAAATGGCTTACCCAAAATGGTTTCTTCCTCGAAAACTGGTTTGGGACTTGCTTGGGTCCTCATGGGTAATTGAGTTTCTGGGCCTGGAGATTTGGTATACTGAATTTGAGTTTGATGAGTTCCATGATGATGATGTTGATACCCTCCACCCCCACTCCCACCACTACCTCTTGATCTATGATGCCCATTGGACTTGGACTCTGCTTGTTTAGTTTTGCTCAAACAAATTCCCATTTATCTCAGAAGATCCAGTAAATAGGAATCAAGAATCAAGAAAACAACCCCAGATGGAGATTCAAGAATGATTAGAATCTAAGTTGAGACACTATGAAAGTAATGACAAAAAGTTTGGATTTTTATTCAAGAAAGAGTTATCCAAATTACTTAAAAAAGAAAGACTTTTAAGGAACTGTTCAAGATTCTAGATAGGAATTGTAATTTGTAAGAGTAGAAGATGGCTGGCAGTCCTTAAGATCTCTAGAATTGTAATGAGTTGGAATGAATCTTATAGGGAAAGTAAGAATACTGAAACCTTGGTCAGCATAGATATTGAACCCTTTAAACACTGACAAGGTACTAAAAAAGAGGAGAAAAGTAGAGATATTTTTGGAAAGGATAAATTGTTTTTGTTGGGTTGTTACAGCCCATAATAATAAAACTCCATTTTAGTTCCTGGACTAAATTATCCATAAGTATATAATTTTGAATTGTAATTTTTGGATTAATTTTTATTTCAGAATATGGAAAAAAATAAAATAAGATGTCCCACAGGATTTAGTTTGAGATTACTTTATAATTTATTTGATTAACGAAATAAATTTATTCAAGATAAATTTTATCTCAAACTCAATCATAAGTTATCTCAATCAATACAAATGAGTTTGACAATAAAAAAAAATTAGTGATAAGCTTATTACATATAAAATTTGTTATCCCGTCGTTTGGTATGATTGATTAGAGAATCTAACACATGTATTAGTAATGATATAATTTAATCCTTTGTGTGACAGAATTCTTAGCTTGTGTATCACCATATTCAATATAAAAAAAGTGTATAACTAATACATAATAAATCATAATATTAACAATATAAAAGCTATTAATATATGGATAAACATGAGTAAAGATTATCTTTAATACACTACACCCAATATTAGATAAGACAATCCTAGTATAAATAATCACTTCGCTAATTCATCATATTCAAAACTGTCTTAACAACTACCTTAATTAGTGGAGGTATTTCTTTTATAAAAAGTGACAAGTCTTGCGGTAGGTATGACTGGAGCTGTCCATGTGGACCTAATTCTGTACTAGGTCAATGCACACAGCTTATTCATTAAATCATGTTTAATCCTTTCTTAAACACTTGTACATTTCTATAATATATGTGACATAATTGAACTAAACTTTACAATATTCTATTAAGAGTAGTATCTACACACAATAGAACGTATTAATAGAGTAAGTTATCTCAAGGAATTAAGAAGTGGTATTTAAATTTTGAGATCTACATATTTTGTTAGTGGCAGAGGCAAAAAATTTGTAGAAAAATCAAAATATTAAAAAAACAAACATATAATGAAATTAAGGAAATTTAATATTTATTATATATATATACGTAAAAAATAATTTTAATTAATTAATTATATATATAATATTTTTTAATTAAAGAGGATTTGGATCAATCCTTTTATTACCTTAGCTCGGCTCATGCATTTTCTAATCGTATCTTTTCCGTAAGCATAGTAACTTCAATGACACACAAGTCAATGGTGCAAAACGAGTAAATTATCAACATACGTGGAATTGGAATTTAATATTTATGAGTTTACAATTTTTTAAAAAATAATTTAAATTCTAACTTAATATTTATATATATTTTATAAACATTTTATAACAAATTTAGAATTCAAAACAAAATTACTAAATTCTACTCGTAACTAACACAATCATGATTGTTAGGGTGGGAATATTGTTGGGGAAAAGGTTAGGAAGCAACCAATAAAAGAAAGGATGATGCTAGATGACACAAAAAATTTTGACAAAAATGGGCACAAAAGCACCTTTTTGGGCTATTTTCGTAATTAAAAGAGCTGGAAAGGATGGATTAATCAATTCATTTTATTTTTGTATCCAAAATGTCCATTAAATTAAAATTACTAATCCTAAACCACTAAAAAACTCTCAATGTCAAACTTTCACTTCCTAAGAATTGTTTCTTGGGCAGCGTTTCTTCTTTTATTTATGAGAAGAATTGCTTCTCTTTTGTCTTTCCTTTTTTGTTTTTCCATTGTTCCTACTTTCAATATTTTTTCCTCTCCCTCTTTTTCTTGTCTAAATTTCATCTCATGGCCAAGTATTTTTATGTTGTTTTTAAGGGGTAAAAAGAGGGTATATACTCTACTTGGCAAGAGTGTGCAAAAATGGTGATTGACGTTAGTGAAAGCTTGTATCGAAAGTATGACAGTTATGATGAAGCTATTGAAGCTTTAAAAGATTGAAATCTCCGAATAGATAGAGTGAAATTATTCGAGGAATGTATCGGGGAATCTTCATCTGCTACAGTAGTGGATGAAAAGAAATTAGAACCTAATGAGCAAAATGTATCTACCTTACCAATATTTTTGGCTGGGGTTGTAGTTGAAAAATTATTAAAGATTAATTTGCAATGCAAAGTATTAGGTCAAATTTTTCTGTTATTTTTGTTATGTTAAGTTAGGCTTTTGTTATATTTAACTTGTCTGTAAAATATTATGTTAATTACCTTTATGTTTCAACATATGTCTCACGAATTGCAAAAATTGAGTCTTACGCTGTAATATTTTACTGCTTTGATGCGACAAATATGCCTTAAGTTTCAGCATATTACTCATGAACTGCAACATATGTTTCTTATGCTACAACAAATAACTTCGTTGATGATATATAGAATAGTTACGTTTCAACATTTAACTCACGAGTTGCAAATGCGCGTTATGTCCTGACATATAAGATTTGTGTTGCAACATATGAGATACGACAATATAAGCAGTCATAGCATATCACCAAAAAGGAACAGTTCACCAAAAAGGACTTATCAACAAAATGTTCTACATCTATTCAACAATCGTAAAAAATTGATCTGTAGGTATGCTGTTGTTGCTAGGCTGCCTCTTCGAGCCTCCATTGTCACTAACATAACCATTTTGAGCCTTTACAACACCATAATTTCATAAAAATGAGGAATATCTGATGCGAAGTGATTCAGGGACAATATCAAGTGGTGGTACTTACAGTCCATCACTTAGAAACTCAACATATGTAGCAAGAAAAAGTCCACAATCCCTGCATCGTTTATCATCTATTTAAGAACTCCTAACATCATGTAAATGAATAAAGGGAACAAATGTGATACGTAAAAAATATCACTTGCTTGCTGGACAATGCCATCAACGTATTTGATATCGAAGGGGAGAGATTTATTATTTCCTTTGTAACATTCAAGGGTTGACCAGTCGGTTCGACCTTTTTGCTAAAAAAATGCCACTATATTAAAGGAATATTGGCAATGTTGTATACATCGTTTAAATCTCACTACAACTTCTGATTCTCCTTGATGAGGAACTTGAATCATACACCTTAATGCAGCGTTTCTTCAATACAATGACTGCCAGGACCCAGTGAAACTGCCCATCACAATTTACCTGGACATACACCTTATCTGTCAGGTGCCAAGGCAGTCTAGCAGCTATACGAAACCCTTTGATAATGTCACAAACTCTCTCCTGATGATTAGCAACACCATTGCCATTTTGAAAGTTTGTTTTGAAAAGACAATTTGTAGTGGTGTATTGATAGTGAGAATTATTCAGTTTCTTTGATTTCTTCCGCATATAATACAAAATAACATCCAAATACTGCACACATGCATAATCAACAACATAACGTCTCAATTATTTGTATGTATGCATCAGCAGGTGTTAATTAGCAGGTGTTAATTAAAAGATACGTGGGCATAGTCGTACCTCACCAGTCCAACACTTGTTGGGTTGGGACATTATGTAGAACCAATCCTTTGAGTTGGGGCTTGCAACGACAAAATCTAGCCGTTCGAATCCCAAACTCGAGCAGTTATGCATATAGTGATCATCCTTTGCATTCTTGTAATTAAATAAACGTCAACTATAATTAATTAGTGGTCATCAGGAACATAAAAAATAGTTGACTACTTATTTTTGTGCATGTCGCCTGTGAAGGCCCTCTCGTATTCATTTAGCCGTTAGTTGAGTTGGACCCTCGCCGATAATGGGATAACCTTCAAATGGATAAGTTTTCCATACATCCGAAGTGACCTTCTCTTTGGCTGTTTAGATTGAGCCATAATTTGGCAAAGGTATAATAGATAGTGGAGGAGCAACAAGAGTTGATAATGATCATTTTTTTCGATAGTGTTCTGCAAATTATTTTTTTCAAAGTGCTAAACTTCTTCTTCAAAGGATGATCATTGGTCTTTGGTGGAATGCCACCCCTATCATGTGTCAATTCCTTGATAGTATTTGTCAATTCTGTATCACGCTTAATAAAATGCTCATGTTTATGCTGACATTTTTCGCATTGACAGGCAGCGCATTGGTTAGTAGAGGAAGCAACAAAACATTGAGTATATAATATTTGTCCTGACATTTTATCTACAAGTTCAAAAAAAAGTTTACGATTTTAAAAAAGGTTCAGAAAAATTCATGAAAGTCTATAAGCCCTTCATAGGATTTTATTTCATTAACAAGGAAATCCATACCCATCAACTCGATTATTCATTATTTGTAAATACACAATGAGTTGTATGGTATTCTTGTTAGCAAAACCATTAAAGTCCCTAAAAAAAGACTTACGGTCGGTGAGACGAGGTTGTGGTTGAACAAAAGGTGTCTTTTGAGTGTAGAGTGACAGTTATGACGATGCGAGCTTGTTGGTTGTAGAGGAGTCAAAAATTTAAATTTTTTTGCAGAGGAGGAGTTTGAAAGTTTGAAGGAATCTTCAAATTTCAATGGAGTATAACTAGGGTAGGTGACGAATGGGGTGAAAATATGTAAGCCCTTCTCACGATTTTATTTCATTAACAAGCAAATCAATACACATCAACCTGATTATTCATTATTCGTAAGTACACAATGAGTTGTATAGTGTTCTTGCTCGCAAAATTATTAAAGTCCCTAAAAAAATAAAAGAAAAGACTTACAGCCGGCGACGATGCGGGGAGGTTGTGGTTGAAGAAGAGATGTCTTTTTGAGTGTAGAGTTACAACGACGATGAGGCGTGCTTGTTGGTTGTAGAGGGGTCAAAGCGATGTTGTTGTTTTTGCAGAGGAGGAGTTTGAAAGTTTGAATGAATTTTCAAATTTCAAATGGGTATAATTGGGTTAGGTGATGAATGGGGTGTGTTTGAATTTTTAAAAGAATAAGACACCTCTTGTTCAACTTTCACCTCACTCTAGTCTCTCAACATGTTTTTGAGGGAATCTTATAAATTCAACATGTTGAACTTAAAATGTAATTTCATATAATCAACATTATTAGTTTATAGATTGACATATAAATGTACCTATTTAACTCATCAAACTTATCCAAGGTACTTTAAACAAAAATAAAATGGGAACTTAAACTCGTCTCGAACCCGTGACATATGAACTATTAAGTTGATGTTTGACCATTTACATTGCAGTAGCATTCGTTTTACAAAGTAAAACAATTTTTACGTTATAACCTATTATTAATAACTACTACTAAGTACTACATAAAACTACTACAATGCATTTATTTTACATGATTGCACTTCTCCACGTACGTTCAATTTTAAATTAAAATTGGATACTTAATCAATCAAATAAAGTTGAGTTTTTAAACTTTTTAAAATTCATTCAAAAGCCGTTTCATTTTCCATCAAAACTTTTCAATCAAAAACCCTTTCATTTTAACGTTTCAGCAACAGATTGAACCCGAAAAGTTGTAATTTTTCAGTCTCTTATCACTTTTATAAATCTCAAAGAATGAAAGTTTTCATAATCTTACTCACCCTACTTACAAAAATAAACACGATGTGGAGAAATGCAAAAATAAGAAGAGTCGTGAAAGAAAAGTCTTCTTCTTTATTTGAATCCCTTCCGAACCATATTATAATAGAAATTGTTGCAAAAGTTGCTTTATTTTCTTTTACGGATTACATCAATCTCAAACGAAGGTATGTATATATATACTGTTTAGAAAAACAATATAATTTCATTTTACTAACTGATTTATTTTTTATAGTTGCAAGTTATTTTTTTAAATCGCAAATGAGCGATACATATATGAGACATTGGTAGACTTTTCGATTCTAACTGCATGGCCATGGGAGAAGACGGAATGTATAGATAATATTTTGGAGATATGTACGGATTCCGGAAATAAAGAAGCCTTGTGCGAAAAGGTGTGGTAATAATTAATTTAAATTTATTTTCGTATGTGTGTGACATTTTAGTGAGAAATTAATTGAGTTTATCGTTGTGATTCTTTGTAGATAGAGTTTTTCAGTAACCATAGTCCAGAACATGCAATGGAGTTCTTGGAGCATACAACAAACAAAGGCCATCTTAAGAAATTATATGTCATTGCCATAATTTCAATCTTCAGGGGCGGTAAAGATGGGTGAAAAGGGGTAATGTTGCTTGCCAACATCAAAGAAAAAAATCCCCGTAACAATATAAGGAATAACCGACATGGTTTAAAAGAAATTTAACGCAAATATGGGTACATAATCCTTTATTTATGGGACCCAAACTACCCATTTGCTGCACTGTTCAACATCAAAATCACATTTGCAACAATGGTTGGCCAATAGATAGCGACGATGAACACTTCCTTTTTCATTGTCATGTTTGTAGTTGTGATCGTGAAATTGCCTTTGTAGACAAGTGTTATCCTTATTATAATTACATGTAATTTAGTTTGGATTGTTAATATTACTTTTTTGGTTTACATTATATGCATTGATCTAGAAATAATTGTTTTACCAACAAGTTGCAACATGCCATCAATATGTCGAAACTTATGACCCATATGTTGCAACATATCCCATTTTTGTTGCAACTTGTGAGTAAAATGTCACAATATGTCACAATCATGTTGCAACTTTGGAGTCGCAATCATGTTGCAACTTTGGACTCACAATTCGTACAAGAAGTCTCGAATGTTGCAACTTGTGAATAATATGTTGGACCATTTGCTTAACAAGTTGCGACAAATGCTCTTTATTTTTTATTAACTTTTTAATGTTTATTATGTTTGCGGTCAATTTATCAAATATATCACTTTATAGTTTGACTTCTAAAGTATAACACATTGTATTGAAAGTTAATTATTTTCAAATTACTTTTATGTTCTATAAGTTGATTTCAAAAAGTTAGATGAGTAATAATTTTGATGTGCAAATCCAAAAATGATATTACAAAGTACTTGGAACTTTAAATCACTGCACTTCTCATTTTGGCACTTTTAGAGTTTGTAAATCAATACCTTCATTAGTGTAAGCAATCATTTGGAACAGTCGTATATAAGCATCAGCTTCTCAGCTTCTTCCCCCTCCTGACATCATTAAAAAAAAGATAGTGAATTGCAATAAATAAGAATAATAAGCAACACAACGAGCCACCTACAGGAGAAGCAGTCTAAAGATCCAAAAGAATTAGTCATTCAAGATGCAACAAAAGCTGTGCAATGCAAAATATCCAACCCACTCTTAGCAGGCACAATTTAAGCCATGTAGTGGCTATATACAAAACATTATGAAATATTTACAACCAAAACCAAAATATTATCTTAAAGGAGAATAAAAGATGGTCACTGGGATGGAGAAACTGTAGGAAGTCGGTTTGGAGGGATTTGGGAAGGGGGCTTTGCTTTAGGAAGGAGGTCTATAAAGGCTTGGATATGATGGATGTGATGTCCCTGTCGTTCTATCACCTCAGTCTTAAAGGGGTCAACTTGTGCTTGGGAAGCATCCATTCGTTCCTTCAAGCGAACATTCTCCTGTCATAGTTTAGCATTCTCTTTCAAGGTAGTATCCAAGTCCAACATAGATTGTGTTATTGGGCTAGTACTCTTCTTTCTTGTAGAAGCCGCTACACAGTCACATTCCTCCAATGTAGACAAGGTAATCCTATCACTCTTTGTGGTAACTGACCCTTCGTCCAAGGGAACCCTACAATACATGAAAACCTGTGTTAACAAGAACCCATAAGCCAGCCCATAAGGGCCAATTTTGGGTGAAGTAACCCTCCCAATATGCTTTATCATGAGTGCAGACAGATTTATTTTTTCATTCAAATCAATGACATTCATGATACCCATATTTTGAAAGCTTGCCTCATGATGTCTTCCTCCCCTGGGCAGTACTTTATTGTTTACTATTTCAAATAAAAGTTTATGAAAAAGAGACATTTTCCCCTTCAAGGAGACATTTATAAAGGAACAATCAATATTTTGCCAAACTTTTTACAATTAAACACTATATCTACTCTATTCACCTTGCTACTCACCACCAACCCATCAAACATTTTATAATTTGCATAAAATTCGATAACTTCATTTTTATAGAACCGAGGATTTAAAGAAACAAACAAATAGTCCCATCCCTGAAAACTTAGCCTACCCAACAAACTTTGAACAAAGGAATTTTACATCACCTCACTATCCAACACCCTTCCTTTCAGAAAGGTTTGGGTTGCATATTATGCATGAGGCACCAATCGCAAAAAGTTTTCATAATTGTTGTTTCTCCCAACTTGTGGAGCACACACCTCCTCCTCCTCATCCTCTTCGTCAACATCTATTGGTTATTCATCATCTCCAATATTTCATTACCCTTTGGCCAGATGAACTCGTCGTAACTCCGCTTCTGTGAGTGCATAGGCAGCCCTCTTTCTGGTAAAAAGGGACTGATAGAGGAAGAGATGGAGATGGAGTGGAAGACACAGAGGTTGTGGATTTTGGTTTGGATCTACACTTATGTTTAAGTATGATATCACCATCATTGTCTATGCCGACATCGTCTGACGATAAGGTTTTACACTCGGTGGGAGGAGAGATAGAGGACTCTTGTTCATCGGATGACCAAGAGTAGTCAAGGGAATATGATTGTTGAGGCGTAAGAGAGGGTGGAGTTGTCATTTGTTCTTTGATAGGTGATTTTTGTGGGCTAAATGGAAGTATAGGCGATGGAGGAGAGATTTTTTCCTTGATCAAGAAGAGGAAGATGGACAGGTTATGTGTGGAAAAGAGTGATGGAATGGGGGGAGTAGAAATGACGGTTGTCAGTTTTTTGAAAAGTAAGGTAATCATGAACGCACATAGTAATGAATTTCCTGTTTTATGAATACAATAAGTTATAAATTTTGACTCATAAGTAGCATAAGAAGCTCAAATGCTGCAACAAATGATAAATTTTTTAAAGTTTATCAAAATGTTATTATATCACGTTACAGTTATATTCAAAGTTAATTAATTTCAAATTACTTTAACGATCTATAAGTTTACTTTCAAAATTTCAATGAGTTATAATTATGATGTGAAAATCTAATTTTTAAAAAGGTAATACAAAGTACTTTTAGCTTTAAATCCCCATATCTTGTATAAATTAGAAAATTTAAAATTAAGTTTGGAGTACATAACTAATTTTATAGACGATTGTTATCCTTATGATAACTACATGTAATTTTGTTTGGGGTTTTATTATTACTTTTTTTGGTTTAACATTATATGATTAACATTACATGGATTGATCAATAAGTTGCAGTATGTCATCATTATCTCACAACTTTTGACACATATGTTGCGACATATAACATTTATATTGCAACTTGTGAGTCATATTTCACAACATGTCATGCTTATGTTGCAACTTTGGACTCACAAATCTCACAAGAATAATCGAATGTTGCAACTAGTAAACAATATGTTGGACCATTTGCCTTATAAGTTACAACAAATGCTTTTTAATTTTCAATTAACTTTTTAAAGTTTAATATTTTTGCTATCAGTTTATCATCAAATATATCACTTCATAGTTTGACTTCTAAAATATAACACACCATGTTAAAAGTAAATTATTTTCAAATTACTTTTACGTTATATAAGTTGAATTCGGAAAGTTAGATGATTAATAACTTTTATGTGAAAATCTAATTTTTTTTAAAAGTGATACTACAAAATATTTGGAAATTTAAATCGTCATACATCTTCTATAAATTAGATAATTTAAATTAAGTCTTATTAACGAGTTCTAAATAAGAAAATGTCTAAGTGGTAGAAAATATAGGTACAAAATATTAATTTGCACATCATAACTTACATAATGTGAAGACCTCCAAGGATATTTTCGTGCTTTTGCATGTTTTTACCATTTTACCCCATCATGTATCTGTCACACCCCGGAAGGGTACCCTAGACGTGACCGGCACTCGAAGTCTATTTTTGACCTCCGAGCGAACCACCTGGTCCAGTCACACATTCATTCAATCACATTCTCTCAGCGGAAGACTCAATTAATGACATACTACTCATAAATTAAAATCAAGTCATTAAAATCATCAATCAACCATTTGTATCTAAAAACATTCCATAGCTTAGGGAAAACTTTTAAGAAAACCTTCTTAGAATGTTCAACTCTTTCACAACTCCTATCCAACACATCTAGGGGCATATGGAAGAACTAAATCCATATTTTAGGTTAGCCTTACATACCTTGTTTGAAGACTTTGAAGAAACCTTGATGTTAGGTCTTCAATGGAAGGCTTGAATTCTTGAAGCTCTTGAAGGCAATCTTTGTTAGAGAAGGATTTGGAGAAGAAGAAGAAGAAGAGAGGGAAAGTTTTAGGGATTTTTAGAGAGAGGGAGGACTGAAAAATGGTCCCAAAATGTTCAAGGATAGGGTATATATAATTAGGGAAAAGTCCAAGTTGCCCCTTTTCAAAAATCTGAAAAATTGGGCAAAAACCTTGTTGGCGCTATAGGGGCGCGTCGCTCCACTGCAGCGCCAAGCCAAAATAAGCTTAAAACCCTGCACATCTAATAGTGGTGCATCGCGCCAAGCCCCAAACTACTGAGGCTATTTTCTGGCGCTATAGTGGCGTGGGGCGCCACTGGAGCGCCAAGCCTAAATTTCGCCCAGGCCTGAAATTTCTGCAGTACTAGTCTGTAGTAAAATGGCCATAACTTTTGACTCCGAACTCCAAAAATTGCAATCTTGGTGGAGTTGAAAGAAGACTCAAAGAACTTTAATTTGGTAGGTCGTGGTCCACCTAGTTCGTTATATCCTAGGAGATATGGTTGTTTGAAGTTGACCCTTATACTAACTCGTCCGAAAACTTAATCGATTGGAGTTCTTTGGACTCGACTTGGTGTTAGAGATCCCTTATGACCCCTAAACACATCTAACACACTTAAAATACTTAGGAATTAATCCTAACTCATGAGTAGAATTACAAGTCCTCCGGTCCGAGTCTACCCACACGTGAAGAAATGTTCGAGTCTTTGCGAAAAAAATTTTCGGGGTGTCACATTTACTCTTACCCAATTTGGTGCTTGATACTCCTCCCAAGACTCAATACATATAAAACTCCATCGAATCAACTCAATCAAATCATATCGACAAGTCTCATTTAAACCTTGTCAACTCATCAACTCTAGCACAATCAACATCTCCCAATCATATCTTTCAAGAGTAAAATTAAATACACATGTATAGCAACTTATAAACATCACCAATCATTTCCTCTATCCATTTAATCAATCTTTGAGACTCATCACAATCCCAAGGCTTTAAGTTAGCAATTCAGGCTAAACAACATTTTAAAGAAAAATAACATCATTTATCATAATCTACATAGTTAAGAAGATCAATAAAGAATATTTAACAACTCTTCCTTATCAACTCATGCTCACATAAAGGCTCTTTTTAGAAGTTTCTTGACTCAACCCCATCAACATAGCAAGAATCACTTTAATAGATAACAAGACTCATTTGAACACAAACCTAGCAAGAAACTCTATTTCTATGGACATTCATCCTCAAGAAAGGTATAGGGCACATGGGTGGACTCAACCCATGTTTTGGATAGCCTTACATATCTTAGTGAAGACTTTGAAGAAAACCTTGTTGTTGGGTCTTCAATGGCAACTTGAATCTTGAAGCTCTTGGATCAAAATCTTTGTTAGAAATGGAGAAGAAGAAGATGATGAAGAAGAGAGAGAGAGATTTCTAGGGCTTTTCTAGAGAGAGAGTGAGGCTGAAATATATGTCCCCAAAATGTTCAAGGATGATACATATATAATTTGGGTGAATTCCTAAATTGCCCCTTCTCAAAAGTTCTGAAAAATAGGCTAAAATGCTTCTGGCGCGATAGTGGCGCATCGCGCCATTGCATCGCCAGGTCAATTCCGCCTAAAAACCTGCACATCGCACCGCGCCAAGGACCAAACTACTGAGGCACATTCTTGGCGCGATAGTGGCGCTTCACACCCTTATAGCGCCCAGGCCAAAGTTTCTGGGTTCTGGAAATTTGGCTTGAAAAACCCTGCACACCTCGTAGTGACGCGCCACGCTAGGGACCAAACTACTGAGGCATGTTCCTGGCACGATAGTGGCGCATCGCACCACTGTGGCGCCAGGCCTAGTCTTCCAGCAAATGCAACCCAGGCCTGAAATCCCTACCGTGCTAGTTTGTCTTAGGATCGCCATATCTTTTGACTCTGAACTTTAAAATTTACATTCTTGGTGGAGTTGGAAAGAAGACTCGACGACCTTTGATTTCATAGGTCGTGGTCCACCTAGGTTGCCATCTTTCAAAAGATAGGGTCACTAGAAGTCAACCCCTTATGCAAACTCCTCCTCAAACTTAGCCACGATGAATCTTTTGGATTTGATTTGGTCCTAGGGGCCCTTCATGACCCCACATCACCTCTAACGCTGCTCAATTTCTCAAAGACTCGTCTTAACTCATGCAAATGCTCCACAATACTCGAGTTTGACCTTAACCGTATACAAGAAGGGTCCGAATCTTAGGGAAGAATTTTGAGGGGCATTACATTATCTCCCCCTTAGGATCATTTGTCCTCGAATGACGAGTGGCCAAGAATGGACTCAGGGTACAAATCACAATCAGAATTCATTTATCCAACCAATCAAATTCTCAATCAAATTACCAATCAAACTCATAATGCGCAAACAAATTCAAGTCAAGGAAAAGGGACATTACCTTCAACATTCTCGTCGGTAGGCACGAATAGATGGTGGTATCTAGATTTCATATCTTTCTCTGCTTCCCATGTGGCTTCCTCAACAAACTGATTTTTCTACAGGACTTTGACTGAGGCAATCTCCTTTTTCCTCAATTTGCGAATTTGGCGATCAAGAATTTAGGCTGGGACCTCTTCATAGGATAAGATATCCTTAACTCTAATAGTATCAATGGGGACTACCAACGAAGGATTGCCTAAGCACTTCTTCAACATCGAAATGTGGAATACCGGATGAATAAAGGCTAGCTCTGAAGGTAACTCCAACTCATAAGCAACACTCCCAATCCACCTTAAATCTGGTAAGAACCAATATATCGAGGACTAAGCTTTCCCTTCTTCCCAAACCTCATAACGCCCTTCATGGGTGACACTTTCAAGTATACCCAATCATCTACCTCAAACTCTAAGTCCCTCCTCCTCACGTCCGTGTAAGATTTTTGGGGGATTTGGGCTGTCTTTAGCCTGTCTTGAATGACTCTTACCTTCTCCATGGCTTGGTGAACAAAATTGGGTCCAATCAACTCGACTTCACCAACCTCAAACTATCCAATTGGCGATCTACACTTCCTTCCATGTTTTGATACGTGTATATGATTCTAGAAGTTCTATTTTGATATAATCAATGGTAACTTTTGAAAGGTACTTAATATGATTCTTGTCTTGATTTTGAACAATAGCTTATTTTAATTATTCTATTGAGCCCCATAATATATCTTGAAATATGGAAACGATTTCAGAAAGACTATTTTTACATAGACCATCGTGACATCTGAAAGACATGCACTATGATTATTGCTCAATTTCTCTTATATGACTTGGCATCGGAGTTACGCTATCGAGTCTCTGGAAATGTTTTGTATTTTATATTGCATATATTTTCTCACTACTCCACTCGTGGATGCTTCAATGCTTCCTTCACCGAGATCGAGTCAGGTTTTTTTATCATGCGTACTTCTCTGCATTATTCACCGTGCCCCAACGTGAGAGGGAAGGTACGACCTGTACATAGGTTTTGTGGAGTTATGATGTGCCATATACACATATGATATGATATGATCTGATATGACCATCTGATATGATATGATCTATTACAGAGATGTTCCCTACTCTGGAGTTATGATGTGTTTTGGCACCTGTGATGGGGCGGCGACCACGATTTGTTCACCGAGTCCCATAATGGGGCCGAATATGGCATATGTTTTCTGCATACCTTATCTGTGGTTATGATAAGCATTTTGATATTTCTGGATACTTTGCTTATTTTTGCACATTCTGCTCTGGTAATGACTTTACTTATTACAGTCCATGCTTTACATACTCGATATATTTTCTGTATTGACCCCATTTCTTCAGGGGGATGCATTTCATGCTCGCAGGTACAGACGCTCAATTTGCTGATCTGTTCGCCTAGGACATCCACCCTATTAGTTGGCAGTGCTCCTTTGTCTGGAGCCTTATTTTGGTACTAACTTTTCTATTGTACATTTGTACATGTTGGTTAAGGGTATTGACGGGGCCTTATCCCGTCATATAATTAGGCTATCGTTCTGTAGAGGTATGTAGACTTGTGATGTGGGTTATGTATATATGTTTTGGGCTTGTGTTCCGTGACGGCCTTAACGGCCCTCTTGTGCTATATCTATTCTCATGCGCTCTCTAGCGACCCTTTTTCGATTTCTACTTTTGTTTATTCTGCTAACACGCTAAGTAGGGCTAAGGGTACGTATGGGTGCCCAAATCGGGCACTAATTACGGCCTACGGAGTTGGGTCGTGACACTTAAGGACCCCATAGTTCGAGTTCCCATCTACATGCTACATTCGGTGCTAGGTCAAATCCCACGGAATAACGTTTGAACATCAATATAGCAACTTTAATATTTAAAACATCAATCAGTGGAATATCTCATTAAAACCATTGATTTATAATATCATCATAGCTGCCATGCCCTATTTATCGTTCTACTAATGAACCTTGATTTATAAGAAAATTAGGTCTACAATTAGTGATGGTATTCCGGGTACCATGCTAATCGGACCTTACTTTTTGGAAAAATATTCAAAAGAATTGACGTCCAATAGGGATGTCATACATGTCATATCATAGCCTAAAACATTTCATTTGATTCAATGTGAGAATTGTCCTTTCACATTGAAACCTTACTTTGTCTAAGAAGCCCTTTCATCAATCAATCATTTCATGAAGACTCCCCTTCATAAACATGTACTTCATAACATTCATTGGAGTCAAACTTCATTTCAACTTTACTTTACCATAAGAAACTTGGTGAGTTCAAATCAATCAACTTCCAAGTCATTTAAATCAATGCTAACATGCATGAAAGTGAAAGAATTTGTCATTTAAACATCTTAAAACAACCCACCAATATAATTTAAAGATACTTTCAAGCCTTCATAAAAGGACCTTGATAAATCATCCATTTCATGAAAATAAGAATCAACATAAGTCAATATAGGTGAATAAACTTCAAATATTCAAGAATCTATGCATTTGGAATCATAGGATGAAAAATCATAAAACTCTTCACTTGAAATTGAGAGTCAATATCTATATATAAATATGAGTAAATAAACTTTAAATATACCATAAGCTATGCATTTGGAACCATCATGTAAAAACCCATAAGATTTTATCATTATGAATTAAAATGCTAGGTTGAGAAACATTTGGACTCCATGGGTGGAACAACCTATGGATGAAAACTCACATAACTTAGAGTGAAACTTTAAGAAAACTTAATTATTGATCTTCAATGAGGAGCCTTGAATCCTTTGAGTTTGATAGAAAAATTGGAGGGGATGATTTGAGAGAGAGGAGGATGAAGTTTAGGGATTTGGGGAGGTGAAAGACTGAAAAGAAATAACCCAAAATGCGTCCAAGTTCATATATATGTTATTAGGTAATTTTCCCAAGATGCCACTACCAAAATCTGGAAACTGGCCAAGTCCTCATCAGGTCTGTGATGCGGACTTGTCGCGCACATTTCTGGATAAAAACAATCTAGAAAACTAGCTAAGTCCGCGTCAGGTCCGCATCGCGGACTTGTCGCAGACCTCTCTGTTCAACTGGGCATAACATTTTACTCCGAACTCCAAATATTGCAATCTTAGTGGAGTTGGAAAGAAGACTCAAAGACTTTTAATTTGATAGGTCACGGGCCATCCAATTTGTTAAATTTTAGGAGATATGGTCATTTGAAGTTGATTCTACTACAGTCTCATACTAAAACTTAGTCCATAGAAATTCTTTGGGCTTGACTTGGTTTTAGACATCCCTTATGACCTAAACCACATCTAATACTCTTTAAATACTTAGGAATTGATCCTAACTCATATATACAATTAAAAGTTGATGAGTTCGACCCCATACGCCTAAAAGAATAGTTCGAGTCTTGGCATAGAAATTTTCGACATGTTACAGGAAACTACCACACATTCAACAGTACTAAAACAAAAACACAACCTACAATGAGAAAAAAATTGCCTTTTTTGAGACGTGCATAATAAAGATATGCATATTTCAATTTATGGGTTGTTTCAATATGTGACCTATATGTTGGGTCATATGAGTTACCTGTGACCAATAGCAAATGGGTGATATGCTGCAACACCTAACAAGACATGAACAACAACATATCCATCAATATCTGAAAAATACCACACATTCAACAGGTCTAAAACAACAACACCACCCATAGCCAAAATAAATTAGGGTTTCATCAGACGTGTACAAAATTGTAAGAATAACATATGCATATTCCAAGTTATGGGGTAATGCAACTGGAGAGTCGTATGTTTGAAAATATGAGTCACCTATTACAAATAACACATGGGTGATGTGCTGCAACCTATGACGCTTTACAAGAAAAGGAAAACAACACAACAACCAAAATTCCAAAAGAGAACAGATTCAATAGAACCAAAATAACAACTCAACCATAACCAGAAAAGCAGAAAATATTCGAAAGCCCTAAAAAAGTTTATCTTGAACTTGTTGATTGAACGACTGGCAACGACGACACAATGGATGTAGTGTAGAGAAACAACTTTGGCTCTGTTGTTCAAATTGAAACGCAATGAAAAGAAAAGGAAGGGAAAGTATACAGAAAGTTCTATTGAGATTTGAGATTAAGAGGAAGACGAAGAGCAAAGTAAATAGGAATGAGCGGGAGAAGGAAAAGCAATGTCTTCTTTATTGGTTTGATTTGACATTAAGTAAATGCATTTTGTATGTGACACGTGGGTGTAAAATTTTAAATTTAATTTTTTATTACAAAACCCCTTGTGGAAGGGTTTGAGTTATAGTTCAAAAGTATCACCCATATTTTGCAACAGGCTTTTCATATGTTGGGACACATGCACAACTTGGTATTTATATGATTCAACTTGTGACACATTCAATCATACGATGTTCATTTTCAGACTGTTGTATATTAACTTGTGCACATCTTGTTAGCAATATTCTGCAACATCCGACTCATATTCTACAAGTTCGGAGTCACATGTTGTAACATACATATCAGAAGTTTCAAGCTGGCACTCACACGATGTTGAATATATTATTTTTCTGAAGTAACTTGTGCACAGTACTATATACAATCGAAAAATAAATTATATCAGTTGTTGAACTTAGAAGAAAGGTACAAAATATATGCATAAATTATCATACAATACTGCAAGGGTGTGCACTAGACGACTTTCCGCCCATGGGTAGAATGCAAAATCTCCAACGATACACTCAATTTCTACTTGAAAACTACAACCATGACACTAAAAATCTACATAAACATAGTCACTACTATCACTATCAGGCCAGTGCTACTTCCTGCTAATATGAGGATGCTCATGTTGAATTGTGCAACAGATGGGTCTTCCTCTCAATAATGTAGGATTTAGAACCCAAGTATCACACAACATTTGTTTTAATGTCTTTCGACATTCCCTTATTTTACTAAGAGTCTCTGTTGCTTTCATTTTGCCAATCAACATCACACCCTTTCATGTGGAGTCTGCATTCAATAAAACTGAAATTATGCCAGAAGCATACAAGGCCCAAATGTGGCCTCCATTTGCTGCTAGTTTTAGATATTTAAAGATTTCTTCTAGCCTATCGTTTCTGGCAAAGTCAATCTGCTAAAAAATAACACATATAAGTAAACATTAGTCATTTAGTCTCGAGTAGAATGAATAGATCAGCAAGTATTTTAAATTCATTTAATTAATTTTTACCATCCCTTTCTGTACAAGGCATCTCTATTACCACAACTCAAACATAGGTTAAAAATTTCATTCAACTTCTGTTTCCTCAGACTCTCTAGAGGCCATAATGCATCATCAAACGGAACTCCTACCAGCGATAGGTGCTGTAAAACTCTTTGTTCCGTTCCAACGTCATTAAAAGCCGTGGAACTAAAAAGACAAATATTAGTAAACTATATTGAAATTACTCATTGTAAATAAGATATATATATATATATATATATATATATATATATATATATATATATATATATATTATATTCATACCTTAGTTTGATATTTATATAATATATGAAGGAAGAAGAAGCAACCTTCACAACTATATCAGTCACGACCCCTTTAGGAAGGAATGTTAACCCTATAACCTTCAAAAGTATTTTCTTCATTTTCCTTCTTCTTTTAATAGTCTTCTTCATACTTTTCCTTGAAAGATGATTCAACAATAGCATCAAAAATTTTATTTTGTGGGTTTGTAATGAAGAGTTACAAATTATGCACTGTCAAATGGTTTGTAGAAAGAAAATGAGGTTGAGTTGCATGCAGGGGTGCAGTTTTATACTTTGATTTGATTTTATAATTGATAGATAATTAGAGTTAGAAAAGTCAGACTCTTTTGTGCATGCAATAGTGTAATCATTATATTTGCTTCCCAAAATAATGCATAGTCGTACTTAACTCCAAGAAGATGAATAGTCAGTACAGATGTTGACAAATGTGTACATTTCTCTCATCCAAGTAAGAAATTGGCGGATATAAAAATGATATAGAGAGGAGCTCCATCCAGAAATTTGCTCACAGGCAGAAGATTCTACTCCATGTATAGAAGCTACGTTAGCACATCAATGGATATGCCTGAAATTACCAAATATAGGGGCATTGTTTCTGGATAGGTCCATATAATGGACTTGCTGGAACAAAGGAAATGTATATTTGGTAATATCAGGCCAATCTACTAATGTATCACACAAGGATGCCAATTTCTTTTTATCGTGAAGATTTGACTCATGAGTTTGAACATATTAAGAAACCAAAGGGTTGTTGAAGGTAATTAGAAAGGTTTGATGGAAAATAAAAGGGTTTTTGAATGAATTTAATAGGTTTGAAAAAAAAGACTTGTGCTTCATTAAAAATTTCTTATTTTAAAAATTAGAATTATTTAAATCATATAACCAAATTAAAGTGTTGTTCTTTATTGTAAAAATAAATAAATTAGTGTTACTAACTCCAAATCATGAGTAGGATAGTTTTTCTCATGGGCCTTCAACTGTCTTGAAGCATAGGCAACCACTTTCCCCTTTTGCATCAACACTCCACCTAAACCAACACCAGAAGCATCACAGTATACAGTAAAGCCCACACCCTCCTCGGGTAGCATTAAAACTGGAGCTGAAGTCAATAAAGTCTTGAGCTTTTGGAAGCTCGCCTCACACTCGTCGGACCAATGAAAATCCACAGCCTTCTGAGTCAATCTAGTCAGTGGAGCTGCAATAGTGGAGAAGCCTTGCACGAACCATCTGTAATAACTAGTTAACCCCACAAAACTACGAATCTCAGTAGAAGAAGTAGGCCTTGTCCAACTCTAACTGCCTCAATCTTAGCTGGATCCACTCTAATCCCCTCTTTGGACACTATGTGTCCTAAGAATGTCACAGAATCAAGCAAAAATTCACACTTGGAGAACTTTGCATACAATTTTTCTTCCCTCAACTTCTGAAGTACCAACCTCAAATAGCGGACATGATCTTCCTTAGTCTTGGAATATACCAAGATGTCATCAATGAATACTATCACAAAAGAATCTAAGTACGGGTGAAACACTCCTTTTATTAACTTCATGAATGCTGCGGGGGCGTTGGTCAACCCAAATGACATCACCAAGAACTCGTAGTGACCATAATGAGTCCAAAAAGCTATCTTAGGGATATCTGACGCCCTAATCTTCAACTGATGATAACCGAACCTCAAGTCTATTTTGAAAAATAATGTCGCTCCCTGTAACTGATCAAATAAATCATCAATATGGGGAAGATGATACTTATTTTTAACAGTTACCTTGTTCAACTGCCTGTAATCAATACACATCCTCATAGTCCCATTTTTCTTCTTTACAAAAAGAACAGATGCACCCAAGGTGACACACTAGGGTGAATAAACCCCTTACTCAACAAGTCTTGCAACTGACCTTCAACTCCACTGGAGCCATGTGATATGGAGGAATAGAAATGGGTTTAGTGCCAGGCTCTAATTCAATAGCAAAATCAATATCCCTATCCAGAGGAACACCAGGAAGATCAGTAGGAAATACATCAGAAAACTCCTTAACCACTAGAACAGTCTATATAGGAGGTAACTCAATACTGGTATCCAGAATAAAGGCCAAATAAGACATACACCCTCTATCAATCAACCTCTGAGCATGAATATATGAGATAACCTTACTGGGATAAGCCAGTAGTACCCTTCCACTTAATTTTTGGGGCACCAGGTATCGCTAAGGTAACAGTTTTAGCATAACAATCGAGAATAGCACAATGGGGAGAAAGTCAATCCATACCTAATATCACATCAAAATCTACCATCCCTAGAATAATCATATCTACCCATGTATCATACTCGGCCAAGGAAATAAGACAGGATCGATATACGTGATCCACCACTAAGAGTTCACCCACGGGTGTAGAAATATGAACGGGTACGATCATATGTCAAATCAAAGTCAGATGCAAAATAGGCAGACACATAGGAAAATATAGACCCTGGATCAAATAATATAAATGCAGGTCAATGGCTGACTGGGACAATACCTGTGATAACTGCGTCGGAAGCCTCAGCCTTGGGTCTCCCTGGAAAAGCATAATACTGAGCTCCCCTACCACCTCTGACCTTCCCAACACCTCTACCTCCTCCCTGAGGGACTATAGCACCACCAACACCCCTACTAGGAGTGCGACCACCTCTACTAGTTTGGGCTCTAACTCGACCTCTGACCGGCGGCGTTGGTCCTCTAACTAAAACTGAAAAACTAACTGGGTTCCTCCTCGACCCTGAGATGTACACTGCCATAAAAGATGATCTGGATCACCATAAGTATAACATGCTCTCCTGTGCGAAAACCTCTGCGATAAACCTAAAGAACTTGTATAACCACCCCGGCTAACCGGCCTCTACTGTGACCACTAGTAACTCTGACCTATACTGTAGGACCCGCGAGGTTTCTGGCCATTCTCAAAAGCCGGCATAGATGCATGAACTGGTCCTCTACGCTGGAAGGAACCATCTCTTCTATAGGACCCTCTACCTCCAGATAAGGTACCCAAAAATTGACCAGAAGTACGAGCCCTCTTGGGGTCCCCAAACTCCTCTCTCTCCATCAAATCCGCCTTCTTGGTGGCACCCATGATGGACTGGAAGGAAGTTCCCTCATAAGTGGGTCGAAAAACTACTGTATGAATGGTATAGTTCAGTCCTCGAACAAATCTGCGGATCCGCTCTGTCTCATCAGGATGGATAGCCATGGCATGTCTGGACAACTGGTAGAAATGAGTCTCATACTCAGCAACTGTAAGACTCTCCTGCCTCAAATTCTCGAACCATAATCGGCTCTCTTCCTTTACACTCCAAGGGATGAAATGGTCATAAAAGGCACTAGCAAACTCATCCCAAGTCATCTGGGGTGACCCAATTAGCCTGGAACTCATATACATTCTCCACCACTCTCTAAATGGTCCATGTAACTAGAGTGTAGTATAACAAACTCCATGAGTCTCAGCTAACCCTACTGTGTCCAACAACTCTCGACACATAGTCATGAATTCATGTGCATCCTCAGTCTTCCCACCCTGAAACTATGGTGGGTCCATTTTTCGGAACCTCTCATATCAGCGTTGCTCATCGTCAGTCAACATGACTACAGGTGCCCCCTGAGTTCCCCCTACCTGTACTCCACCCTTATCAGTTGTAGGGCCCACAAGTGGCTAGCCCACCAGATCTTGAACAACTGGAATCTAATGCTGCCCTGGGTCTGAGCCCCTCCTCTAGTCTGAGAACCCTCGTATGTACCATTTTCCCTCACATTCTGATTAAATCCTTTGAGCGCATCCAATACTTGCATTAAAGTGGCCTGAAGCAATGGTGTAGTAGCAAGCTCTAGAGGGACCTGCTTCTCTTTAGCATCAATATGTGGCTCGAGAGAAGTCTCTCTAGCATGACCTCTAGTTGGCGCCGCTCCTCGGGCACGACCTCTGCCTACCGCCGCACCCCGACCACGGCCTCTATCTCTA
The DNA here is from genome assembly GCF_947179165.1 of Solanum dulcamara. Taxonomy (NCBI): domain Eukaryota; kingdom Viridiplantae; phylum Streptophyta; class Magnoliopsida; order Solanales; family Solanaceae; genus Solanum; species Solanum dulcamara. The sequence continues at coordinate 10,868,687 of NC_077246.1, read as the reverse complement.
CCCCTAGTTGGGGTCTAACATCAACCTCGGGAAGTGTCTCCCTTTGTCTACCTCTAGCCGTAGTTCTGGTCCTGGCCATCTATCAGAAAGGACATGCGAAAAATTCAGTGCCAATACAACACGCATGATACAAAGTGAAAGAACAAAGGGAAAATTTACTAAAAGTCCTCATAACCTCTCGAAGATAAGTACAGACGTCTTCGTACCGATCCTCAAGAATCTACTAAGACTCGGCTTGTATACATGTGAGACCTATGAACCTGAGGCTCTGATACCATTTTTTGTCATGACCCAAATATGGGTGTGATGGCACTCATCTCAACCCACCAAGACAAGTCAGCCTAATACCCAATGAAAAATAGATGCGGAAGAAAAAGAAATAAATCCAAATTTAACTTAATTAAAATAAATAAAACAAACTCAAACTCTCCCAAGATTGGTTGTCATGTGTACAAGCCACTAATACATTACTGAAATATGAAAGAAAATACAGTCATAATGTCTTTGTCTCTAGAATAGGACTAAAACATATTAAAAGAGTAAGAGGTGTTTGCTAGATGGATGTAACAGCTACCTCAACACTTGAGATAATAGCCTCAGAAGTGGTAGTAAACCATAGGAGATCAAGCAGGCCTGTGTTCACAAACTACACAAGTGTAGAAGTAAGGGGTGAGTACCAAACAATACGGTACTCAACAAGTGGATAACTAAAACTAAGCAAAGCTTAATAGATACAAGTACTCCTGTTCTCCCAACCGAACCTCCGTAACTATAACCTGCATAAAACCAGCCCAACTCTACATTGTACGATAATAACAGTAATATAGTCCACGAATACTCATCAATAGTCTCATCAATGAATCATATCAAGTCAAGTCAGCATATACAAAGCAATATAGGGGTAAACACAAATTCACAAATATTAGAAAGGTGCAATGCAATGCAATGAAATGATACATGTCCGTCCTATCGGTACACATCCGCTGAATCACAGTCCAGAACCCATGGGGGACATTTCTTTCCATGTAACCTACCACGGAGCGTGTGGCTCGACCACTCAATATATATTTCCTGCCACGGAGCGTGTGACCCGACCCCTTTGTTTCCATAATACCTGCCACAGAGTATGTGGCTTGACCCCTTTTATTTCATATCATTTTCAGTCTCAACACAATATGTCAGAACCAGGGCAATCAATTCATGTTTATATAATTCACGATAATAACATGACAACAATAATAATTTTTTCTATCTCACATCAACATAGTCATTTCACATGTCCAAAATAAATTTATAACCGTAACATATCAATCCACCAATACATGTCATTAGACATTTTATACTCCTCATCCCCATTTTTAGGGCCAATCATACAGTCAATAGCCCAGTTCAATTCTCGTTATTGCCCAGTACACATAACATGGAAATATAAGCATCTACAAGCTTAAGCTGAGGTTTAGAAATTTATTTGCCTTAATTAATCAAGCAATCACTCCGGGACTTGAGCCTTCCCTTTTCGTTGGGCCTCCAAATTAACATAATCTAGTCAAATAATTAATCACAATAAGATTTCAAAACTAACAACACGCATATTATTATATGTCTAGCTTAGACCCAAAAACTCCCCCAAATTCTATAGTCAATTTCCTACATCTCAAGTCTAGGGTTAAGCCTCAATTTCTTCCAAAAATGTAAATCTAATTATATTTACATAATATAATACACCTATTATTTAATCACTTATTTCAATATACCAAAACTTAATTTCTAATCTAATAATAAATAATAATAATTTAAAGTGAAGCCACTCTGAAATACCTCCTACCCCTTTTCAATCTAATACCCAATTATACTTGACATGCCTTCCAACTATTGGCACCACAATAATTACTCATATTAACATTGCCATATCATCAACCCAACCATAGTAATTACAACCAAAACCTTCCCCACTTCTCTGTCAATAATGACAATGATTCTAAGAGGATGAAACACAATATACAATAGAAAATGGGTAAAGAAATTTACAGACAGAATAAGGGAATTAATAAAGGAAGAGACCCAAATGCACAATTCCTAATAAGCATTCCATTTTAATGGTTACCTCTCATTATTTAATAAATAATTGACTAGTCATTACAACCTATTAATATATCATCATTAATTGCTAGAATTCCATGGAAAGATGTATCTATTTGGTACCTGAAGCAGTTTCCTCACTAGGCTCTTCGGTCTTCTTCCGCCGCGATGGTCCTTGTAATTTTTTTTTTCTAAATTAATTAGGTTCTAGAAGTGATAACCCTGTTATTTTAAATAAATAAAGTATTTTAGAGTATTGAATAATTTAATATTTTAACCCACCAATTAAATTAATTATCTAAAACTACCTATTAATTAATTAATTGTAGTTACCGAAAAGTCCAAATTTCTAATTTAAATTTACGGAGAGAGTATTTTATGGAAGAGAGATGACTCATTCTCAAAATGACCAAATGGGTCATTACAGATATAGTGACAAATAATATTACAATACCGAGTATATTTGATGATTTGTTAATGTGTTAGATCTCAAACATAGTGAATTACATAGTAATTAGATGGTCAACTAATGGTATTATATTAATTGGGTGAATGAATTGATTCATTTGATGGATTTTGTTACAATTAGATCTATTTGATCACTAAACAACACAACAACAACAACAACAACAATAACCCAATGAAATCCCATAATGTGGGGTCTGGGGAGTGTAGAGTGTACGCAGACCTTACTCCTACCAAGATAGGACGGTTGTTTTCTAGAGACCCTCGGCTCAATAAAAGCATAAAAAATGTCAGATAAGGCTACGAAATTAAAAGCGATATGAGAAAACAAATAACAAAAGCGTCACAGATAAAATAGAGTAATCAAAGTATAAAAAGTAATAAATAATAACAGAAATAACAGAAATAGCAGAAATCAGAGCAAACGAAGTTGTAATGCGCTAATTTGCCTACGAATAGGGAAGAATAACGAGACTATGTACTAGCCTTTTACCCTAATATGGGACCTCCACACCCTCTTATCTAAGGTCATGTCCTCGGTAAGCTGTAATTGTGCCATGTCCTGTCTAATCACCTCTCCCCAATACTTCTTCGACCTACCCCTACCTCTTCTGTAACCATCCATGGCCAGCTTCTCACACCTCTGAACTAGGATATCTGTGTCTCTCCTCTTCACATGACCAAACCATCTCAGTCATTTTTCTCGCATCTTGTCTTCCACCGAGGCCACTCCTACCTTTTCCTGAATAGCCTCAGTTCTAATCCTGTCGCTCTTGGTGTGCCCACACATCCATCTCAACATTCTCATCTCAACAACTTTTATCTTTTGAATATGAGAAGTCTTAATTGGCCAACACTCCACCCCATACAACATAGCCGGTCTAACCACCACTTTGTAGAATTTGCCCTTAAGTTTTGGTGGCACTTTCTTGTCACATAACACTCTGGAAGTGATCCTCTATTTCATCCATCCTACCCTAATACAATGTGTGACATCATCATTAATCTCTCCGCTGCCTTGCATGATAGACCCAAAATACTTGTAACTACTTCTCTTTTGGATGGCCTGGGCACCAAGCCTAACTTTTATGCCAACCTCCTGAGGTGTCTCACTGAACTTTCACTCTAAGTACTCTATCTTGGTCCTAATCAACTTAAACCCTTTAGACTCCAAGGTATGTCTCCAATCCTCCAGCTTAGCGTTAACTCCTCTACGAGTCTCATCGATCAGGACTATATCATCTGCGAAAAGCATACACTATGGCAGCTCAACTTAAATTTATCGCGTCAATCCATCCATCGCCAAGGCAAATAAAAATGGACTAAGAGCTGATCCTTGATGCAACCCCATCACCACTAGGAAGTGCTTTGAGTCCTCTCCTACTGTCCTTACCCTGGTTTTGGCTCCCTCGTACATGTTCTTGATCACCCTAATATATGCCACAGGTACACCTTTAGCCTCCAAACATGTCCATAGTATTTCTCTTGGAACTTTATCGTAAGCCTTTTCTAGGTCGATGAATACCATATGCAAGTCCCTCTTCCTCTCCCTATGCTGCTCTACCAGTATCCTCATAAGATAGATGGCTTCTGTAGTTGAGCGTCCCAGCATAAATCCAAACTGGTTCTCTGAAATAGACACGCCTCTCCACACCCTTATCTCTACTATTCTTTCCCACACTTTCATAGTATGGCTTAGTAGCTTGATACTTCTATAGTTGTTACAACTCTAGATATCCCCTTTATTTTTATATATATGGATCATTATGCTCGACCTTCATTCTTTGGGCATCATTGCCATTTTAAAGATGACATTAAATAACCTAGTTAATCACTCCAAACCTATCGATTTTGCGCTCTTCCAAAATTCCTCAGGAATCTTGTCAGGTCCGGTTTCTCTTCCCCAGCTCATCCTACGAACAACACTCTTAACCTCCTCGACCTTAATACTCCTGCAATACCTAAAATTGCGATGCCTCCCTGTATGTTCCAAATCTCCCAACACAAAGTCTCTTTTCCTTTTGTCATTTAAGAGTTTATGGAAGTATGACTGTCATCTCTATTTAATGAGGGTCTCCTCTACTAATACTTTTCTGTGCTCGTCCTTAATGCACTTCACTTGATCTACATCGCGTGCCCTTCTCTCCTGCACCCTTGCTAGACTGAATAATTTTCTATCCTAACCTTTCTCTTCTAGTTCAGCATAAAGGCGTTCAAAAACTGTTGTTTTTTGCCATCGAAACCATCGACTACGCCTCCTTCCTCACTATCTAATAAAGTACCTTCTCGTGCACTTCTCTATTTCACCACCAGTCCCCTCAATGCCGACTATGACTACCTGTCGAGACTCCCAACACTTCCCTTGCTATAATCCTAATACAACTAGCCATCCTATCCCACATACTGGGCACATCCCCACTACTATCCCAGGCCCTCATGACCTTCAATTTCTCTCCTATCTCTAAGTCATTAGCCGTGGTCATACTCTTCCATCTAATCCTAGGTCGATCATCCCAGACCCTCTTCTTTCTCATCATCTTGAGCCCTAAATCCATCACTAGGAGCTTATGTCGGGTTGTAATGTTTTCTATTGGAATGAACTTACAGTCTTTGCATAGACCTTTATCATCCTTACTAAGGAGTAAAAATTCTATTTGAGCCTTAGCCACCAAACTACGGAAGGTTACCAAGTGGTCTTCCTTCTTTGGGAATCTCGAATTGGCTATTCGTAACCCAAAAGCTCTTGCGAATTCCAAAAGTAAAACTCCTCCTCCATTTCTGTCCCCGTAGACAAAGCCTCCATGCACATCATCATACCCTCTCGAAATAGACCTAATGTGTCCATTGAAATCCCCTCCCACGAAAAGCTTCTCAGTAGGCAGTATACCTCCCACTAACTCGTCCAACTCCTCCCAAAAGTTCCTCTTATCCTCCTCGCTTAAGCCCGCTTATCGTGCATAAACACTAATAATGTTCAATTTGCTCCCTTCAACGACCACCTTAATCGATATCATCCTATCATTGACTCTCCTAACCTCCACCACCTGATCCCTTAAATCACTGTCTACTAAAATGCCTACCCATTCCTATATTTCTATCTACTAGAGAACCAAAGCTTATACCCGTCTACCTCCTTAGCTTTATAACCTACCCATTTGGTCTCTTGGACACAAACTATATTAATCTTTCTCTTCTTTAGAATCTTAACTAGCTCTATGGATTTTCCCGTTAACGTCCCAATGTTCCAAGAACCTACTCTCAGTCTAGATGCTCTTTTAACCCACTTACCCCTCCTTACCCTCATCCCCGACCCCGACCCTGAATGAGAACATGACCCTAGTCTACCATCACTATCCAAAGCCACGAAAACACATATGAACTAATAAATTATTCAAAAATATAAAGTTAGCAAAATGCAATGATAAGTGTATGAACAAAAATATATGGAAACCGGAGGTACCTACTCTAGTTGAAATGAACCTGGTTCACGCCAGAACTGTTCACATCGAAAATACTATTCACGCCGTAAAATGGAAAACCATGGAACGACACCGGAAATCAATAGATCTAGGCCAAATCTGAACAGATATAGTGGTATTCGTCGAAAAACAAGCAAAAGGGAAGAAAAAAGAAGAAAGAAGAAGAAGAGGAGAAAGAGAATCGCAGCTCAAAGAAATGGAAAATAGAAGAAGAGATCTACGCTGATGTTATTCAATTTTAAAATAAATAGAAATAATCCAGTGACAGTTCAATCAAATAAAGAAAGAGATTTCAAATGGAGCACTGTTCAAGTATTATTTGATCATTAAACATTTCTGTAATAAGTTGTAACATATAAAACAAGAGCATTAAAAAAATTAAAAAGTCTACATTTGCAGGAGAACATTAATATGATGTGACGGTAGCCGCATAACATTTATTGCACTGCTACAAGCAACTAAAGTGACCATCATTTGCATCGATTTCCAACAAGCCTAATTCATGGGGAAAAAGGATTTGGCTTTTGTTGCAATTTGTTTGAAAGATGTGGGAACATATAGGTCACAAGTTTTGATGTTTAATTCATCTGGTTTGACCTTTTAGTCACAAGTTGCAACATATCGTTGACATGTTGAAAACATTTATGCTAGATTTACAACATATTAAGGATGGAAAGAGTTTTTTGAAGGTAAATTGAAGGGTTTGATGGAAAGTGAAAGGGTTTTTGAATGAATTAAAATGGTTTGAAAAATAAACTGACTTGTGCTTCATTAAAAGTATCTTGTTTTAAAGTGAAAGTGGAGAAGTGCAACCATGTAAACAATATGTAGTGTAATACATGTCTTATTTTCCCTATACAAATAAATGAACGGGATTTTCTAAAGTTTTACTTAATTTTATTGGGTTGATGAGTGGCGGCACTCTATTTAAGTACAACATTTTGAGTTTGTTAATAATAATATTGTACTTAAAATTATTTATTTATTTTTAACATTTAAATTAAGAGTAGTAAGTATGTTTACCCGCTTTGATAGTTGTCGTATGTTTTATATTGTGAGTTAAGTGTTGCAACATTTCTGTCATAAGCAGTAACATATGACGCACAAGAGCATTAAAATTTTTTTAAAAAATATAAAAGGATATGAAAAGTCTAAATTTGCAGGGGTTCAGTAACATGATGGGACGGCTGCATCAGAGCTTTTATTAAACTCACTTGCACAAGAAATTGACTTAGTGGTCATCAGTTGTAGATTAATTGGCATACGTGGCAACATATAGGTCACTAGTTACGTCATTTGAGTAATCTGGTGCGACTTATTAGTCACTAGTTGCAACTTATTGATGACATGTTGGCACGTTTGAGTAAATAGTTACAACATTTTAAGGAAAGGTGATTAATTTTCCCAAACAGTCATTTGGATCCAAATTGCCTAGAAATATCACTTTTGTTTCTTTTAGGATTACAATATCACCCAACTATTCATAGTTTAGCTCATAATATAGTTGGCTAGATTATTCCCTTTTTACCAACTCCTCTGTTAAACCATTAATGTTTTATAAAATATTCTTTATTACTATTTCATATTGTTAAAAAAACAATATTTATTGTTTCTACAATGTCAAATCATATTTTTAACTCTATTTATGTTTACATTATAATATTATCATACCAAGAGAAGGATTTTACTTTTAGTATTAACTATTCATTCTAAATTATTTACCATTTTTAATTATCTATTTCCCATATTTGATAACTAAAAGTAAACATGAAATTTCTTTTTTATTATTTTCTTGATATGATAAAGTAGATAAATACAAATGCAATTTCATTTTTAATATAGTATATAAATGAAAGTAAATTTATTAAAAATAAACTAGCTTAAGAATATGATATGACATTTAATATCAATAAAATTATATTTTTAAATAATATGAAAAATTAATAATTTTATATTAGTTATAAAATGTAAAATAGTAAAAAAAATATATATTTTAAAAAGAACTAATGTGACATGTTATCTCATTAGGAGAGAAAAAATGACGTCTTTATTATTTATTTAAAGTATATAATATGAATAGTTGGGATATTGCAGTTCTAAAAAAATAAAAGTTATATTTCTAGGCAATTTCCCACACACAAGTGACTATATAACTACTCATGAAAGGGTTTTTGTATTGCAAAATAAATAAGTTACACTTGTATTTAAACCAACGCTTCATGAACTCTTTTATTAGCGAAAAAAGTTACACAAACTCTCTTCTTATCCCAACTATGGTAAACTTCACACCCGTTGGCAACATAAACATTCTCAATCCAACATTCTTGATTGCTTTAAGAAGAACGTATGCAAACCTTGACGAAATGGTAATTTATCAATGTAATATATTTCATTTTTTTGTTTAATATACACTTACATTATTTTGTCCATCTTCGTAGTGGCTGCTGCTATTTGTTAGCCCATTTATTCCCGCACACAAAACATCCTTAACAACCAATCATGTAGTTCCTGAAGGAACTGAAGACGGCCGTGATATTTGGAGAGAATATTATGCAACTATAGGTCAGAGCGGGGCTAATGGGCGGACGATAATAAATAGATGGAACCACTTCGTTCGCACTGTATAGGTTTCAAGAAAGGAGACGGTTTAGAATTTGAAATATTCCATAGTTGTGCCTCATGTGTTGTCACGCCCCGAGAGGGTACCCTAGGCATGACCGAAATCCAAAAACCATCTCTGGCCTCCAAGAGAACCACTTGGTGTAATCACTCATTCTTTCATCAGCGGAATACTCAAGTGAAAATAAGAATACTTGTGTGGGCTCGCCATCATCAACATCAAACGAAAGAAATAATACTTAGAAGAAGTAGTTTTAAAGGAGAACTACTCTAATTACATCATCAAACTCTGTCTACGAAGCCTCTAACACTATCAGACGGTGTCAATGACATGTCCATGGTTACCTCAAAAGAAACATAATACTCAACAATAATAAAAGGATAAAGAGTTCCTCCGAATACAAGAAGGACTCACCAAATAGCTGGAAAGTAATAATCTTCAATGATGTGCTTGTTAAGGATCTCTAACACCTGTATCTGTATCATAAAACAATGCAGGTGGAATGACATCAGTACATAGAATGTACGAGTATGTAAAATGGTAGGAAAGTAAGGACATATATCAAGAAACTCCTCTCAGAAAGACTCAGCTCAGAACTCAACATCAATATGTAATGCAAGTTTTAAAATAGTAATAAGCAATGCTTACTCAGTTGGGAGTTTCTCTAACCGACAACCATCACTTATGAACTAGTGATGATACAACTAAGCGATGTCGTTGCCACATCCATCTAATACCTTGCCAGGGTAAAGGACATCACCATCCTGGATCCAATCATAAAAGTCCTCTTTTTTGGACTTAAGAGGCATAACCTCCATCCTACGCTGGCTACGTAGTTCTGGGATTTGAGTCAATTAAATTTTTATCCAACTCCGTGGTCAATACTACTCTCAAAATATGTGCTCATATTAACCTCATCATCTAGTATTGTTGGACTTTTATTTAAGTTATCAAACTCATCTCATTAGCTCTTCATCAATCATTACACTTGAAAACATCATTTCCATCTCATCAAAACATCTTGCTCTAAACATCATTTAATCCAAAGAATCAAATTCATTTAAACTCAATTCTTTTGCTTTTTCAAAACTTAATAAAATACATATGTAGTATTAATTCAAATCACTCTTTTTATCAATGAATATTAAAAGCCAACATCTTTACTCAAAATATGCATAAAAATATTCATGAATATCAAATCAATTAGGGTTCATTGGAAATTAGCCACGAACAATAATTTCAATGATATGAGAGATAAAATTAATAATAATCTTAATGCATAAATATATCTAACTAAGTAGAAGAAGAATTAACTCATTTAGAATTCAAGAATTAGGGTAAAACGTTTAGGAGGCATGGTCTACAATGTGTAAATGCACGAATTAGAAATGAAGTTTTATAGAGTTAAACTCTATAGCACGAACTCAGATTATGAAAGAAGTAAAACAATTTCTAATGTCCTATAGCCTCCTAATTATAAGTGTGGTGCATAACACACCCATAATCAAGACTCTACTAGACAATACTTCATAGACACCCTAGGATTCTTGAACTCTGTGCTCTGATACCAAGTTTGTCATACCCCGAGAAGGTACCCTAGGCGTAGCCGGCACCCAGAAACCATCTCTGGACTTCGAGAGAACCACTTGGTCTCTTCACTCATTCGTTCATTAGCGGAAGACGTAAGTGAAAATAAGAATACTTATGTGGGCTCGCCATCATCAACATCAAAGGAAAGAAAAATCTCTTAGAAAAAGTAGTTTCAAAGGAGAACTACTATAATTACATAATCAAACTCTATCTACAAAGCCTCTAACACTATAAGACGGTGCCAATGACATGTCCATGGCTACCTCAAAAGAAACATAATACTCAACAATAATAAAAAGATAAAGAGTTCCTCCGAATACAAGAAGGACACACCAAATAGCCGAAAAGTAATGATGTTCAACGATGCGCCTGTTGAAGACCTCTAACACCTATATCTGTATCATAAAATGATGCAGGTCGAATAACGCCAGTACTTGAAATGTATGAGTATGTAAAATGGTAGGAAAATAAGGGCAGATATCAAGAAACTCCTCTTAGGAAGACTCAGCTCAGAACTCAACATCATCTCAACATCAATATGTAATGCAAGTTTAAAAATGATAATAACCAATGCTTACTTAGTTGAGAGTTTCTCTAACCGACAACCATCACTTATGAACTAGTGATGATACAACTAAGTGATGTCTTTGGCACATCCATTCAATACCTTTCCAGGGTAGAGGACATCACCAAACTGGATCCAATCATCAAACTCCTCTTTTGGGGACTTAAGGGGCATAACTTCCATTCTACGCTAGTTATGTAGTTCTAGGGTTTGAGTCAATTAAAATCTTATCCAACTCGGTGCTCAATACTAATCACAAAATATGTGCTCGTATTAGCCTCATCATCTAGTCTTAATGAACTTTTATTTAAAATATCAAACTCATCTTATTACATCTTCATCAATCATTGCACTTCAAAACATCATTTACATCTCATCAAAACATCATTTAATCCAAAAAATCAAATTCATTTAAACTCAATTCTTTTTCTCTTTCAAAATTCAATAAAATACATATATAGTATTAATTTAAATAACTCTTTTTATCAATGAATATTAAAAGCCAACATGTTTACTTAAAACATGCATAAAAATATTTATGAACATTAAATCAATTAGGGTTCATGGAAAAGTAGCCACAAACAATAATTTCAATAATATGAGAGATAAAAAAAATAATCTCAATATATAAATATATCTAACTCAATAGAAGAAGAATTAACTCATTTAGAATTCAAGAATTAGGATAAAACTCAACTATAACTCAATTACAATGAATTTAAATATTGGGCATATAGACAAACTCAACCCAATGCTATGAATAACCTTACATACCTAGAATTCGAAGCTTTACTCCGAATTAAAGAACTCAATGAACACTCCTGAATTCTTGGCCTTTTCTCCTCATCAGAGCGTTTTGTGTACTACCCGGAGTATAAGAGTCACCAGAATAGTATTTCTACACTACTAAAAACTAAAACTATATTTGAGAATGAGTAAAGAAGCGTATAGAGAGAAGAGTTTCTTGATAAAGCTTGATGAATAAAATGAGGAAATAAGGCGGCTATTTATAGGTATGGAGGAGGGACCTAATAATAAATAAAAATAATTACAAAGGACAATCTTGAAAATTCAATGGAGGATTGTGATGTCATGAGTGATGTCAAATGAATCTAGATCTTTCCATGGTTGGTGAGATGAACCTTTTTTTAACAGAATACCTTTTTTGGAGCTGCGTTTGAACAAGATAACTTCCTCATTAGAATTTTGTGTCTCATATGAATTGTAGCTCTAGAAGTCTACTTTGACGTCATTAAAGAATCCACTAATTTGGACCATCCTACAGTGAGATATGGTTTTTCTTCTAGAAACACTCCATTTTGTCACAGCAATATGTCTTGCAAAACTTAATTTATTTGACCTACTTAGCCTATGAATCTTAAGATATGGTCTCACAAAAGTTGTAGGTAATGATGTTAGGGTTATTCAGAAATTTGAATCACCTAATGTGGACCAACCTATGAAAAGTTATGCCCAAAATATAGAAGCAATATTATTTTCGTCGGGAATTGAAACATCACATACAACATTTTAGGGGGTGTTACATGTGTAGCGATCACTGTTTGTAAAATCACCCCTTTTTAAGCAGATGGGGACAATTGGGAAATATTTATTTACCCAATTTATTTCATATTTTATTTCTTATTTAACATCGAAGTTTAATTTCTGTTTTATTTCCTTATTTCTTCTCATCGTATTTTTTAATGATACACCGAAGCTCTATTTGGGTGAGTGTTCAAATAGTAAAAGATGTCACATCAAAATAAATACACATAATATGACATCTCCTAATACCGATACAGTTTAGGTTATGCTTAATAAAGTCATACACTCAACCCTATTTCATTCTAGCATCAACATGTTCCTTCAAAAAAAATTCTACCATGTCTACTCAAAACAATACTAGCATTGTGTGTCGAAGACGGTTAAACAACATCTTGTTGATCGAGCTATCTAAGGATGAATTTAAGGACCTTAATAGTACTGTCCTAAATATGAAGCATGAAAAATATATCCTAAAGCAATGATTTCTTGCCGTACTTCAGGAGGTTAACAATGACACCGAAGAGGGCGGTGTCAGAGATGGCGCCCGTGATCCTGGTGTTGACGTTGTCGCTGCTGTTGATGTTTTCCTTGGTGATGATATTATTTAATTTTTATTTTATATATATGGTGATCTTATGTGTTCCGTTTACATTTTAGTTACATATGTGTTTTAGAATGTTAATAATGCATGTTATATTTATTTATTTATTTCAAGTTTTTAAATTTTCTTAATGTCACAAATTTCCAATTAATTAATTAAAAGCAACTAAAGTTTGTTGAACTCATCCAATAATAAATGTAAATAAAGGAAAAATGGAAAATTAAGTTAATGTGAAATGTCTGAACAAAGCAATTACTATGGAAAAATATCAACAATTTAATCAACATCAATTTTTGTGATACTTTATCATATCATATTGTTTCATTCTTTATCAATTGATAAGAGTTATGAAATGAACCCACTTAACGTTTTATTATCAAACAATAAAGATTATAAAATCATATTACTATGGTAACCTATATTTTGATCCTCTTATATAATGGAAAGATATATTACATTACTTGTTGAATTTAGACAAAATGAACCAAAAAACTGGAAAAATTATCATATATAACTTCACTTTATTATAGTAATGAAAATAGGCAAGACACCAAGCAAACAACAATGTTTATGTCACAACTACAACCATAACAATGAAATTCTACATGTTCATATCACTACTATCACTATCAGGCCAGTCTCGCTTCTTGTGAACATGAGGACGTTCATGCTGAATTGTGAAACATTTGGACCTTTATCAAAATATTGTATGATTCCGCACCCAAGTATAACACACAATGTCTTTTAATGACTTTTGATATTCCCTTATCCTACTAAGGGGCTTTGTTGCTTTCATCTTGCCAATCAGCATCACACCCTCTCTCATGGAATCACCGCCCTTTAAGAGTGAAATCATACCACACGCATATAAGAATGAAATCATACTGATTGTTTAAGAAATTGAAAGGCTTCTTCCGGCCTAATGCTTCCGAAAAAGTCCACCAATCAAAATCAACACATTTATTTAGCAAGCAAAGCAAACATTAGTATCAAGTAGACTGAATATATCAATAATATTTTTAAACTCTTTCATTAAAATTCATCAACTATTACCACACCTTTTCTATACAAGGTTTCTCTATTCCCACACGTCCAGCTATGCTGAAATAATTCTGACATCTTATGTGTCCTCAGACTCCATGGTAGATATTATTTATAACTAATCGACAAGTCTACAACTGATAGGTTCTGCAAAATGTACGGTTCTGTTCCAAGTTCATAAAAAACCTTGGAACTAAAAAACATATGGTTAGTAAACAACATTTGAAGAAAATTAACTTTGAAATGAAGAATATCCGCTTAGATGAAAGTAGGGTTGGGTTCATTCATATGGTCATGCACTTTTGCATGCATAGGCAGGGTGACTATCGAAAATCACCTTCAAATTACATAACTTAAATCGTCTTGCACTCTTGATATTGTCAATAAGAGATTTAAAATAATAACTATATACATACCTTAGTTTGAGATTTATAAAATCTGTGAAGGAATAAGACATTCACAAATATTTCAGTCAGTAACATATTGGGAAGGCTTGTTAACGTTACAACCTTCTCATTCAGTACCCCTCTGGGAGGGGGTAATCTTCCAACTTCCTCATTTTTTTCTTATTCTTTCGATACTCCTCTTCGTGCTTTTCCTTGAAAGACGATTCATCAATATCATGAAGAAATTCATTAAGTTGGAATGAAGAGTCCCAACTTGTGATTAGTGAAGAAGGTTTGTACTGAAATGGTGATAATTATACTGTAATTCATACTTGATGATATTTTTAGTGAAAAGTCACGATGAATGGACATACATTTTTTACACTACATTTGTTGCAACCTGTAGGTTACATGTTGTGACATTGTCACAACTCGCAAGTACCAACATATGGTTGGCATGTTCCAACACTTATCTCACATGTTACCACACATCGAATAAATGAGATTTTGAAAGGTTTGTGTGACACCCCGAAATATTTTTCGCTAAGATTCAAACATTTCTTCACGTGAGTGTAGACTCGGACCGGAGGACTTGAAATTTTTCACATGAGTTAGGATGAGTTCCTAAGTAATTAAAGAGCGTTAGAGGTGATGTGGGGTCATGAAGGACCCCTAGGACCAAATCAAGCCAAAAGGTTCGTCGTGGCTAAGTTTGAGGAGGAGTTTGCATGAGGGGTTGACTTCTAACGACCCTATATTTTGATATATGACAATTTGGGTGGCCCATGACCTATCAAATCAAATGTCGTTGAGTCTTCTTTCCAATGCCACCAAGAACGTAAATTTTGGAGTTCGGAGTCAAAAGATATGACGATCCTAAGATGAACTAGCACAGCAGGAATTTCATTTCAGGCCTGGGTTGCAACTGCTGGGGAAATGGCCTTGGCGCTGTAAGGGAGCGATGCGCCACTATCGCGCCATAAACATGCCTCAGTAGTTTGGTCCTTGGCACGACGCGCCAATAAATGTTGTGCAGGGTTTTTCAGGCCAAATTTCCAGAACCCAGAAAATATGGCCTTGGCGCTGTAAGGGCGCGACGCGCCACTATCGCGCCAGAAACATGCCTCAGTAGTTTAGTCTCTGGCGCGGTGCGCCACTGCGAGGTGTGCAGGTTTTAGGCGTAATTGGCCTGGCGCTGCAATGGCGCGACGCGCCACTATCGCGCCAGGTGCATTTTTGCCTATTTTTCAGAACCTTTAAGAAGGGGCAATTTGGGAATTTCCCTAAATTATATATGTATCACCATAGACCATTTTAGGATCATATTTTCAGCCCCCACTCTCTCTCTAAAAGCCCTAGGAGCTTCTCTCTCTCTCTCTTCTTCATCTTCTCCATTTCCAACAAGAATGGTCCAAGAGCTTCAAGATTTGAGTTCTCCATTGAAGACCCAACACAAGGTTTTCTTCAAGTCTTCACTAAGGTATGTAAGACTAACCTAAAATATGGATTGAGTTCTTCCATATGCCCATAGATGTGTTGGATAGGAGTTGTGAAAGAGTTGAACCTTCTAAGAAGGTTTTCTTGAAAGTTTTCCTAAACTATAGAATGTTTTTTTTTTGATACTATTGGTTGGTTGATGATTTTAATGACTTGAGTTACTACATAGTTATCTTTTATATTATTGATTACAAATATATCATTGTATATAGATTTATAGATGTTGACGATATTCTTTAGTTGAGTTTTGTTGAGAGTATGGATTCATGTTTCATTCACATGAACCCAAGATGAGATTTCTTTGGTCATAATTTGTCTTGAGTTGAGATGGATGGTTTTGTGTATATGTGTATTGATTGGAATGAAAAGAATGAATTGGATAGTTAAGAATGTCCTTTTGCTTTCATAAATTGAACATAGAACTAAAATAAGGATTTTGGAGTAGATGTTTGACGATTGATTTGATGATGATATTTAACAATGATGTGATGATAATGTTTGATGATGTTTGATGACGATGTGAATAATGGTAATTGACGATGATGTGAATTGAGAGGTTATGTTGATGAGCATGTTGTGTGATGAAGTGGATTGGATTCTAATGCGATTTTGTGGTATGTGATGTGCATAATTTGTGTTGATTGGAGTCTAAAGAATATTTTGAAAATAAATGATCTTTTGAGGAGGAGCTTTAAATAAATTATTTGTGAACCTTTTTGCATAAACTCGTTACACACTATTTTGAGTCTAAAGAATTATTAGTTTCATCTAGGATTTAAAAAGAGTTTAAGCATGAGTTGAGTTTGAAAAGTCTTTTAATTATTTTGAACATGAGTATTTTGAGTATTAATGAGTTGAACATTTTTAAATAAAGATGCCTATTTTGAGGTAGAGTTGAGGAGTTGGAATTATATTTTTAATGCATATAATATTTTCTACATCCATTGAGTTGAGATGATGTCAATTTAAAGAGAAGAGTTTGATGATTTGAGATGAGTCGATTTGAAAGAAGGTCCAATGAGGCCAGATTTGATTTGAGTTTTGAAAAGAGTCCAATGAGACTAAATGAGTTGATTTGAAAGAGTCCAATGAGACTAAGTGAGTATTTTGAGTATTTTACTCACTTGATAGATATGAGCATATTGAGTCTTGGGAGGAGTATCGAGCACCGAATTGGGTAAGAATATAGTCCATACTCGAACCAATAAACTATGTCGCCAAACGTAGGAGGGGATTGAACCGTTAAAGTCGGATGCTTCCCATTTTATTGTCCTAACATTATAGGACTTGGTTGGATTGGATCCATGATTGGTTGATTCGTTCATACCCTGGCAAGGTATGAACGGACGCGGTAACAACGTCGGCTTGTTGTACTATCACTCGCTCATAGGTGATGATTGTCGGTTAGAGAAACTTCCAATGGTATGGATTGTGCTTGATATGATTGGTTTGATTGTGATTGCATATGATTGAGTTGAATTGTAAAACATTGCATAATTCTAAATTTCATATCTATTAAATTGAGTTGATTGCATATGATTGGATTGGATTGGATTGGGTATGTGATTGGATTGGGTTGGATATGTGATTGGATTGGATTAGATAATATGTGATTGAATTAGAGTTGATGGTATGTGATCGGATTGGATTGGACATGTGATTGGATTGGATGGGATCGAATTGTAAATGATTTGATTGAACTGTATTGTACATGATTGTATTGGATTGTATGGTATATGATTGGTCTTTGTCTAAAAATGTATTCTTACTTTAGACTTATGACGTCTTATGTGAGTCTCTCCTACCTTTCTGATTCGAGATAGTTGACCCGATGTTATTCTTCCTTGAGGTATGTTTCATTCTGCCATATTACATACTCGTACATTCTATGTACTGACGTCCATTTGGACCTGCATCGTTTCATGATGCTGAGACAGGTTTAAGAGATCGTCAATAGAAGCACCATTGAGGATCTATACATACTCAGCGTATTGGTGAGTCCTTTCCTACATTCGGAGGACACCGTGTATATCATTCTTGCATCGAGTTAGCCCTTTTCATTTTGAATTGAGGTAGCCATGAACATGTCATTGGCACCAATTAGATAGTAATGATAGAGGCTTCATAGACTAGATAGTGATGGATCGATTGAGTACTTCTATCTTTGAGTTATTCTTGTCAAACTATTTTTTTATGACAAATATTTTAGTTGATCTGTTGGCCCATGGCCTTTATTCTTCGAGTTGGATGGGTGATTTGAGTTGCCCGCTAAATTATTCTTTATTTTTAAACTTTCCGCTGAATGAATGAATGAACGGATGTGTAATCAGGCTATGTGGTTCGCTTGGGAGCCAGAAATGGTTTCTGAGTGCCGGTTACGTCTAGGGTACCCTCCCGGGGCGTGACAATTTGATGGAAAATGAAATGATTTTTTGAGTGACTTTAATTGTTAGAAAAAAAATGACTTCATTAATTAAGTATCAGGTTTTAAAAGTGGAAGAAAAGAAGTCGAAGCATGAAAAAAAGAAGTGTTGTAATACGTGTTTTATTTTCAATATACAAATAAATGAACGAGATTTTCTTAATTTTTTTGGCATGATACCAATTTATTCAACTACAAAATTTTTACTTCATTATCATTTATTACTAAAAATATTTATTTATTTTCTAATATTTAAGAGTATAACTATGTTTAGCCGCTTTGATAGTCGTCGAATGTTATATATTGTGACATAAATGGTGCAACATTTTCTGTAATAACTCGCAACATATACCACATAGGCATTAGAAATTGAAGAAACTGAAAAGTCTAAAGTTCTAGGAGAGCATTAATGAGATGTGATGGCGCAGCATAACATTTATTGCATTGATTGCTACAAGCAACTAAAGTCGCCATCATTTGCATCGGTTTGCTACAAGCCTAATGAGCATGAAAAAATATTTGGTTCATTTGTTGCAACTTGTTTGAAATATGAGGCAATATATAGGTAACAAGTTGGACATTTGAGTCATTTGGTGCGACTATTTATTCACAAGTACCAACATATCATTGCCATGTTGAAACAATTGATGCTACATTTACAACATATGTATTAAGAAAGTGGAAGTGGAGAAGTGCAACCATGTAAACATAGTGCAGTATAATACGTGTCTTATTCGCTAGACAAATAAATGAGCGGGATTTTGTATATTTTTATTTTTATTGGGTCGATAAAAACTTTAAAAATAAGTACAAATTTTTTAGTTAGTTAATAATAATATAATGTCTGTATATTTCTAACATTTAAATTAAGAATAATAACTATGTTTAGCCTCTTTCATAGTTGTTGTATGTTGTATATTGTTAGTAAAATGTTGCAACATTTCTGTCATCAGTGGTAACATATAACACAACACATGAAAAAATAAAATAAAAAAAGGAAAAGAATATGAAAAGTCTAAAGTTGTAAATAATTAGTAACGTGATGCGACGGTTGCATCAGGGCCATTATTAAACTTACTGTCACAAGTAATTGACTATGTCGTCATCAGTTGCAGATTGATTGGCATGTGTGGCAACATATACATCACTAGTTGCGGCATCTAAGTAATCTCGTGCGATCTATTAGTCACTAATTGCAACGTGTTCATGATATGTTGACACATTTGACTAATTAGTTACAACATATTAAGAAAAAGGGGAGTAATTTCCTTAATGTATATATATATATATATATTTAAAAAAACAAAGTTGCATTTGTATTTATCATATATATTATCATATCAATAAAGATTATAAAATCATAGTAGTACAGTAACCTAGATTATGATCCTCATATATAATGGAAAACAAATTCATTTGTTGTTTACTTTAGTGAAAATGAACCAACAAAAAGCAAAACTTATCATATATAACTTAAAATTTTAACAGTAAGGATAGTAGCGAAATGTCTATGGATAGAATCAATTTCAACGTCATGACCACTAAGAATAAAAATGAAAATCTACATGTTCATAGTCACTACTTTCACTACCAGGTCAGCCTCGCTTCTTGCGAACATGAGGAAGTACATGCTAAATTGTGCAATATTTGGGTCTTTGTTCTAATAAAATATCACTTTCTATATATTTTCAAAATAATAATATTAGTAAGTGTGAATTTCAATGTACAAAAATAATTTCTTTGTAATAATTAATTTACCTTTATTATTACTGATGCATTATACAATATATGACTAATCAATGTTAGTGGACGTTCATAAGTGATTTGTATAATAATATTTTTTTGAATATATGTGTTTATAAGTACTCAAAGATGATGATGTTATATTGTTCCAAATGAATTGATCAAGTTGATGGAAATTATTGTAATTAAACTAATTTTGTTACAAACAATGTTATAATTGTAGCATCTCACATAATTTTAGAATACTATATTTGATGATTTGATATTCTATTGATTAGCAGTATCGCACACGTATTTTCTAACTTGTGAGTTAAATTAGGCAACATTTCTGTCATAATTTGAAACATATAATGCAACAGATCATTTAAAAATAATGATATGGATTGACGCCGTGCATTATAGTGATGTGACGGTCATGGCAGCACATTTATTGCACAGAGTAATATTTGTAATTGATTGACAAAAGTTATCATCATTTGCATCAGCTGGATACATTATTAATGCTTGATGGAGAAAATATTTGGTGCATTTGTTGCAATTTGTTTTACATATGTGGCAACATATAGAACACAGGTTGCGACAATTGTAATATAAAAGTGAACTTCCGATGGTCATTTCAATTACGCAATACAATGAATTCATGATCTCTTATCAATAATAAGTCAATTAGTTGCATTCAGATATAAACGTGAACTTCCCACGATATCTTCAATTACGCAATACAATGAATACATGATCTCTCCTCAACAATAAGTCAATTAATTATGTTGACATATAAACGTGAACTTCTATTAATCGTTTCAATTATGCAATACAATGAAGTCATGATTCTCATCAATAATAAGTCAATTTATTGTCTTGTCTTGGCCTAGGCCTACTTGGGTCAAGAACCATTAAAGTGTTGAATATCATTAGAGTTTGTTTTTAGTATATATCTTTTTTTTATTTAATCCTTGAATATAACTGTGACCTTATGTTAATCGTTTCGATTACGCAATACAATAAAATCATTATCTCGCCTCAATAATAGTTCAATTCATTTTGTTGAATATAACTGTGAACATATATTAACCATTCCGATTATGCAATACAATGAATTCATGATGTCTCCTCAACAATAAGTCAATTAATTATGTTGAGATATAAACGTGAACTTTTATTAATCATTTTGATTGCTCAATATAATGAAGTCATGATCTTTCGTCAATTATAAGTCAATTAACTGTGTTGAATATAACTGTGAACTTCTGTTAATCATTTTAATTACGCAATACAATGAATTCATGATCTCTCCTTAATAATAAGTCAATTCATTATGTTGACATATAAATGTGAGCTTCTGATAATCACTTTGATTAGATAATACAATGACTTCATGATCTCTAGTTAATTATAAGTCAATTAGTTCTGTTGAATATAACTATGAACTTCTGTTAATCGCTTCGATTGCTCAATAAAATGAAGTCATGATCTTTCGTCAATTAAAAATCAATTCATTGTGATAAATATAACTGTGAACTTCTATTAATCATTTCGATTGCTCAATACAATGAAGTCATGATCTCTCATCAATTATAAGTCAATTCATTGTATTGAATATAGCTGTGAACTTTTGTTCATCATTTCGATTACGCAATACAATGAATTAATGATCTCTCTTCAATAATAAGTTAATTCATTATTTTGACATATAAACGTGAACTTCTGATAATCGCTTTGATTATGTAATATGATGACTTCATGATGTCTCATCTATTATAAGTCAATTAATTGTGTCGAATATAACTGTGAATTTCTGTGAATCATTTTGATTGCTCAATACAATGAAGTCATGATCTCTCATCAATTATAAGTCAATTAATTGTGTTGAGATATAAACAAGAACTTCTATTAATCTTTTCGATTTCTCAATATAATGAAGTCATGATCTATCATCAATTATAAGTCAATTAATTGTGTTTAATTGTCACGACCCAAGCCTAGGGCCTAGACGTGACATGGAGAGTGAGACACTCGGAGGTACCTCACCCAAGCCTCTAAGCATTCATTAAGCATTTCATTGGTAATGGTAAATAACAACAAGCGGAAATTAAAAACATTTTCCATCTAGTGTCCAAACATACCTCTACTAATAGACTTGGCGGGGGCTAAGACAAGTCCCTAGCTCAACTTCAAAATAAGTGTCAAGAAATTCCTTAATAAAAGTCTTACTATTCTACATAACATAAGCTTAGAATAAAAAGGATATTGTTCCTGAACAATGGGAACTCACCATAAGCAATCTTTAACTAACTCGAATTAGCCACGTGGAGGAGGTCGAGGTGCAACAATGGTTCCTACATGGTGATATCATGTAGGCAAAAGTATGGATTAGTACTTTGAATGTACTAAGTATGTGAGTATGCTATGAAATGAAGAACATAAGAGCGACATGAGTAAGAAATATGCATAATGAATGCATGCATTGAACATCATAAAAAAAAACCTTAAGACATTCATTTTGTGGAAAAGTGACCTTAACCGACATTTAAGACCATGTGAGCTATTACATGGAATCCAACATAACCCCCTACATTGGCACGGGGAGACTACTTTCCAGGTAGAACTCCGTCAACTTTAACATTCTTTAACCTTAACATTATTGGCTTATTGTGGATCCACTAGCCTAAATAGCCTACAAGGGCTCCTATGTTGGATCATAGTTAATGCAACATGAGATTTTACTTAATGACCCCTTAGACCGAGTCCCCATCTACATAATACATTTGGTGCTAGGTCAATCCCACGAAATAACATTTAAGTATCATAATGAAATAGGCATTGTATAATTTTAGACATCACATCTTCATTGGTGGAAAAACTCATTAAAACATTTCATTTATTTCAAATATGTGAGAATTGTCCTTTCATATTGAATCCTTTCTTTGACTAAAAGCTGTTTCATCATTATTCAATCATTTTACAAGATTTCTTTAAACATAACCATTTGCTTCATAAACTTTCAATTCAACTTCATTCAATATAAGAATACTAGGTGGGTTCAATTCATAAAGACCATCAAATATATTTAAAGAATACTTGCATGCATAAGGGTGATGGAAATGCATCAAAATACACATCTTAAAACAACCCACCATATATGCCTTAAACCCTTTTCAAACTTTCATATAGACATTTTAGCAAACCATTCATTTGATGAAATTAAGAGTCAATATACATCAATATATGTAAATAAACTTAAAATATATCATAATAAATACATTTAGAGTCATTGTGTAAAAGCCTATGAAGGTTCATCAATAGAATTGAAGTATCGAGTTGAGAAGAACTTTTGGGCTCCATGGGTGGAAGGACCCATAAATGGAAAACTCACATAACTTGGAGAACAATTCCCAAATGCAAGCTTGAGAGTAATGGAGACTTGAAGAACCTTGAATGGAACCCTAGATTTTCTTCTTGAAACCCTTGGGACAACTTTGAGAGGAGAGGATTTAGTGTTTTAGTCTAATTGTGAGAAAATGAGAGAGTTAGAAGGTTTAGGATCTTTAGATAGGGTCAATTCAGTCCCCAAAACGACCTCACTTTGGTTTAAAACATAAGAAAAGACTAAAATGACCCTAAAATCTGGAAAACGGGCTTCAAAACCCTGTAGGTGCGCGCCAGCACCTAAACTACTGAGGGTAGTTTCGGGTGCTATAGTGGCGCACCGCGCCACTGCAGCGCCAAGCCTAAAATTTCTGCAGTGATAGTTTGTAGTAGAATGGTCATAACTTTTTACTTCGAACTCAGAATGAGGAAAACTCAATGGAGTTGAAAAGAGTATTCAAAGACCTTTAATTTGATAGTTCATGGCATACCTAATTCATTACATAATACGAAATATGAGAATTTGAAGTTGACTCTATTATGGACTCATATAAAAACTTAGCCGTTGGAAATCCTTTGGACTTGGCTTGGTGTTAGAGATGCCTTATGATCCTAAATCGCATATAATACTCTTAAAATACTTAGAAATTGATCCCAACTCATATATGAAATTAGAAGTCGTCGGGTTCAAGCCTATACGCCTATGAAGAATGGTTCAGGTCTTGACATGGAAATTTTCAAGGCATTACATGAATATAACAGTGAACTTTTTTTAATCGCTTCATTACACAATGCAATGAATTCATGACCTCTCCTCAACAATAAGTCAATTCATTATGTTGACATATAAAAGTGAACTTCCGATAATCACTTCGATTACACAATACAATGACTTCATGATCTCTCCTCAATAATAAGTCAATTGATTATGTTGACATATAAACGTGAACTTTCGATGATCATTTCGATTGCTCAATACGATGAAGTCATGATCTCTCGTCAATTATAAGTTAATTAATTATTTTGACATATAAACGTGAACTTCTATTAATAGTTTCAATTGCTCAATACAATGAAATCATGATCTCTCATCAATTATAAGTCAAATAATTGTATTGAAATATAAACATGAACTTTCGACAATATATTCGATTATGCAATACAATTAATTCATGATCTCTCATCAACTATAAGTGAATTCATTCTAGTGAATATAATTGTGAAATGTTATTAATCATTTCAATTACACAATACAATGATTCATGATTTCTCCTCAACAATAACTCAATTCATTATGTTGAGATATAAACGGGAAATTTCGATGATCGTTTCAATTACGCAATACATTCAATTCATGATCTCTCATCAACTATAAGTCAATTCATTCTATTGAATATAACTGTGAACTTCTATTAATCATTTTGCTCATGTAATACAATGAAATCATTATCTCTCCTGAATAATAGTTCAATTCATTATGTTGAATATAACTGTGAACTTCTATTAATCGATTTGATTACGCGATACAATGAATTCATGATCTCTCCTCAATAATAAGTCAATTAATTGTGTTAACATATACATGTGAACTTCCACAATATCTTCAATCACCTCTGTAATATTTTGTTTTTTTGAAGTATCTTTTGTTGGGAACTTTTGAATTCTAAGTTAAATTTTTGATGGTGGGAAATTGTAAAATTTCCCCAAAAATATACATATGTATTAAGAAGGCCAACTCTTGATTATTTCTATAAATATCTATACACCTTTTTTTAAAGACGATAAAAGCTTCACAAACTCTTCCATATCACAAATATGGCAACCTTCACACCAATCGATGAAATTCCCTGTCCAACATTCTTAATTTCGCTAGGAAAAAAGTATGCCAACCGTGATGTAATGTTAACTTATTATCTTTTATTGTAATATTTTTTTTCATATTTTGTTTGGTTAATTATACACTTACATTAATTTTTTTGTCGTCGTAGTGACTGCCTCTATCCGTTAGCCAATTTATCCCGTCATACACAATGATCGTAACAATCAACATGTAGTTCTTGGAGGCACTGAAGACGATTGTTATATTTGGATATAATATTATGCAACTGTGGGTCAGTATGGAGGAAATAATCGACGGAAGATAACAAATGGATGGAGTCATTTCGTTCGCAGAGTAGGTTTACATCAAGGAGATTTTCTGGAAGTTGAACTCTTCCATAGTTGTGCATCTTGTGTAGCAATGGCTGTATGTAAACTCCCCCCTCTTTAGTGGAATAGGGAGATGGAAAAATAGTATTTTGTCATTCCTAAATATATATATATATATATATATATATATATATATATATATTTAATGTAATTTTATATCATGTTTTATTTTATGCTTAAAACTTAAAACTTATAGTGTTAATTTTTTGGATTCAAATATTTCTTGTTCTTGTTTCCTGCAGTCTGAATTTTCAACAACTAATGGAAGCATCAAGGTATGTTTGTTGAGTTTTAAAATAGTAAACTTGTCACGGACAAAAGAAAGAAAGAAAATGTATCTATAAATTTTCATGTCTCTCAAAAAATATAAGACAATGACTCCCAATACACGCAAAAAATAAGGTCATGTGCCTTGCGCTATAAATTTTTATATTTAAATTTAAATTCACTCACTCAACCCCCTCTCATTTTTAATATCAACTTTACATCGGAAAATCTTCTAACACCTCCTAAAACGTTGTATGTGGTGTTTCAATTCACAATTAAAATTTGTTAACAACTCCAACATCATTATCTACAACTTTTGTGAAAACCATATCTTAAGATTCAGAGGTAAGTAGGTCAAATAAATTAATTTGGTCAAAACATAGAGCTGTGATAAATGACGCATTTGTATAAGAAATATCATATCTCACTGTAGGATGTTCCAAATTGGTTGATTCTTGAAGGACATGAAAGTAGACTTCTAGAGCTACAATTCATATGAATACACCAAATCATAATGAGGAAGTTATCTTATTCAAACACATATCCAAAAAAAAAAGTATTCCATTAAAAAAAGAAGGTTCATCTCACCAACCATGGAAAAATCTATATCCATTTTACATCACTCTTGACATGACAATCCTCCATTGAATTTTTAAGATCATCCTTTATAATTATTTTTATTTATTGTTAGGTTCTTCCTCCACCTTATTTTCTCATTTTATTCATCAAACAAATCTTCTCTCTATACACTTCTTTACTCATTCTCAAATATAATTTTAGTTTTTAGCAGTATAGAAATATTATTTCGGTGATTCTTATACTGCGGCTAGTACACAAAATGCTTTGGCAAGGAGAAAAGGCTAGGGGTTCAAAAGTGTTCATAGTGTTTTTCAATTCAGAGTAAAACTTTGAATTTCAGATATTTAAGGCTATTCATAACAATAGATTGAGTTCATCAATGCGCCCAATATTTAAGTTCATCATAATTGATTTATAGTTGAGTTTTACCCTAATTCTTGAATTCTAAATGAGTTAATTCTTCTTCTATTGAGTTAGATATATTTATGCATTGAGATTATTATTATTATTACCTCTCATATTATTGGAATTATTGTTTGTGGCTACTTTCCCATGAACCCTAATTGATTTGATGTTCCTGAATATTTTTACGCGTAATTTGAGTAAAGATGTTGGTTTTTAATATTCATTGACAAAAAGAATGTTTTGAATTAATACTATATATATATTATTGAGATTTGAAAGAGCAAAAGAATTGAGTTTAAATAAATTTAATTCTTTGAATTAAATGATGTTTTGAGTAAGATTTTTTTATGAGATGTAAATGATGTTTTGAAGTGTAATGATTGATGAAGAAGTAATGAGATGAGTTTGATGTTTTAAATAAAAGTCCAATAAGACTAGATGATGAGATTAATATGAGCACATATTTTGGAAGTAGTATTGAGCACCGAGTTGGGTAAGAGTTTAATTGACTCAAACCCCAGAACTACGTAGCTAGTGTAGGATGGGTGCATCGTTGAAGATCATTACTTTCCATCTATTTGGTGAGTCCTTCTTGTATTTGGAGGAACTCTTTATCCTTTTATTATTGTTAAGTATTATGCTTCTTTTGAGGTAGCATGTACATGTCATTGGCACCGTCTGAAGGGGTTGAAGGTTTTGTAGATAGAGTTTGATGATCTAATTGGAGTAGTTCTCCTTTGAAACTATTTCTTCTAAGAATTATTTCTTTCCTTTTATGTTGATGATGAGGAGCCCACATAAGTATTCTTATTTTCACTTAAGTCTTCTGCTGATGAACGAATGAGTGATGAGACCAAGTGGTTCTCTCAGAGGCTAGAGAAGGTTTCTGAGTGCCGACCACACCTAGGGTACCCTCTCGGGGCGTGAAAAATCTCAAATCTGTACCATGTCTCCTCCAAACAATTCTCGTGTTGTGCGTCAAAGAAGGTTGAACACCATCTTGGAGGAGAAGTAAAGGACCTTAATTCTACTGTTGTAGATATGAAGTGTGAATTATGTGTCCTACATCGTCGTTTTCTTGCCTTACTTTATGAGGTTAGATCTTACACCAAAAATCTCAAATCTGTACCATATCTACCACTATTTATTATGAGTTAATGTTGTTTTGTGTTTCCTTTTTTGTCTTGTTGAATTTATGTTTATTCACATACTTAAAACAAACATAAATTATGATTCTATGATCTTACAATCCTCAACGTTCTTTTACATGTATTTTAGTAGATGCAAAAATAAAATAACAATACAAATCGCCCGGGGGAGGGGGTAGAAGTGGAAGTGAACAGTGACTATTTCGGGTTCCCACAACATATGTTTGGTAATGGGGTAGGGAATAGTGATCATCACCTCATATTAATAACACTGCATAAAAAGAAAAGAAAAAAATCTCTATAGGTCTATTCAATACAATATAGCTGGATTAAACATTTCACCTCTCAAAAAGAAAGAAAGTTGAATACAACCCAAAAATAACTCTTCAAATTTGACCCCTCAGCCTCTCAAATGCTCTTTACATGAAATATTATCTACATCTAAAAAACTAATACCATGTCTTTCCGATCTAACGAAAATCACTATGTTCGTAGAATATTATTCATTATCGTCTGGCAGATTGAGCTCCTAAAGACTGAAGTGAATGACCTAAATTATATCATCCATTCACTTAGGTGTGAAATGATGAAGTTGAATAATCATTTTATTATTTTGGCTAACCAGATTAAGAACTCCACTGAAGAGGGCGGTGTCAGTGGTGGTTGCTGGTGGTAGTGCCCGTGGCCGTGCGAATGACGTTGCACCCATTGATAATGTTGTTGCCGATGCTAATGATGTTGTTCATATTTTTTTCCCTATGTTATGCTGTATTCGTTTTTAATTTTAACTTCAGTTATGTATTTGTTATTTTTAATCTTTTATTATTGCATGTTTTTATTTATTTTCTTAAAGCTTTTGAATTATAATTTGTTAATCTTGGCCACACTAATGTCACAATTTCTAATTAAATTAAATTAAAATTCAAATCAATAAAAGTTTGTCCAACTCTTCATAGAAACCTAAGTGAAGGAAGAAATTAAAAATTAAGGAAAAATTACAACAACAACAACCCAGTGGAATTCCACAACGTGGGGTCTGGGGAGGATAAAGTATACGTAGACCTTACTCCTATCAAGGTAGGATGACTGTTTCCGAGAGACCCTCATCTCAATAGAAGTATAAAAAAGGCTAAGAAGTTCAAAGCGATATGAAAAAGACAAAAGTCAACATTTCTCTTTGCAAGCCGCTTCGAGCCCATAACCAAAGAAAATCAACATCAAATACTTGAGATTTATTCACAGTTTATCTTTCCAAAATATATATGTTGCGTGTATGGACATGTTGGCCCAACTTTGGCTCTTTTACTCGTATATATGTTCTTTCTTACTTCAGTATTTTTTTGCCAATAAATTTGTCATTACAATTTTTTTGTAAAGTAAATATCTTGTAATTAGTGTTATAAATAAATAAATAATATAAATTAACAAAAATATGAACTCATCACATAAGAAATGTAAATGATGGGGGAAATGAAAAATTAAGGTTAATTACCAAAAAAATTATGACCACAAAATTAAGAAAAGAAAAGTCAATATTTCTCTTCCCTCACTGCCTCGGGCCCATAACCTCACAAAATCAACATCAAATATTTGACAATACAATTATCTCATAGTTTATCTTCCGATATACTTGCGTCTGGATATTTTGGGCCAATTTTGGCTCTTTCGGCTCATTAATCATATACATATTTCTTACTTCATAATTTTTCTCAACAAATTTATCGTAACAATTTATTTTGTAACGTAAATATCGGGTCATTAACGTTGATTACAATAAAGTAAATAATTAACGTTAATTACAATTAAAATAGGGGAAATAAAATAATTTTATTTTACATACTTCAAATAATTAATTTTGAGTTAGAATTATATTACAAAATAATAATAAATAAATAAATAAATAATCTTGCAAAAGAATGAAATAAATCTTTATATGTCTTTTCAATATCTTCTAGGAAAGATACAGCCAGTAGGTGTAATGATGATCAATTAGTGTAGTTACAACTTAAATAAAACGAAAATATATATGTTGCGTGTATGAATATTTTTGCCAAATTTTGGGTCTTTCACTCATACATGTTCTTTCTTACTTCATTATTTTTTTCGATAAATTTTTCATAATAATTTTTTTGTAAAGTAAATATCATTTAATTAACGTTATAAATAAATAATATAATATAAATTAACAAAAATATATTGAATTCATCACATAAGAAATGTAAATGAATGGAAAAATAGAAAACTAAGGTTAATTACAAAAAGAATTACGATCACAAGAATTATGAAAAGAAAAGTCAATAATTCTCTTCCCTCACCGCCTCGGGCCCATAACCTCACAAAATCAACACCAAATATTTGACAATACAATTATCTCATGTTTTATCTTTCGATATACTTGCGTGTATGGATATTTTGGGCCAATTTTGGCTCTTTTGGCTCATTAGTCGTATACATATTTCTTATTTTATAATTTTTCTAAACAAAGTTTTCGTAACAATTAATTTTGTAAAGTCAATATCGGATCATTAACATTGATTACAATAAAGTAAATAATTAACGTTAATTAAACTTAAAATAAGGGAAACAAAATTATTTTATTTTACATGCTTCAAATAATTAACTTTGAGTTAGAATTATATTACAACATAATAAATTAATAATAAATAAATAAATAATCTTGCAAAAAAATAAAATAAATCTTTATAGGTATTTTCAATATCTTTTAGGAAAGGTAGGGTCAGTAGGTGTAATGGTAAACAATTATTGTAGTTATAACTTAACCAAACAAAATAAAGATGAGTCAGATGATAAGGACTTGGTATCCCTTGTTGGTCGAAGCTTCAAGAATCCCAGATTGGTAGCTCTGTTGAGCAGGGAAACCGTCTCAAAGAAGCACAAGGAGTCATTGTACTTACTTTGGTTTGTACATAATATACTTGTAATGACCCTAAAGGTAATATTCGCAATTCTCAATAAAATTACTATTTTACCCCTCCCATTAGTTTCCCCGAGCTACTTTTGGTTGGGTTTGAAAGTTAGTTTTTAGGAATCTTGTGAAAAGTTGAGGTTTTACTTTATAAATGAGTTTTATAGGCTTAAGTTGTCAAAATTTGAATTTCGAACTCATTTGGAATTTGTCACGCCCCAAGAGGATACCCTAGGCGTGGCCGGCACTCAGAAACCATCTCTGGCCTCCGAGAGAAACACTTGGTTTCATCACTCATTCATTCATCATCGGAAGACTTAAGTAAAAATAAGGATATTTATGTGGGCTCGCTATCATCAACATCAAATGAAAGAAATAATCCTTAGAGGAAGTAGTTTCAAAGGAGAACTATTCCAATTACATCATCAAACTCTGTCTATGAATCCTCTAACACTATCAGACAGTGCCAATGACATGTCCATGGCAACCTCAAAAGAAACATAATACTCAACAATAATAAAAGGATAAAGAGTACCTTAAAATACAAGAAGGACTCGTCAAATAGCTGGAAAGTAATGATCTTCAACGATGCGCCTGTTGAGGATCTCTAACACCTATATTTGCATCATAAAATGATGCAGGTCGAATGACATCAGTACATGAAATGTACGAGTATGTAAAATGGCAGGAAAGTAAGGACAGATATCAAGAAACTCCTCTCAAGAAGACTCGGTTCAGAATTCAACATCATCTCAACATCAATATGTAATGCAAGTTTAAAAATAATAATAATAAGAAATGCCTACTCAGTTGGGAGTTTCTCTAAACGACAACCATCACTTATGAGCTAGTGATGATATAACGAAGTAATGTCATTGCCACATCCATCCAATACCTTGCCAGGTTAAAGGACATCACCATCTTGGATCCAATCATCAAAGTCCTCTTTTTGGGACTTCAGAGGCATAGCCTCCATCCAACGCTGACTACGTAGTTCTAGGATTTGAGTCAATTAAACTCTTATCCAACTCGGTGCTCGATACTACTTCCAAAATATGTGCTCATATTAATTTCATCATCTAGTCTTATTAGACTTTTATTTAAAATATTAAACTCATCTCATTACCTCTTCATCAATCATTACATTTCAAAACATCATTTTTATCTCATCAAAACATTGTTCAGAACATTATTTAATCCAAAGAATCAAATTTATTTAAACTAAATTCTTTTGCTTTTTCAAAACTTAATATATATATATATATATATATATAGTATTAATTCAAATCACTTTTTTTGTCAATGAGTATTAAAAGCCAACATCTTTACTCAAAACACGCGTAAAAATATTCATGAACATCAAATCAATTAGGGTTCATGGAAAAGTAGCCACAAATAATAATTCCAATAATATGAGAGATAAAAATAATAATAATCTTAATGCATAAATATATCTAACTCAATAGAAGAAGAATTAATTCATTTAGAATTTGAGATTATGGTAAAACTTAACTATAACTCAATTACGATGAATTTAAATATTGGGTGCATGAAGGAACTCAATCCAATGCTATAAATAATCTTACATACCTGAAATCCGATGCTTTACTCCAAATTGAAGAACTCAATGACCACTCTTAAACCCCTAGACTTTTCTCCTCGTCGGTGCATTTTGTATACTATCCATATTATAAGAATCACCAGAATGGTATTTCTACACTACTAAAAACTAAAAATATATTTGAGAATGAGTAAATAAGTGTATAGAGAGAAGAGTTGCTTGAGAAAATTTGATGAATAAAATAAGGAAATAAGGTGGGTATTTATAGGTGAGGAGGAGGTACCTAACGATAAATAAAAATAATTACAAAGGATGATCTTGAAAATTCAATGGAGGATTTTGTTCTCATAGATGATGTCAAAGGAAGGACCATTGATGTCATGGGTGATGTCAAATGGATCTAGATCTTTCCATGGTTGGTGAGGTGAACCTTCTTTTAATGGAATACCCTTTTTCGGAGCTACGTTTAAACAAGATAACTTCCTAATTAGGATTCATTGTTTCATATGAATTGTAGATCTAGAAGTATACTTTCATTTCATTCAATAATCAATAGATTTGGAGCATCCTACCGTGAGATATGATGTTTCTCCTACAAATACTCTATTTCGTCACAGCACCATGTCTTGCAAAAATTAATTTATTTGACCTATTTAGCCTCTGAATCTTAAGATATGGTCTCATTAAAATTATAGGTAATATCATTGGAATATTCAGAAATTTGAATCACCTAATTTGGACTAATTTATGAAATATTATGTCTAAAATACAGAAGCAGTATCATTTTTGTCGAGAATTAAAATACCACATACAACGTTTTAGGTGGTGTTACAGAGTTTCAAGTCTTGAAATGGAATTCCATCAATTTCATAAGCTCCAAAATATGGAAATTGGTCTAGAAGATTTGTCGGAATCAGATTTGGAGTTAAAACATAGAATTTAGGTCCGAAGTTAGAAATTGAGTTAAAGTTTGGTTCAAGTTTGACCATGGTCAACATTTGGGGTTTGAGTACTCAGACTTGATTTATGATGGTCCCAACGGTTTTATAAGGCGATTCAAATGTTAGAAATGGCTTCGTTGTAATTTAGAGAGGTCCCGAGGTTATTTTGGGTATTTGAAATGTCAAAACTAGTTTAGTTGCAACTTATCGAATTTTGGGTAAAGAAGACCTCGAATTCAAATTCTGATGGTTCCATTGAGTTTGAAACATTGAATTTAGTAAGGTTTCATATCTGGTTTGTGATCACAGGGTTCCGATCAATTCTCAAGGGTCTATTTGGAGACTTAGCCTTGTGAAATGGCTGTTGTCAACTGGTGTCACCATTGTTTGTCGCATTCGCGGAATAGTCCTGCCGCAATTGCGAGGCCCTTATTTATTGACCTTCGCAATCACGAGGCCTGAGCCGCGACCGCGATGAGGCAAACACCTAACCTTCGCATTTGCGACCTAAGATGGGTCGCGATCGCGAAGGGTTAAGTGGGCCTGAACAATGTCTTTTTCCAAAAGATTGGATTAGGGGCAAATTCCTCCATTTTTGACATTCTAAGCTCGGTATAGGCGAATTTCAAGGGAAGTTTTCATGGAAAACGATTAGGTAAGTCATTTTCAACCTATATCTTTGATTTCCATTGTTTAATTCTTGATTTTAACTTCAAAATTTGGATTTCAAATTGGAGATTTTGGGGGTTTTTATCTAATCTGAATCTCTACCAAAAATTGGGTTTGTGAACCTACTTTAACTCTTTTTTTGAATTGGTTTTCACCTTTAGATTCCTTATTACTTGGAAAATGTTTTCATATAAAAATAATTAGATTCCGAGTTCAACTTTCGATATGAGATTTTTGACCATTTTACCTTTTTCACCAAAATTTCAAGATTTTAGTGTCAATAGCTTTGAAATATGATTTTGAGTTTATATTAGATTAGATTATGGTGATTTAGAGTATTGTCGAAGGGGAAAAGCAGTGATTTCAGAATTTTTGTGACTTTTGCCTAATGCAAGTGAAATTCTAACCTTTATTAAGTATGTTGAACCTTGTATTTTCCTATGTTAGGGGATTATGGTGTGTTGGGTCATTAGATTAAATTGCATTATATGAGTTGAAGTGTGATATTGGACATTCAGATATGGTTAATTGTCTAAGTGTCGTGAACTACAGAACATTGGTCTATTGAGTGATTGTGGATTATATGGCATCATATATGAATATTTATCTTTTTTCATTCATTACTTGTGCAACGTATTATATTTGTGATGGCTGAGAAATGATATGAGTGAGGTACTGGATATTGGGACCAAGGTTTCTAGCGGTCGAGGTGATTTGTTGAGGTTTCTTCCAGCGGCCGAGGTCTCTTCCTGTGGATATTATGGCTGAGGTCTTTTTTGGTAGATATAGGTCGAGGTATTTTTTAGCGAATAAATAGTCTATGTGAGGCCCCTATGGATTTCGTTGTGAGGTGACCAGCGGATGTGTATCATAGGACAGACATGCATCACAATATTTGACATTGCATTTGCATTTGTATTTATATCATCCTGTGTTTGGTTATGATTTGAGATTTCAGGTGTTGCCTAAGTATAGTGGTGAGAACGTATTTGTACTTTTTAATCGTGTACCATTTAGTATTCTGATGTAATTGTGATATGAACTGTATAGAATGGGTTGTCTGAGTGCAGGTGAGTAGTTGTGGAGGATTGTGGTTAGGATGTCAGGAGTACCTATGTTCTGCATTGCTTTACTCAGGGTTTAGTTTCCATTTTGCAGAGTACCATATTTTTGGTGCTCACCCCTTGTTTCTACACATGTGCAGGATATAAGCCTGGTGCCTCCTTAGCTTCCCTGTTTATTGGATTGAGCTTCAGGCGTGTGAGAGGTAGCAGCTTGTCTTCTTCGGCAGACTCTCGCCGTCATTTACCTTATGCCTTGTTCTGTTTGAGGACTGAGACATACAGACTTATAATTTTTTCATTTTTGTTAAAGTAGTGGATTGTACATGTGACACCAAATCTTGGGTAGTTTAAAACCTATTTCTTTCCATTTTCTTTATTTATGCCATATTAAACTTTATATTTCTGCTTTCATTTTCGCGTAATTAGAATTGTTCAAACTCTTAGGATGACTCATTTTGGTGGGTTAGGTGAGTTCAATAACCCAAATCTGAATCGTGACTATACTTTTGCCCAAAGATCTCAACAACATCCCCATTAATTTGGTGAATTTCTCGAAGGATATCGACGCTTTCAACAACTATCCTTTGGGTCATGATACCTACTTATTGAATGTCAAATGTATGTTGGCTCCATTATCTTCAAAGATGACCAACTTGTATGGCTTTCCACAGGCTTTCATGGTAAATACATATCATAATTGGTGTTTTTTCATATCTTATTTAATAATGCTATAGTTTATTTCTTGACATCTCCTTTTTTTAGGCTTGGAAATTTGAAGTCATTCCTCATTTGAGGCAACAGGTAATTTCCAAGGAAGAGCGATCAACCCTAAGAATTCTGAGATGGTTGTCTGCCAAAACCAACAAGAATCCTCTGGATCTTTTTAACCCACCATATGATGCAGTAAGAAGAAGTTCTTGAAAGAATAGTCAGATGTTGCAACATAATATCCTTAATTAACAACATATGCCTAACATGTTGTAAATTCAGACACATATGGCTCAACATATGATGAGCATAGTAGTACACTTACAACTGGTAGGCGATATGTTTCTACATGGGACTGATATGTTGCAGCATAACTGCCATATGTTACCAATTATGACTAATATAGTGCGATTGCTGAAACATATGTTGCAGCATGATTTTAATATGTCGCCTTAAAAAATTTGCATGGTTACCTAACATACTCATATTTTATTGTAGGTTGTGCATCTGTGGCTTGTACCAATAGAAAAAGAGATGCAAATGGCATTCATCGTTACTCTAGTTCATGTTCATACCCTATTTGATCCTTTGGTGGACAAGGTTAAAAGAGAATTGGATGGAGAAACAACAATCAAAAGAAGGCTAGTTGATTCTAGTCAGCACGATTTTTTAAATGAGGATATGATTGACAAAGTTGTACGATCTAGTGGGTTTGGGGCTGAAAAGCAGGGTGATGGTGTTGGTGGTGCTGGCGTTCGTGGGGATGGGGCTGAAGATTTTTTTCATTCAGCTCCACAACATTCAAGGTGTGAAATGAATGATGCTACCATAAGAGATTATGCCAGTCAATGTGAGAAGTGCACGGCAAAAGATGACCATATTCTGAAGACTCTTGATTATTGACTGAGGCTGTTAAATAATTTTTATCCAAGAGGGGTGTCATTCCATCAAAAATGTTGGGGGTATATATAATAGTATCACGACCCAAGCTAGGACCTAGTCGTAACACGGCGATTGAAACCCCGAAGGGCTCCAACCAAGCCTCTTGTACATATCATAAGCATACATAAGGTAAAGCAAAAGCGGAAACATCATAAGAGAGTCTAAACTTTGAATAGAAATTTAAGAACGTAAACATGACAACATAAACTCAAAACATTTATCCAAATAGATACCTCTACTCATTAATATGGGAGGGGGATAAGACATGTCCCTAGCTCACCATGAATATGAACATAGCAAAAGTCTTGAAAACAATAACTAACTTGATAACTAGTCCCCGATAAATGAGGACTCACCACAAACACCGCTTGATAGGAAAGCTTAACTAGCCACGTAGATGAGTATGATCTTCAACCTCAACCCCCACATTATGAGACAATGTAGGTAAAAAGTATGCATTAGTACGTTGGAATGTACTAAGTATAAGGGCGTGACATGAAACATAAATCATGGAATGCAATGGTCAAGTAAATCACATGATAAGATGAGGTAAGTAAACTCATGAGAAAATCATATTGACCAAAGAATTTGAAAAGCATAATTTAAAATCATAGCATACATAAGAGATCATACATATGTGGATTAGGAACTATAACCGACAATAAGACCATGCGAGCTATAACATAGAATCCCATTGTCTCCCCATACATCAAAGAAAAAGGGGTTTCTACTCGCCAAGGTAGACTCTACCTTGCTAGGGGGCAATACATATGCTATATGTGGTTCCAATATCTAGGCCATAAAGGCAACCTACGGTGGAACATAGTTTATGGGACATGAGGTTCCTACTAAGGCTTTTGATAGGGCCCCCACCTCAAGTCCACTCGGTGCTAAATCAAATCTCATGGAATACATGCATAGAATAGAAATCATAATTACATATATCATAGTCATGATCATAGGTTTGAAATTATAGAGTAGCTCATTTTCATAACATACTTGTAATGTGAGAATTATCCTTTCTTCATTACAATCATATTTGCATAATTCATATCGTTAGGCCTTAGGTCACCACATAGGGCCCTAAGTCATCTTTTAGGCCTTAGGTCACCACATAGGGTCCTAAGTCACCTTACTACATAACTTGCATGAAATTGATACCTTGAAACCTCGGGGGTGGACGTTATTGCGAACCACCTGATTACGAGTAAAAACTTAGAGTAGAGCTCAACTGCATAATCAATTGACTTTGAAAATCATGTAATTGACTTGAAAACATGCATGATCATAAACTTTATATCAGCCCATACATAATTTATATAGATAATATCCTTTGGAAGTATAATTCAAAATACTTATAATTTACATCATGAACCCTAGAGATCAAAATAGGATAATTCATGAAAAAACTCTTCAATTTAATGCAATAACCATCAATTTATATCAAAATGGTCTCATGATCATACTTTAAATCATAATTCAAATATCATACTTTAATTTGATAGAAAATCTTGAAAAATTAATTGGGCTTCATAGATGAAAGAATTCATGAATCAATACCCACATACCTTAAGTGAGAACATCAAATAATTTGGAAGAACTTGAGAGATTTGATGGAGAGCTTGAGTGAATTTACTTGAAGTCTTCAATGGAGCCTTTGAGAGTTTTTTTTGTAGAGATAGAAATATTTGAGTAGGTGAATTGTAGAAGAATGAATAGAGTTAGAGGTTTTAGGTTAATTTATAGAGTTGAATTAGGTCCAAAAAATGTGTAGGTTCATTAGCTAACAATTTGAGAAAAGTCTAAAGTGCCCTTACTAAAAACCTAAATTCGGCCAGAAAACTATATTCAGGTTCATGACGCAGACTTGCACGCACCTTATTGGTTTGCGCAATTCCTTTGAGAAATCTATCTTTCGATCTACAAGTTCTAAAAATCCACCGAGACTATTTTCCGTAGGTTTTGACTCCCTGATCGATATGTCAAACTCAAATTTTTCAAAAAGATTAAGGATAATGCATTACATGAGTGGCCTATTACCAAGGCATTCTTAAGGCAATTATGAGCATTTTGAGGGACATTACAATACCTTCCCCTTGGGAACATTCATCCTCGAATGAGATCCTACTAATATAGGAAGGACATGGCAAGGGACTTAGAAACCCAACATGGACATGAGGATACTTTGAAAAATGCATAGAACATGAAAACTTCATACTTAACATAAGACATAGTCCTTGAGAAAAATCATTTTCATAAATCATGCATGCATATGAATGACATATGGAACTGAAACGCAGAAGTTTAATTGTTTTGATCATGAACAACTTAGTACCTTTAGGCTCGAGTGAAAGAAAAGAGATAAGGATAATGCTTCATCATGTCTGGTTCTGCTTCCCACGTAGCACTCTCTACTTGTTGATTCCTCCATAACACTTTGACGGATGCAACATCTTTATTTCTTAACCTCTTCACTTGCCGGTATAAAATATCAATCGAGACATCCTTATAAGTCAAATTCTATTCAATACTTACATTCTCTATTGTCAAAATAGAATTTGGCACCCACAAACTTATTCAACATTGACGCATGAAATACCGGATGAACTAAAGCCAACTCAAGTGACAAGTCTAACTCATATGCTACTTTGCCAATGCGCTTCAATATCCTATAGGGTCCTATATATCTAGGGCTCAACTTTCCTTTCTTACCAAACCGCATTACCCCTTTCATAGGTGAAGTCTTCAAATACACCATATCATCCACATCAAATTCAAGCTCTCTCCTACTAGTGTCCGAATAAAACTTTTGACGACTTTGACCAGTTTTCAATCTTTCTCTTATGAGCCTTATTTTCTCCATTGCATCAACTAAAAAATCTAGACCAATCCATATCATCTCACCTACTTCAAACCACAGCACCGTAGACCTACATCTTCTCCCGTACAAGGCTTCAAAAGGAGCCATTTGGATGTAAGAGTGATAACTATTATTATAGGCAAACTCAATCAATGGCAAATGGTCATCCCAGCTTCCTCTAAGATCAATCACACATGCCCTTAACATATCCTCCAAGGTTTGAATTGTTCTTTTGGCTTGTCTACCACCTTGAGGATGGAAAGAGGTACTTAACTTAACTTTAGTGCCAAGACCTTTCTGAAATGATTTCCAAAAATGTGAACTAAACTGAGTACCTCTATCTGATATAATCAATCAAGGAACACCATGAAGTTTCATAAGTTCATGAATGTACAAATTATCATAATCTTCGTTACCATAAGAAGTCTTGACCGGTAGAAAATATGTTGATTTGGTCATTCAGTCCACAATGACCCAAATAGAATCATATTGTCTTCTAGTACGAGGCAAACTTGTGATAAAGTCCATATTCACATTTTCCCACTTTCATGTAGGAATTTCAATTTCTTAAGCTTGACCTCCTGGCCTTTGATGTTCAACTTTCACTTGTTGACAATTAGGACACTTAGCCACAAAGTCCGCTATGTCCTTTTTCATGCCATTCCACCAATACACTTCTCTCAAGTTACGATACATCTTTGTGGATCTTGGATGAATTGAACATCGGGAACTATGGGCCTTATACAATGTCAACTCTCTTAATCCATCAACATTTAGAACACACAAATGACCTTGGTAAAATAGTACCCCATCTTCTCTTAGGGAGAAAGCCTCAACGGATTTTTTGGTAACCGAATTCTTCAATTCAACCAAAATTGAATCATTGTCTTGTTTGGTCTTAACGTTTGCCGCAAGAGATAATTCCAAACCATTATGCATAAGAATGTCTGCATCATTGGAATCAACCAAACGCACACCTAAACATACCAATCTATGGACCTCTTTAACCAATTCCCTTTTACCTTCCTCAACATGTGCAACACTACCCATAGACAACCGACTAAGAGCATCCGCTACAATATTTGCCTTATCCGGATGGTGCAATACGCTCATGTCATAGTCTTTTAGGAGTTCAAGATACCTCATTTGCCTAAGGTTCAAGTCCCTTTGACTAAACACATATTGCAAGCTTTTGTGGTCGGTAAACACATCAACATGCACCCCATAAAGATAATGACGCTAAATTTTCAATGTAAACACAACCGCCGCAAGTTGAAGATCATGGGTTGGATAGTTTCTTTCATGCACTTTAAGTTGTCTACAGGCATAGGCTATAACCTTACCATGTTGCATCAAGACACAACGCAAACCAACACACGAAGCATAATAATCAACAAAAAACCCATCCAAACCTTCAGGTAATGTCAAAATAGGAGCTGACGTAAGACGATCCTTCAATATTTGGAAACTTTTCTCACATTCTTTTGACGATTGGAATTTTGCCTTCTTTTGTGTCAACTTAGTTAAAGGCAGAGAAATAGATGAGAACCTTCAACGAACCTTCTATAGTATTCGGCTAAGCCCAAAAAGCTTCTAATGTCCAAAGGATATAATGGTCTAGGCCAATTCTTAACCTCCTCTATTTTCTTTGGATCTATTTTAATCCCATCACCGGATACCACATGGATAAGAAATGCAACCTCCCTCAGTCAAAATTTGTACTTACTAAATTTAGGAAATAATTGCTTTTCTCTCAATGTTTGCAACACAATCCTCAAGTGACCCATATGATCTTCCTCATTTTGAGAATAAATCAAGATATCATCAATGTAAACCACTACAAACATATCCAAATATGGCTTGAAAATTCGATTCATCAAATTCATAAATATAGCGGGAGCATTAGTCAAACCAAATGACATTATTACAAATTCAAAATGACTATACCTTGTCCGAAAAGCCATTTTGGGAATATCACACTCCCTTACCCTCATTTGATGATAACCAGAATGGGGGTCAATCTTAGAAAAGTAGCTTGCTCCTTGTAATTGATCAAACAAGTCATTTATCCTTGTAATTGGATATTTGTTCTTTATGGTGACCTTATTCAATTGTCGGTAATCTATACACATTCGGAGTGACCCATCTTTCTTCCTAACAAATAACATGAGGAGCACCCCATGGTGAAATACTCAGTCTTATAAAACCCTTATCCAACAAATCCTTCAATTATTCTTTCAACTCCTTAAGTTCCACCAGGGTCATACGGTAAAGAGTAATAGAAATAGGTTGGGTATCGGGAAGGAGATCTATTACAAAGTCAATTTCCCTTTTAGGAGGAATACCGGGCAAATTATTAGGAAACACATCGAAGAACTTATTAACTATAGGGACTGACTCAAGAGTAGGAGTTTTGGAATCGATGTCCCGAACTCGCATAATATGATAAATGCTCCCTTTGGAAATCATTTTTTGGGCCTTAATACATGAGATTAATCGACCCTTAACCACTGAATCATTACCCTTCCATTCAAGAATAGACTCATTAAGAAAGTGAAACTTAACCACACGAGTCCTATAACATATAGATGCGTAAGCGGCATGTAACCAATCTATACCAAGAAGGATGTCAAAATTAGTCATATCAAGTTGAACAAGGTCACATGGAATATTTTGTGCAAGACCCATACGTGAAAATTTCTATAAGATCTCTTGGCTAATACTGAATTACCAACGGGAGTATAAACATCAAATTTAAAGACTCGTAGCATACCCGTGACCACATCAGGAGCCTCATCAACCTTTTGCCTAGCATGAAAAGTATAGAATTCGGTGTTACATTGGCCACACTTAGATTGAGCTTGGGCGCCTTGTTGCACTTGGCCTCTTAAAGGACAACCTTCTCCAACATTGTTGCCAACAAGAGGGCACTCAGATCGCTTATGGCCCATCTTTCCACATCCATAGCAAGCACCCATTCCCATCAAGCACATTCCTCCATGATTCTTTCCACACTTTGCACACTTAGGAAAAAAAGGGTTACTAGCATTTACACCTCCTTCTTCTTGAGCTTTAGGGTATGGTACCCTATCCTTAGCAAACTTCTTCCTCCAGATTTGGCCTTGTTAAGAGCATTCACTACTACCAATAGTCCTAGCATTGGAGAACCCATCTTCATATCAGGCCCTTTTAGAATCCCTCATCCTCATTTCCTTGAGCTTTTCTCCTTCAATTTGTTCTGTAAAAGTCATGAGATGAGATATGTCCATCTCCTTAACAAGCATAGTAGTGGGACATTCCTTATCAACCAAGTCGGACACCCTAGATTGAATTTACTCATTCGGGCACGTGGATCGGCAACCAATGAAGGAGCATACTTAGATAACTTAGTAAACTTGAGGGCATAGTCCTTCATCCCTATATTACCTTATCGAAGATTTATGAGCTCCAACACTTTAGCCCCCCTTAACTCAAGAGGGAAAAATTGATCAAGGAAAGCAAGTTTGAAAGCTTTCCATTTAATAGGACCTTCATCCACCCTCTCCAACTTCCATTGAGTGTACCAAACTTGGACAACATCCTTAAGTTGGTAAGCTGCTAACTCCGATTTTTCTTCCGAAGTCAACCCCATAATACTCACTATCTTATAGACCTCATCAATGAATTCTTAAGGATCCTAATCAAATTTTGAGCCATAAAACTCCAGAGAATTTATTCGTGCAAAGTCCCTTACTCTTGAGGACGGAGTAGGAACATTTAGAGGAGTCGCAATACCTTGGTTAGTCACTACTCAAGCTAGTATAGTAATGGTATCTTGAAACTCTAAATTAGTCAATTAGTCCGGCATGGGACCATTATATTGAGGAGTTGGGGGAGCTTGGGCTTCATTAGTATTATTTTCCCTTGGAAATGGGGGTCTTCTTGGAGCCATCTTTCTGAAAATCGCAAAGAAAGACCGTTAGGGAAAAGAAGTCTTACGGTAAAACTCTTTAGCACGATATGGATCATGAAAGAAGTGAGGATTCCTAAAATGCCTCATAGCCTCCTACTCATAAGTGTGGTGTGCTTCACACCCATGAATAAAACTCTACTTGATGCAGTATGTTGGAAACCCTAGAATACTTGAAAAGCCTTGTGCTCTGATACCAAGTTTGTCATGACCTAACCTAGGGCCTAGTCATAACATGGTGATTGAAACCCCGAAGGGCTCCAACCAATCCTCTTGTATATATCATAATCATACATAAGGTAAAACAAAAGAGGAAACATCATAAGATAGTCTAAACTATGAATAGAAATTTAAAACTGTCACATGACAATATAAACTCAAAACATTTGTCCAACTAGATGCCTCTACTCATTAATATGGGTAGGGGATAGGACATGTCCCTAGCTCACCCTCAATATGAATATAGAAAAAGTCTTTGAAAATAATAACTAACTTGATAGCTAGTCCCCGATAAATGAGGACTCACCACAAACACCGCTTGATAGAAAAGCTTAACTAGCCACGTAGATGAGTATGATCTTCAACCTCAACCCCCACATTATGAGACAATGTAGGTAAAAAGTATGCATTAGTACGTTGGAATGTACTAAGTATAAGGGCGTGACATGAAACGTAAATCATGGAATGCAATGATCAAGTAAATCACATGATAAGATGAGGTAAGTAAACTCATGAGAAAATCATATTGACCAAAGAATTTGAAAAGCATAATTTAAAATCATAGCATACATAAGAGATCATACATATGTGG
Source organism: Solanum dulcamara (assembly GCF_947179165.1). NCBI lineage: Eukaryota > Viridiplantae > Streptophyta > Magnoliopsida > Solanales > Solanaceae > Solanum > Solanum dulcamara. Next base: position 10,824,250 of record NC_077246.1, on the reverse strand, counting down.
AATAGGAACCATAACCGACAATAAGACCATGCGAGCTATAACATAGAATCCCATTGTCTCCCCATACATCAAAGAAAAAGGGGTTTCTACTCGCCAAGGTAGACTCTACCTTGCTAGGGGGCAATACATATGCTATATGTGGTTCCAATATCTAGGCCATAAAGGCAACCTACGGTGGAACATAGTTTATGGGACATGAGGTTCCTACTAAGGCTTTTGATAGGGCCCCCACCTCAAGTCCACTCGGTGCTAAGTCAAATCCCACGAATACATGCATAGCATAGAAATCATAATTACATATATCATAGTCATGATCATAGGTTTGAAATCATAGAGTAGTTCATTTTCATAACATACTTGTAATGTGAGAATTGTCCTTTCATCATTATAATCATATTTGCATAATTCATATCGTTAGGCCTTAGGTCACCACATAGGGCCCTAAGTCACCTTTTAGGACTTAGGTCACCATATAGGGCCCTCAGTCACCTTACCTAATAACTTGCATGAAATTCATAGCTTGAACTTAGAGTAGAACTCAACTGCATAATCAATTGACTTTGAAAATAGTGTAATTGACTTGAAAACATGCATGATCATAAACTTTATATCAGCTCATACCTAATTCATATAGATAATATCCTTTAGAAGTATAATTCCAAATACTCATAATTTACATCATGAACCCTAGAGATCAAAATAGGAGAATTCATGGAAAAACTCTTCAATTTAATGCAATAACCATTAATTTATATCAAAATAGACTCATTATCATACTTTGAATCATAATTCATACAATAGGAATAGAGATTATAAAACCCATAAAATACCATACTTTAATTTGATAGAAAACCTTCAGAAATTAATTGGGCTTCATGGATCAATACCCACATACCTTAAGTGAGAACAAAAAATAATTTGGAAGAACTTGATAATTTTGATGGAGATCTTGAGTGAATTTACTTGAAGTCTTTAATGGAGCCTTTGAGATTCTTTTGTAGAGAGAAAAATAATTGAGTAGGTGAATTGTAGAAAAATAAATGGAGTTAGAGGTTTTAGGTCAATTTATAGAGCTGAATTATGTCATAAAAACATGTAGGTTCATTAGCTAACAATTTGGGAAAAGTTTAAAGTGCCCTTACTAAAAAACTAAAATCGACCAAAAAACCATTGCCAGGTTCGGGATGCGGAGGCAACTGGTTTGCCCAGTTCCTTTGAGAAATCTATCCTTCAATCTACGGGTCCTAAAAATCCACCGAGACTATTTTTCACAGGTTTTGACCCCATGATCGATATTCTGAACTCAGATTTTCCAAAAATATTAAGGATAATGCATTACATGAGCGGCCTAGTCCCAAGGGATTCTTAAGACACTCATGAGCATTTTGAGGGATATTACAAATACTCCTCAAGCTAAGTGGATAATAAAGTTTGTTGACAAGTAGTTTCCAATATGAAAAAAAAGCTATTGGAGAATTGTTGATGGCCATAGAGGAGGATCCTCTACTGACGCTGGTGAATATTTACAAATTGCTGCACGAAAAAAAGAACAAATTGATGGCATTCCTGAAATCAAAGGAGTGCAAAATGTACAAAATGCACTACCTTGATGGAGAGGATTTTAGGAAGATGACAACTATGGACGAATGGTGGGAGGACTGGGTAAGTTTTCCAAATGTGACCACTTTGTTTTACATTTCCAATCATTACTAACTAAAATTACTTGTTATTTCAGTATATTGATGAAATTCTTTGCCTCATGTGGGAGAGGCAAATTCAATTCAATGAGCACTATGATGGAGAGGATAAAATCTTGGATCTAAACTTCTATACTTCCTTCAGAAGATCTTACCAACAAATTTGTGATGAAACAACATCTCCTGGTGGAAGAAGCTTAAAGGAGTTGTCTGCATCTTTTAAATGGGACGAAGATCTTCTTAACTATGTTAGAGGGAAGAGACCATTTCCCGGTGGGATGGATTGGATAGGGGCAAGAAGGATTCTGGGAATCATGTGTTTGGAGAAAAAACATTTTGCGACACTTGAGACCCTCTTGTACGAGGGAGTCATGAATGTTTATGACTACAACTTGCCAGTTTTTGAAGATTGTGAGTTTCTGCCCTTCAAACAGCCTATGTTGGATTTGTTCCTGATCATGTTGAGGCAAAGTGGATTCATGAATCATTTGCCAAGAAAAGTGCTCAACGAATCATGGGGTTTCGAAAAAGAAAATTGTGTTGCCAACCTCCCCAGAAATGAAAGTAATGCCGCCTCCCCAGAAAATCGTGTTGCCAACCTCCCTTCCAATATATTAGTTACATTATCTTTAAAAAAATTCATGATTAAGACATGTTTACCACAATAATGAAGAATCAAAAATATTCATAAGCTTCAAATTTTAAATTTAATTTTATATTTGTAAAAAGAATTTTTTTTAAAATGAGGCCCCTAAAAAACAAGGGGCCAAGCCTTTGCTAGTTGCTACACTCTAAAGAGTCCTGCAGTGTAGGTGAGTAATAATTACAAATCTTCTTGGATTTGGTAGATTTATGGGAAAGGGGATCCTTTAATAAATTTCTGACAATCCATTTCATAAGTTCATCTCGATCAGACCTGAAAACAATAAAAATGGCGGTTTAGCCACTATAAATACACTCAACCCTCATTCCACTTCTATATTGAAAGGTGAATTTTTCTCTACTCTCCATCCATAAACCCAACCATGTCTTTTCCAGCATATCAAAATAAGGATTCTTTTACATCTCGATATGAGACAGTTTGGGAGAAGGAACTTCTTAAGAGCAAAATATTGTTCATGAAATGCGCTATGGAAAGTGATCCCGTCTGGGAGAAAGAATTCTATAGGATCGAACTCGATGTCCTAAAATCAGGTTTGGAGAAGTTTAGGCAGGATATGTGGACATTGATGCATAAATTCATTAACTTGGCTAAAGAAGTTAGGAATCTGACCATGGAAGGTGGTGTTGCAGGATGTGGTGAGGGGTTGGCTAAAAGGGTTAAAGAAGAGACCCCGCAATGTTCATTTGCCGGAGGGTGGCATGATGTGAGGTCGTAATGTTTTTATGTCTTTTTTTGTTCATGTTATTTTTTTTGCTGGGGAAGACATGGTGGCATGGTGGGAGGTCGTTAAGTGCTTATGTTTGTATGCTTTTTTGTACGGATAAATACTCAATATTTGTGTAAGTAAGTTATGATGTTCAAATCAATATTTTGTACCTATATTTTCTACCATTTAGACATTTTCTTATTTAGAACTCGTTAATGAGCCTTAATTTAAATTATCTGATTTATAGAAGATGTATGGCGATTTAAAGTTCCTAATATTTTGTAGTATCATTTAAAAAAATAGATTTGCACATAAAAGTTATTAATCATCTAACTTTCCGAATTCAACTTATATAACGTAAAAGTAATTTGAAAATAATTAACTTCTAATACGGTGTGTTATATTTAGAAGTCAAACTATAAAGTGATATATTTGATGATACTGCAAAAATACTAAACTTTAAAAAGTTAATTGAAAATGAAAGAGTATTTGTTGCAATTTATTAGGTAAATGGTCCAACATATTGTTCATTAGTTGCAACATTCGATTATTGCTGTGAGATTTATGAGTCCAAAGTTGCAAAATAAGCGTGACATATTGCGAAATATGTGTAATCATTTACAATTTATTAAATATAAATTTGTAGAATGGTTCAATTTATATTAAATTCAAGATATATTAGTCCAAATAAATATTTTGAATTAATAAAATTGGGTCAATTATTTAAACCCAATAAATGTGGATTTAATTAAAAATCTAAATCCATTAATTTGGGCTATAAAGATGACCCCACTTTGTTAAGCCCAATATCATCTCGTTCTAGAGGCCCATTTTCATGCCACATGTCAAAGTTATGTGGCAATCCAAATCAAATTAAATAAGCCACTAAAATCATGCCACGTGTCAAAGTTATGTGGCAATCTAAGTCAAATTAAATAAGCCACTAGAATAATGCCACGTGTCGAAGTTATGTGGCAATCTAAGTCAAATTAAATAAGCCACTACAATAATGCCACGTGTATAGATGACATGTTCTGACCAACCAAATTAAAACTCTTCACCAAAGAAATCTGATTGGTCAGTTCAAACCGACCAATCAAATCACACCCTCATACCACTCCCTACAACTATAAATAAGGGTCCTCATTATTCTGAAAGGTTTTTTTTTTAAGAACAAGAAGCAAGAAGAGAGCTCGTGGATCAAAGACCGCAAATTCTCTACAAAGCTACAAAGTTCAAGTAATCAAATTCAAGTTCAAGTTCAAGATCAAGAACGAAGAAGAATATCAAGAAGATCAAGATCAAGTTACTTGTTCATATTTACTGTTCGTCATAACCACACAAGTGTTCGCGATGAATAATTCAAATCCAAATTTGAAGACAAAGATTCAAGATCAAGCTATTCAAGCCCTTGACTCTAAATTAAATTCAAGTTCAACGTGTTTCATATTATTTGAAGAATCAGAGGATTATTATAGAGATTGTAACCCGCATTACATTTTGAAATCAAATATTACACTTTGTTACTCCAATTTTCCGGTCTTGATTATTTATTTTTCTTGGCTCGAAAATTTGTTGTTTACAAATTTTGGCACGCCCAGTGGGACCATCTCTACCTCTCACTCTTCATATCGATCATCAAACTTCAAGAACACTTAAATGGCATCTAAGAAGTTTGACTCCAGGACTATTATTGCTAAGGCTACTAATTCCAAGTTTTCCTCTGAGGTGGAGAACATACTGGAAGCTACTATAGGAAGTTTGGGACCCATCACTAGGAACAGAGCAAACTTGCTAGGACAACAAGCACTTCAAGTGCCATCCGCATCAGTTCCTATTTTTGATCTTCCATCTTCAAAGGGGGCAAGATTCTTTCTGAATGAATTGTAAGAAGGAGAGAATATAGATGATATTGTTGAAAAGACGTTGGCTCGACTTAGTCCTTTTAACACGAGGAATTGCACTATTCAAGATGAAGATGATGTCTTGATCACTAGATCTGCCTCAGTCACTCCACGTAACTTGTTTCAGACAGATTTCAGTTTGAGGGAAAATCCATGCTTTGCCCCATCATCCATAACGGCCATCCAAGCGATGATGACTAACACCTCAACTGTTGAAGAACAACTGGCGAGTTTGATGAAGGCAATTGAAGGTATAACAAAATATGTGCAAGATTAGGATAATCGAATTGTCAAGTTGACGGACAAAGTTGAGAATGTTATAGAGGGGGACTCAAGTCATGCACCTGTAAAATGTTCGATGATACAAGAAAAGGGAGATTCAGTTACAAAGCAAATAAACGTGGGTGATGAGCTGCAAGTATCTGCTGAAGGAGGAATTCCCATTCATCAACTGAAGGACTTCATTATGGGAACTATCAAAGATAAGTATGACGTGTCTTCAAAGTCATCATTCATGTATGCAAAGCCATACACTTCAAGAATCGATGTTTTGAAGATGACTGCAGGTTATCAACCTCCAAAATTTCAACAATTTGATAGAAAGGGAAATACAAAGCAACACATTTCCCATTTTGTTGAAACTTGCAATAACGATGGAACATATGGAGATTATCTGGTCAAGCAATTTGTGCGCTCCTTACAAGGAAATGCCTTTGACTGGTATACGGATCTCGAGGCAGGCTCTATTGATAGTTGGGAACAACTTGAGCATGAATTTCTTAATCGCTTCTATAGCACAAGGCGTACTGTGAGCATGGTTGAACTCACAAATACATGTCAATGGGAAGATGAACCCGTCATTGAGTTCATCAACCGATAGAGAAATGCAAGCCTTAATTGTAACGATAGGCTTAGTGAAACTTCCGGAATAGAAATGTGTATTCCAGAAATGCGTTGGGGACTTCGTTATATCCTACAGGGTATTAAACCCAAATCATTTGAGGAACTAGCCACACGTGCTCATGATATGGAGTTGAGCATGTCTGCAAGTGGGATTGAAGGACCAATTATTTATGGGCCTCGCAAGGGAAAAGACAAAATAGAGGTAAAGAAAGGGGGAAAATCGGCACCTAAGTTTGGAAATAAGGAGTCGATGAGTGTTAATGCCGTACCTTTGAAAGTGGCTACAAATCTAAGCAAAAATCAAAGGGTGAAGACCACGACTTTTCAGAATAATGCTGGTAGAAAGTTGACTTTGAAGGAAATGCAGGCAAAAGAGTATCGTTTCTTGGACTCAGATGTTCCAGCAATTTTCGAAGAGCTTCTAGCATTAAAACTCTTTGAGCTACCTGAAATGAAGCGTCCAGATGAGGCTGGGAGAACTAATGATCCAAATTACTGTAAATATCACCATTTGATGGGCTATCCTATTGAAAAGTGTTTTATCTTTAAGGAAAAGATCATGGACTTGGCCGGTGAAGGAAAGATATTGCTTGAAGATGAGAAGGAGAGTTCAAATCAAGTCTCTGTCACTTTTGGTTAAGTCGACCCTATAGTTCTTTGCAACTTTGTCGAAATACATGATAGTGGTGATGACCTAGCCACATCACCATCAAAGATGATTAAATTTGGTGACTTCAAACCAATAGATGTTAACGTATCATCGCTTGTTCCTTTGATGAATGAAGTAATAAGGGAAGATAAACCTCTAGAGGAAAACCAATCTTGCGGTGCTTATACTGATGATGAAAGAGGGATTTTAGTAACATGATGAAGACATCGTAAAACGAGCTTGCAAAGAGAACCAAATAAGCAAGTAACTAGAGTGAAGATGAGAACAAAGTGGTGCCATCCACCTACCCCTAAAACTCAAAGGGTAAAGAAGAATGTAAAGAAGTCAAGAGTCGGGGGAAATTACTATCAAAAGCAACGTCCTCCGGTGACATTAGAGGAATGCTTGCCAAGTTGGTTTCGTGAAAAAATTTCTCATCGTGACACCAAGGCCTCGTGTTACAACATTGATAGAGAAGAGACGATGGTAGAAAGCTCTTCACCATCATTACCTCCATTACATAAAGGCCCTATAAAGCCTCACTCTGAAAAAGTGGACACTTGTGATGTGAAGTTTACATTTACTAATGATGATCTTTTATTGGGTGAAGTGTTGCATAATCATCCTTTATATATAGTAGGTTTTGTGCGTGGACATAAAATAAATAGGATCATGGTGGATGATGGATCTGGGGTCAATATTCTCCCTATTCGTACTGTGAAAGAACTTGGAATACCGATAAATGAACTGTCTAAAAGCCGTCTGATAATTCAAGGTTTTAACCAAGGAGGGCAGAGAGCTATTGGTGCTATCAAATTAGATATAATGATGGGGGATATGCGTTCGAGTTCATGGATGGATGTTATTGACTCAAAGACCTCGTATAATATCTTGTTAGGAAGACTATGGATACATGAGAACAACGTGGTACCGTCCACCTACCATCAATGTTTTAAATACTTTGAAGATGGGGTTCAAAAAAAGGTAGTTGCTGATGATGAACCTTTCACCGAGACGGAAGCGCACTTTGCTGATGCAAAATTCTACTTAAAGAATCATATTTCAAAAGAAGTTAAAGTTGATAATGGATACCTGCTGATATCACAAAAAGGGTTGATGTAGCACCTGATAATGCGAGGGTCATGATTGAAAAGGATAAAACACTTTCAGATATGAGTAAAGTACCTAAAACAAGTGAGGCATCTTCAAGTAAGAGAATGATTCCTGTTTCTCACTATGTCCCAAAGACAAACAAAGTCAAGATCCCACCTTCTAAGTTGCAGAGTAGTAAGTTGACATTTCCTATCAAGCAAATTGATGCAATCAAATCACCTTCAAAAATGATACAAGGATTTGTCAGACCATCAAATCATGATTCACATGAATCACTCCCTAAAAATCGTACAAATGAGGGTTTTTACCCGAATGCATATAAGTTGTTGGTGAAAGTAGGATACAATCCCAATGAAGCTTCTAAAGTAGGGAAGCTTCCAAATGAAGTTATTGAAAGGGCAAATCATGGCCTAAATCTAACTCAAAGGATGATGATAGAGAGAGGGTATGATGTCAAGCAATCGCATGAAGGCCTGGGTTACAAATAACCATCACCAATCCAAATCTCTATAAAAAGGATGAGCATCAACTATATTACCCTTGTGGAAGAATCGACGATGTTCAACAAGAAGCCTTCTGTGTTTGATCGACTTAGTGGCATGACTCCTAACGTTTCTGCATTTGATCGGCTAATAGAATCAACTCCAAAAATTTCAGCATTTGATCGATTGGGACCAATGAAGAAGAAATACAAGCGCCAAGGAAATTATAGAACAATGGAAGAATGGGTATATGCTCGGGAGCATAATTCACCCAAGAATTGACCCAGTTTGATCCCTTCTAGAATGAGGTGAGAAACAAAACTTGTAGTTTCATGTGGAGATGTCCTTAGAGCAAGAACTCATACCATAGTTCACACTAGGGAGCGAGATGAAGATGAAGAAAGTGTGGGATCATCAAATCACATCACAATTTGTGACGAAGAAAGTACTCCACTATATGCAAAAATTAATGACGGGTTTATTGATATTCATGCATGCCATCACATATCTTTTAATGATGGTGATCCTCAAGAAGATGAGGATGCTGAAGATGTGCCACCTGAACTTGAGAAAGGGATAAAGAATACTGTTGATGTATTGAAGGAAGTAAATCTTGGGATTGATGATGATATAAGGCCTACATATGTGAGTGCTTCGCTGGATGACGATGAAGAGAAGAAATATATTGAGTTACTTATGGAATTTAGGGATGTATTTGCTTGGAGTTACAAAGAGATGCCAGGGTTAGACCCTAAAGTTGTAGTTCATCGTCTTGCTGTAAAACGAGGCACTCGTCCTGTTAAACAAGCATAACGTCGCTTTAGACCTGAATTGGTTCCTTTAATCGAAACTGAAGTTAACAAGCTCATTGAAGCAGGTTTTATTCGTGAAGTCAAATATCCTATATGGATTTCAAGCATTGTACCTGTAAGAAAGAAGAATGGCCAAATACGAGTTTGTGTTGACTTTAGAGATCTTAATAATGCATGCCCTAAGGATGAATTTCCTCTTCCAATCCCTGAGCTTATGATTGATGCTACAACTGGATATGAGGCAATGTCCTTCATGGATGGTTCATCTGGATACAATCTAATTCGCATGGCACCAAGGGATGAAGAACTTACTGCATTTCGCTCTCCTAAAGGTATATATTGCTACAAAGTAATGCCTTTTGGTTTAAAAAATGTTGGAGCCACTTATCAATGAGCCATGCAGAATATTTTTGATGACATGCTTCATAAAAATGTTGAATGTTATGTCGATGACTTAGTAGTGAAATCAAAGAAGAGTGATGACCTCTTGAAAGATTTGAGAATGGTGTTTGAACAACTTCGAAGATACCAACTCAAAATGAATCCTTTAAAATGTGCCTTTGGAGTTACTTTGGGAAAGTTTCTTGGTTTTATTATTCGACATCGAGGAATCGAGATTGATCAAGATAAGATAGATGCTATTTTGAAGATGCCTGAGCCAAAAAATATTCATGAGTTGAAAAGCGTACAAGGAAAATTAGCATATCTTAGGAGGTTTATCTCAAATCTGTCTGGGAGATGCCAACCATCCAGTCACCTTATGAAGAAAGACGTTCCTTTTGAATAGGAACAAGCTTGTATCAATGCTTTTGAGAACATAAAGTCTTATCAGATGAAACCTCCAGTACTTGTAGCTCCTATACCTGGAAAACCATTGATTTTATACATTGCAGAATAAGAAAGGTCAGTAGAAGCACTTCTCGCACAAGAAAATGATGAAGGGAAAGAAAATGCCCTATATTACTTGAGTAGGATGATGACACAAAATGAGATCAAGTATTCACCTATTGAGAAGTTATGTCTGGCACTCGTATTCTCAATTCAGAAGATGAAGCATTACTTCCAGGCTCATATTGTACAACTTGTCTCTAAAGCGAATCCTATCAAGTTTGTCATGTCCAAGCCTGTCTTAAGTGATAGGTTAGCAAGGTGGTACCTCCAGTTTCAATAATTTGAAATTGTATATATATCTCAGAAGGCAGTAAAAGGACAAGTGCTAGCAGATTTCTTGGCCAATCATCCAATTCCGAATGATTGGGAGTTATCTGATGAATTACTTGATGAAGACGCAATGCTAGTGGAAATTCAGCCACCTTGGAAGATGTATTTTGATGGTGCTGCACATCGTGAAGGATCCGGTGCTGGAGTGGTATTTGTCACTTCTTATGGAGAAGTTTTGCCATACTCCTTCACTCTAACACAAAACTGCTCCAATAATGTTGCTGAATATCAAGCACTCTTACTTATGATTGAGATGGCCATTGATATGAAACAATTGCAACTACAAGTTTTTGGGGATTCCAAGTTGGTGATCAATCAAGTCTTGGGTAATTATGAAGTAAAGAATCCCGAGTTAATCCCATACTGCAATTACACTCAAAAGATGATAGGGTGGCTTGGAGAGGTGACTATTCAACATGTCCCAAGAAAGGAAAATAAAAAGGCTGATGCATTGGCAACTTTAGCTTCTGCATTAGTATCTCCTGATGAAATACAAGTTGTGGTTTGCCAAAGATGGATAACTCCGCCTCCAAATAAGCATGAAGAAGAATTTCGACAAGTTATCGCCACTTCGGAAGCTGAAATTGACGATTGGCGACAACCAATAATAAATTATTTGTGTTATGGAATATTGCCAGAAAACTTTCGAAGAAGAACAAAAATCCGACGATGAGCCCCTCGTTTTCTTTATTATAAAAATACACTTTACAGGCGGTCGTTCGATGGAGTTCTCTTACGATGTTTGGGGTCAGATGAATCTAATCAAGCGATGCAAGAAGCGCATTCTGGAGTATGTGGAGCGCATCATTCTGGACCAAAACTTTATTTTCACATAAAAAAGATAGGATATTACTGGCAAACCATGGTAAAAGATTGCTTGGATTATGTCCGAAGATGTAAAGCTTGCCAATTCCATGCGAATTTTATACATCAACCCCCAGAAGTATTGCACCCAACTATTGCCTCATGGCCATTTGAAGCTTGGGGTTTGGATGTTGTTGGACCATTGCCTAAGTCCTCTGGTGGACATTTGTACATCCTGGCTGCAACTGACTACTTCTCAAAATGGGCAGAAGCTGTTTCTCTTAGAGAAGTAAAGAAAGAGAATGTCGCCAACTTCATTCGAGTTAATATTATCTACCATTTTGGTATTCCTCGATACATATTGACAGATAATGGCAAGCCATTTGATAACAAGTTAATGACGAAGATATGTGATCTTTTTGGCTTCAAGCAACGCAATTCCTCTATGTATTATGCGGCTGCTAATGGTCTCGCTGAAGCATTTAACAAGACACTCTGCAACTTGTTGAAAAAAGTTGTTTCCAAGTCTAAGAGAGATTGGCATGAAAAATGGAAGAGGCTCTTTGGGCATAAAGGACTACGTATCGCACGCCAACACAAGCGACTCCCTACTCTCTTGTTTATGGAGTTGAAGCAGTTCTTCCACTTGAACGTCAAATCCCGTCATTGCGCCTTGCCATTCAAGAAGGGCTCACTGATGAAGAAAATGCTCGGTTGTGCCTTGAAGAATTGGAGGCTCTTGATGAAAAACGACTAGAGGCCCAAGAAAGTTTGCAATGTTATCAAGCTCGTCTAGCTCGATCTTTTAATAAGAAGGTTCATCTTAGATGCTTCCAAGTGGGTGATCAAGTTCTTGTTGTAAGAAGGCCCATTATAACTTCTCGTCGGTCTGGAAGCAAGTTCTCCGCTAAATGGGATGGACCATATGTGGTACAAGAAGTATACTCAAGTGGCGCTTACAAACTGGTTGACTCAGAAGGATTGCGCATTGGCCCCATTAACAGAAAGTTCATAAAGAGATACTATTCTTGAAGAAAAGAAACATACTCCTTAAGGTACGAGTATAAACTGCATGTTACTCCTGGACCGCAAGAGTATAAACTGTGCACGGCACCCCAAAAAAAAAAGTCCGCTGGATTGAAAATCTCGAAAGAGACGGCCTAGGCAAAAGTTAGGACCAAAAAACAATAAAAATCATTCTCTTAGAACTACTTTATGACTTGATCCACTTCACTGAGGTACGTAGACGCTTAGAATTACATTCTGAGTTCAGTCGCATGAGTATCCAAAGAACTCATAGTCTCTCTTGACCCTCTCCACCATAGTCCATGAGTTACATCCTAATTTTAGTCTCATAAGTTCAAAATAAATGGGGCACACCATTATTTGAGCATCACAATATTCTCGTAGATTGTCATATAACGTGTGAATTAGAGAAGGTCAATCAAGACAGAATTTTAATTGACTTCAAAGAAGTATTTATACAAATCCATAAAGCTATTAGCTGTGATTATTGTACATAGTGTAGTTCTATAAACCTTCTCTTCGGCTTCTCTACGCTGAGATATGAGTTTTTTTTTAATAAGATCATGCGAATATGAATCTGTCAGCTTTCCTGCATGTGAGGTTCATTTTTGAAGTTTGTTTAGAACAATCCTGAGGGACTTGAGCTATACATTTTGGATATGTTTTAGATTAAGAAGGTTGATTTCTGATAAATTAAGTCTCTCCTGGCTTGGTGCTCTCATACAATGATATATCTCTTGTACTATCGAAACACAAAAGGTATCGCAACTCTGAAGAAGAGGAAGTCAAATCTCTAAAGTAAACCATGATTCAATCTATGAAAAAAAAAGTGTTAGCGCTTAAATTAGTAATTCAATAATCATGGTAATGAATCTCAATAATGAACGATTATATTCTTTGAGCAAAACTTATGTCTGATCTAGACGGTGTAAAGTCTTTGCCACAAATCATGTAAAGTATTTGCCTCAGACGGTGCAAAGTCTTTAGCTTGGACTATGGAATGCCTTTGACTCAGACGGTGTAAAGTCTTTGCCATAAATCATGTAAAGTCTTTGCCTCAGACAGTGTGAAGTCTTTAGCTTGGACTATGGAATACCTTTGACTCAGACGGTGAAAGTCATTGCCACAAATCATGTAAAGTCTTTACCTCAGATGGTGTAAAGTCTTTAGCTTGGACTATGGAATGCCTTTGACTCAGACGGTGTAAAGTCTTTGCCACAAATCATGTAAAGTCTTTGCCTCAGACGGTGTAAAGTCTTTAGCTTGGACTATGGAATGCCTTTGACTCAGACGGTGTTAAGTCTTTGCCTCAGACGGTGTAAAGGTTTTTGCCACAAATCATGTAAAGTATTTGTCTCAGACGGTGTAAAGACTTTGGCTCGAACAATGCATCATCTTTGGGTCAAACGGTGTAAAGTCTTTGCCAAGAATAATGTGAAATTATTTCCAATAATGCAACACCTTTGTTTCAAATGATTAAAAACAAAGAAATAATAATAATAATAATAATGCATGGCTACAAAGTCAATAAAATGAGCTTCTTCAACAGTATGCCTAAAGTCTTTAAATCCTCCAAATATGCAAGTAGATAACACACAAAAAAAAATATTATTACCTGTCAAGTTGAGGAAGCCACACTAGACTAACCAGGCTAGACTTGAGACAAGATTTTCTTGGTCATAATAATGCCCTTGAAGTCTAGTTTCTAGCAATTCCAATCATTTTTGGTAACGATGTTCCTACATCAAGATATAAAATATTTTGTGAGGCAACAAAAATCTGAAACTTTCAGCATGACAAAATTTGAAGTTAAACATCAAAACAAAATGTGAAAAAAATAAATAAATTATCTAGAACAATATTGAAGGAGTTTAAATCTAAATTTTGGATGTGTTGTATAACTTTGTGTCTAAATTCAGAATAATCAAGCGGCTTGTGATTTTGAAGTTCCTACATGAAGATACAAAAGTTTTAATAAAATCACACAAATCTGAAACCTCCAGCATGGCAAAATCTAGAGCTAACTTTAAAAAGTTATCTAGAACGGTAATGAAGGTATTAAATTCTCAATTTTGGATATATTGTAAATCGAGAAGTCTAGTTTCTAGAAAATCAAACCATTCGTGATTCCTACGTATGTACAATAAGATATGAATTTTCTACGACAGACATGTCAAGATGTGGAAAAGGTTGTTGAAAATCAAAGAAAAGAGAAGAAGAAAGTACCACGGCACTGATCGTCAAGCCATATTGCTGCAAAATAATGAAGGTCAGACATCTATTTATAGAGGTTTATTAGCATCTATTATAACTAGATTCAAACTTGAATTAGGCTTCTACAAAATTGACTGGTAAGAGGATTCCAATTAGTGGTGGAATCTTGCATAACAAGTAAACACCCTAAAAAAATGTGAAAAAAAAAGAAAAAAAAAAGAAAAAGAAAATCAATTTTTTTCTTCTCTTTCCTAATCCTCATTGGATATAACTAATTTGCTATGTTCCTACTTCAACAATGATGAAGGGGTGCATCAATATAGTACGAATTTACGGTGCATCTCAAAATACATGGCATGTCATTATCCTACAAGTAATACTTCAAGCTTAGTCTTCAAATGATAAAATATCTCGACAAGACTTGAAGCAGGGGGCATTTGTAATCATTTATAATTTATTAAATATAAATTTGTAGAATGGTTCAATTTATATTAAATTCAAGATATATTAGTCCAAATAAATATTTTGAATTTAAAATTGGGTCAATTATTTAAAACCAATAAATGTGGATTTAATTAAAAATCTAAATCCATTAATTTGGGCTATTAAGATGACCCCACTTTGTTAAGCCCAATGTCATCTCATCCTAGAGGCCCATTTTCATGCCATATGTCAAAGTTATGTGGCAATCCAAGTCAAATTAAATAAGCCACTAAAATCATGCCACGTGTCAAAGTTATGTGGCAATCTAAGTCAAATTAAATAAGCCACTAGAATAATGCCACGTGTCGAAGTTATGTGGCAATCTAAGTCAAATTAAATAAGCCACTAGAATAATGTCACGTGTATATGTGACATGTTCTGACCAACCAAATTAAAACTCTTCACCAAAGAAATCTGATTGGTCAGTTCAAAACGACCAATCAAATCACATCCTCATACCACTTCCTACAACTATAAATAGGGGTCCTCATTATTCTGAAAGGGTTTTTTTTGAAGAACAAGAAGCAAGAAGAGAGCTCGTGGATCAAAAACCACAAATTCTCTACAAAGCTACAAAGTTCAAGTAATCAAATTCAAGTTCAAGTTCAAGATCAAGAACGAAGAAGAATATCAAGAAGATCAAGATCAAGTTACTTGTTCATATTTACTGTTCGTCATAACCACACAAGTGTTCGTGACGAATAATTCAAATCCAAATTTGAAGACAAAGATTCAAGATCAAGCTATTCAAGCCCTTGACTCTAAATCAAATTCAAGTTCAACGTGTTTCGTATTATTTGAAGAATCAGAGGATTATTATAGAGATTGTAACCCGCATTATATTTTGAAATCAAAAATTACACTTTGTTAATCCAATTTTCCGGTCTTGATTATTTATTTTTCTCGGCTCAAAAATTTTGTTGTTTACAATATGACTCGCAAGTTGCAACATAAATATTATATGTCGCAACATATGTGTCAAAAGTTGTGACATAATGATGACATGCTGCAACTTGTTAATCAATCCATATAGTGTTAACCATGTAATGTTAACCAAAAAAGTAATAATAACACTCCAAACTAAATTACATGTAGTTATAATAAGGATAACAACTCTTAATAAAATTATTTATGTACTCCAAACTTAATTTTAAATTTTCTAATTTATACAAGATATGGGGATTTAAAGTTGAAAGTACTTTGTATTAATATTATAAAAATTAGATTTGCACATCATAATTATTACTCATTTAAATTTCAGAAGAAAACTTATAGATCGTTAAAGTAATTTAAAATTAATTAACTTTGAATATAATTGTAAAGTGATATAATAATATTTTGATAAACATTAAAAAGTTTATCATTTGTTGCAACATTTGAGTCTTCTTGTGCTACTTATGAGTTAAAATTTGCAACTTATTGTATTCATAAAGCAGGAAATTCATTACTCTGTGCTTTCATGATTACCTCACTTTTCAAAACACTGCCAACCGTCATTTCGACTCCCCCCATCCCATCACTCTTTTCCACACGCAACCCGTCCATCTTCCTCTTCTTGATCAAGAAAAAAATCTCTCCTCCCTCGCCTACAATTCCATTATTCCCACCAAAATCACCCATAAAAGAACAAAAAACAACTCCACCCTCTCTTACACCTCAACAATCAGATTTCCTTGACTACTCTTGGTCATCTGATAAACAAGAGTCTTTTATCTCTCCTCCCACTAAGCCTAAAACCTAATCATTAGGCGACGTCGATATAAATAGCGATGGTGATATCATACTCAAATATAAGTGTAGTTCCAAACCAAAATCCACAACCTCCGTGTCTTCCACTCCATCTCCATCTCTTCCTCCACCAGTCCTTTTTACTAGAAAGAGGGCTTCCTATGCACTCATAGAAGTGGAGTTACGACACGTTCGTCTGGCCAAAGGAAAATGAAATATTGGAGATGATGAAAAAATAATATATGTTGAAGAAGAGGATTATGAGGAGGAGGTGTGTGCTCCACAAGTTAGGAGAAACAACAATTATGAAAACTTTTTGCCATTGGGGCCTCATGCATACTATGCAACCCAACCTTTCTGAAAGAAAGGGTGTTGGACAGTGAGGTAATTTCAAATTCTTTTTTTCAAAGTTTGCTGGGTAGGCTTAGGTTTCAAGGATGAGACCATTTGTTTGTTGCTTTAAATCCTTGTTTTTTTAAAAATGAAGTTGTCAAATTTTATGCAAATTATTAAAATATTTGATGGGTTGGTGGTGAATAGTAAGGTGAATGCAGTAGATATAGTGTTTGACTGTGAAAAGTTAGGAGAAATATTGATTGTTCCTTCCGAAGGTTCGGAGGAATATGTATGGAAAAAGGATGAGGAATGCATGCTCACAAGCAAGTTATCACAGGGAAAAGAAACTAGGGTAGGGAGGAATGTGTTGAAGGGGAAAATGTCTCCTTTTCATAAACTTTTATTTGAAATAGTAAAAAATGAAGTACTGCCCAGGGAAGGAAGACATCATGAGACAAGCTTTCGCGATATGGGTATCATGAATGCCCTTGATTTGAATGAAAAAATAAATCTTCTTGCACTAATGATAAAGCATATGGGGAGGGTTACTTCACCCAAGACTGTCCCTCATGGGCTGGTTTATGGATTCTTGTTAACACAGGTTTTCAAGAGTTGTGAGGTGCCTTTGGAAGAAGGATAAGCCGCCACAAAAAGTGACAGGATTACCCTGTCTACATTGGAGGAATGTGACTGAGCAGAGGCTTCTACAAGGAAGAAGAGTACTAGCCCAATGACACAATCTATGTTGGACTTGGATGCTACTTTGAAAGAGAATGTTGAACTACGACAAGAGAATGCTCGCTTGAAGGAATGACTCGATGCTTCCCAAGCACAAGTTGACTCCTTCAAGACTAAGATGATGGCATAGCAGGGATAGCAGATCCACTATATCCAAGCCTTGATGTACCTCCTTCCCAAAGCAAAGCCCCCCCCCCAAAATCCCTTCAAACTGACTTCCTACAGTTTCTCCATCCCAGTGGCCATCTTTTATTCTCCTTTAAGACAATATTTTGGTTTTAATTGTAAATATTTCACAATGTTTTGTATAGGGCCACTATGTGGCTTAAATTGTGCCTGCTAAGAGTGGGTTGAATGTTTTGCTTTACACAACTTTTGTTGCATCTTGAATGACTAATCCTTTTGGATCTTTAGACTACTTCTCCTGCAGGTGGCTCGTTGTGTTGCTTATTATTCTTATTTATTGCACTTCACTGTCTTATTTTTTAATGATGTTAGAGGGGGGAAGGAGCTGAGAAGCTGATGCTTATACGTGACTATTCCAGATGATTGCTTACACTAATGAAGGTATTGCTTTACAAACTTTGAAAGTGCCAAAATGAGATGTGTGGCGATTTAAAGTTCCAAGTACTTTGTAATATTATTTTTAGATTTGCACATCAAAATTATTACTCATCTAACTTTCCGAATTCAACTTACAGAACGTAAAAGTAATTTGAAAATAATTAACTTTCAATACAATATGTTATATTTTAGAAGTCAAACTATAAAGTGATATATTTGATAAACTGACCGCAAACATAATAAACATTAAAAATTTAATAAAAAAATAAAGAGCATTTATTGCAACTTGTTAAGCAAATGATCCAACATATTATCATAAGTTGCAACATTCGAGACTTCTTATTCGAATTGGGAGTCCAAAGTTGCAACATAAATGTGACACGTTGCCATATTTTACTCATAATTTGCAATAAAAATAGAATATGTTGCAATATATGGGTCATAAGTTTCGACATATTGATGGCATGTTGCAACTTGTTGGTAAAATAATTATTTCTAGATCAATCATATAATGTAAACAAAAAAAAGTAATACTAACAATACAAACTAAATTACATGTAGTTATAATAAGGATAACACTTGTCTACAAAGGCAATTTCACGATCACAACTACAAGCATGACACTGAAAAAAGAAGTCTTCATCGTTGCTATTGGTCAGCCATTGCTGCGAATGTGATTTTGATGTTGTACAGTGCAGCAAATGGGTAGTTTGGGAACCATAAATAAAGGATTATACACCCATATTTGCGTCAAAAATTCGTTTAAACCACTTCGGCAATTTCTTGTATTGCTATGGGGATTCTTGTCTTTGATGTTGGCAAGCAGCATTACCCCTTTTCGCTTGTCTTTAAGGACAATAAAATTGAAATTATGGAAATGGCATACTATGCCTTAAGGTGGCCTTTGTTTGCTGCATGCTTCAACAACTCCATTGCATGTTCTAGGTATGGTAACTAAAAATATCTATCTACAAAGAACCACAAAGATAAACTCAATTAATTTTTCACTAAAATGTCACACACATATCTCCAAAATATTATCTATCCTTTCCCTCTTCTTCCATTGCCATGCAGTTAGAATCGAAAAGTCTACCAATGTTAGGTTCTCATATATGTATCGCTCATTTGTGATTTGCAAAACTAACTTGCAAGTATAAACAATAAATCAGTTAATAAAATAAAATTATATTGTTTATATATATATATATATATATATATATATATATATATATATATATATATATATATATAGACACATACACATACATACCTTCATTTTAGATTGATAAAATCCATGAAAGAAAATGAAGCAACTTTTGCAACAATTTCTAAATCCTTCAAAGAAAATGAAGCAATTTTTGCAACAATTTCTATTATAACATGGTTCGGAATGGATTCAAATAAAGAAGAAGATTTTTCTTTCATAACTCTTCTTCTTTTTTCATTCCTCCGCATCGTGCTTATTTTTGTAAGTAGGGTGAGTAGGATTATGAAAACTTTTATTTTTTGATATTTATAAAAGTGACAAAAGACTGAAAAATTACAACTTTTCGGGTTCAACCTGTTGCTAAAACGTTAAAATGAAAGGGTGGTTTTTGATTGCAAAGCTTTGATGGAAAATGAAAGGGTTTTTTAATGAATTTTAACATGTTTGAACACTCAACATTCTTTGATTGATTAATTATCCGATTTTAATTTAAAATTGGACGTACGTGGAGAAGTGCAACCATGTAAAATAAATGCATTGTAGTATATGTAGTACTTAATAGTAGTTATTAATAACTGGTTATAATCGTAAATATTATTTTACTTTATAAAATAAATGCTACTGTATTGTAAATGGTCAAACATCAAATTAATAGTTCATATGTCACGAGTTCGAGATGAGTTTATGTTTCCATTTTTTTGTTTGAAGTACCTTCGTAGAGGGATAAGTTTGATGAGTTAAATAGGTACATTTATGTATCAAAATATAAACTAATGATGTTGATTATATGAAATGACATTTTAAGTTCTACATGTTGAATTTATAAAGTTCCCTCAAAAACATGTTGAGAGACTAGAGAGAGGTGAAAATTGAACAAGAGGTGTCTTAATCTTTTAAAAATTCAAACACACCCCATTCGTCACCTACCCTAGTTACACACCTTTGAAATTTGAAAATTCATTCAAACTTTCAAACTCCTCCTCCGCAAAAATAACAACATCGCTTCGGCTCCTCTACAACCAACAAGCACGTCTCGTCATCGCTATCACTCTACACTCAAAACGACACCTCTTGTTCAACTACAACCTCACCGCATCATCTCCGGTCGTAAGTATTTTCTTTTATTCTTTTTAGGGACTTTTAATGATTTTGAGAATAAGAACACTGTACAACTCATTGTGCATTTACAACAACAACAACAATAACCCAGTGAAATCCCACATCATGGAATTTATGAATAAAGAATAATCGAGTTGATGGATATGAATTTTTTTGTTAATGAAATAAAATCGTAAGAAGAGCCTACAGATTTTCACCCCATTCGTCATCTACCACAGTTATACCCTTTTGAAATTTGAAAATTCCTTAAACTCCTTCTCTGCAAAAAACAACAAAATCTCTTTGGCTCCTCTATAACCAACAAGCTCGCCTTGTCGTCGCTGTCACTCTACACTCAAAAGACACCTCTTGTTCAACCACAACCTCACCGGTCGTAAGTCTTTTCTTTTATTTTTTAGGGATTTTAATGGTTTTGTGAACAAGAACATTGTACAACTCATTGTGTATTTACGAATAATTAACAATCGGGTTGATGGGTATGGACTTCCTTGTTAATAAAATAAAATCCTAAAAGGTCTTACAGATTTTCAGTAGTTTTTTTGAACCTTTTTTAAAGTTGTAACCTTATTTTTTTTCTAAACATGTAGATAAATGTCAGGACAAATACTATATACTCATTCTTTTGTTGCTTTCTCTACTAACCAATGTGCTGCCTGTCAATGCGAAAAATGCCAGGATAAACATGAGAATTTTATTAAGCGTGTTACAGAATTGACAAATACTATTAAGGAATTGACACACAATAGGGGTGGCATGCCACCAAAGACCAATGCTCATCCTTTGAAGAAGAAGTTTAGGACTTTGAAAAAATTAATTTGCAAAATACTATCGAAAAAAAGAACGACCATTATCAACTCCTGCTACTCTTCCACTATCTGTTATACCTTTTCCAGATTATGTCTCAATCTCAATAGCCAAAGACAAGGTCACTTTGGATGTGTGGAAAAATTATCCATCTGAAGGTTATCCCATTACCTGGCGAGGGTCCAACTCAACTAATAGCATCATTCTCGGAATGGATACGAGAGGGCCTTCACAGGCGACATGCTCAAAAGTAAGTCAGTCAACTTTTTTTCTATGTTCCTGCAGTCCATTAATTAATTATAGTTGACGCTTATATAATTACAAGAATGCAAAGGATGAGCACTATATGCATAACTGCTCGAGTTTGGGATTTGAACAACTAGATTTTGTCTTTGCAAGCCCCAACACGAAGGACTGGTTCTATATAATGTCCCAACCCAACAAGTGTTGGACTGATGAGGTACAACTATGCCTACATATCTTTTAATTAGTACTTGCTGATGCATACATACAAATAACTAATACGTTATATTGTTGATTATGCGTGTGTGCATCATTTTGATGTTATTTTATATTATTTGAGGAAGAAGTCAAAGAAACTGAATAATTCTCACTATCAATATTCCACCACAAATTGTCTTTTCAAAACAAAACTTTCAAATGACAATGATGTTGCTAATCATTAGGAAAGAGTATGTGACATTATCAAAGGATTTAGTATAGTGGCTGGACTGCCTTGGCACCTGACAGATGAGGTGTATGTCCTGATAAATTGTGATGGGCAGTTTCACTGGGTCCTAGCAGTTGTTATATTGAAGGAAGGCTGCATTAAGGTGTATGATTTGAGTTCTTCATCGAGGAGAATCAAAAGGTATAGTGAGATTCAAGAGATGGCTACAACGTTGCCAATGTTCCTTCAATATAATGGTTTTTTTAGAAAAAAGAAAGAACCGACTAGTCAACCCTTGAATGTTACAAGGACAATAACAAATCTCTCCCCTTCTATATCAAATACGTTGATGTCATTGTCCAGCAAGAAAGTGATAGTTTGTATGTATCACATTTTTTCCCTTTATACATTTATGTGATGTTATGAGTTCTTAAATAAATGATAAACGATGTAGGGATAGTGGACTTTTTGCTGTTGCATATGTTGAGTTTCTAAGTGATGGACTGCAAGTACTATTATCTGGGATTGTCCCTGAATTACTTCGCATCAGATATGCCTTGCTTTTATGGAATTATGGTGTTATATAGGCTCAAAATGTCTATGTTACTGACAATTGAGGTCCGAAGAGACAACCTAGAAACAACAGCATACCTCCAGATCAGATTTTTATTACCATCGAATAGATGTAAAACATTTTGTTGATAAGTCCTTTTTGGTGAACTGTTCCTTTTTGGTAACATCCTATGACTGCTTATATTGTCGTATCTCATATGTTGCAACACAAATCTCATATGCTGAGATATAACGCGCATTTGTTGCAACTCATGAATTAAATTTTGAAACATAACTATTCTATATATCATCAACAAAGTCATTTATTGCAGCTAAGAAACATATGTTGCAGTTCGTGAGTAATATGTTGAAACTTAAGGCTTATTTGGGGCATCAAAGCAATAAAATGTTACAGCGTATGACTCAATTATTGCAATTCGTGAGACATATGTTGAAACATAAAGGTGATTAACATAATATTTTACATACAGGTTAAACATAACAAAATCCTAACTTAACATAACAAAAATAACTAGAAAAAATTGACTTAATATTGTACATTGCAAATTAATCTTTCAATAATTTTCCAACTACAACCCTAGCCAAAAAAATTGATTAGATAGATACATTTCACTCATTAGGTTCTAATTTCTTTTCATCCACTACTGTAGCAAATGAAAATTCCCCGATACATTCTTCGGATAATTTCACTCTATCTATTCAGAGATTTCAATCTTTTAAAACTTCAACAGCTTATTTGGAATGTAGAGTACAAATGAGGGGACCGGGTTCAGTTGGATATGTTAACATGCATTTAAGATGTACCGCAGTAGTAAAGACCAGGAGGATGAGTGCATACCTGTTAAGGGAAGGACCTAGTTCCCGTGTGTAGTCAATTTGTTTCTCCGCCTTGTTATAGAAAACTAAGGGTAATATCATCAGAACTAAGCTGTAGTGTTCCTCTGAAGATAAATGTGTACCTGGTACAATACAAAGGTGAGTCAGTAAGTCACATTATATTTATAATACCAAATCACTTCTTATCAATTTGATCTACCAAGAAAGAGAGAAGGTAGTCAATTTGACTGGTAAATGAGACCAAGGGCCAGTCTATTTTACTAAATTTGTTCTCTTCCTAATGTTGAAGATATCAACCACCTGATCTTCAGTTTTACAAAACGTCATGGCTATGAGTCATTTTTCAACATTGTCTCAAAGAAAGTGATGTCATACATCAATGTGCTTGGTTCGTTTGTGTTGGACCGGGTTCTTAGCCATGTTCATCGCACTAGTATTGTCTTATCTTATTGATATGCATCCTACAATGATTCCAAAGTCCAAGAGTTATTTTATCCATAAGATTTGAGCACAACATGACACAACAGCTACATACTCCGCTTCAGCAGTGGATAGGGAAACTAAATTTTGTTTTCGTGTATCCCATGACACCAGACATGTCCAAGAAAATATGCCATAACCGATGTAATTTTTCTATCTACAAGATAGCCTACATAGTCTGCGTCAGCAAATCTAACTAGATCGAATGAGTCTCCTGTAGGATACCAGATAACCAGGTTCTATAGGGGCATTGTCCATAGCTGGAAGAATATCCTTAGTAAGCTCATTTGGTTCATGATTTTGTTCTGGATTTCTGACATTATTGTTTAAAGGTTCATTGTCCTCATTATCAGAGTCATCAGGATCTCTTTGCAGGTGATTCGTCATTCCCGTCTCATTAAGATTTTCCTCTTACCTCCATGGCTTTAAACTCTCATTGGTCCACATAAGTCTATATGCAACTGTTCCAAGGTTTTTTTTTGTTCTTACCATACCCTTTGGTTTGAATAACGATCTCACATGTTTTTCTTGTACACACTCTCCACATACTTGGTTTTCATTGAATCATCTCATTGGCAATCATTGCACCATTTCTTTAGAGAGCAGTTTGTTTATTATTGAGAAACTTGCGTACCCCAGTCTCTTGTGCCATAACAATGAATTATCATGAACTGCACTTAAGCTTTTAAACATGGGCTTTTCTGGACCCATAATGTCAACTATGTAGACATTTTTGTGCCTTTCTCCTATAAGGACTAGTTTCTTTGAATTTGCACTAGTTTCTCTACATGCAACTGACATAAAGAGTCCATCTTTCACTCTGTCGCACATTTGTGACACGCTAAGAAGATTATGTTTTAATCCTTCAACATAGTACACATTTTCTATTACATGAGAATGGGAAAGTTCAACTTTGCCAATTCCCATGATTTTACCTTTCTTTCCATTTCCAAAAGCTACACTTCCGCCATGGAAACCATTCAGTAAGAGGAAGTTATCTTTTTTTCTTCATATGTCTTGAACATGCGCTATCCAAGTACCACTATTTATGTCTTCCTCTTACCTGTTCCTATACTAGCAATCAAATATTAATTTTGGGCACCCAGATCCACTTGGGTCCCTGTGTGTAGTGAAAGGATGAATTAGGTTCTTCTTAGTCCATTTAGGTAGGAGCTTCTGTTTGTGAACCAATTGCCTCATACCTGTTCCATAAGACGTTTTCTTCACTATGTTAGATTTGTTTTAATAGCCATGTTTTTCTTTTGACATATGTGCATTTAATGACTATTTTGTCCACAGTGAGTACATAGCATATCATAATAATTTTCACTAGATTTTAAAGAATTATGCTCGAAACCTATTCCATGTTTAGTTGGGGATTGACTTCTTTGTATATCATCGAGCATTGTGGATGAATTTGTCCATCTCATAGTGATCTCGAATTCCATTTTAGTCTTTTCAAGTTCCTCGAGTAGAGCCTCATTCTGTTTAGTTAAAGAATGTAACTAATTGTTTAACCTCTTTATAATTTCATCTAGAGCAATGTTTACATTGTTTGTATATCTTTTCCTTTCATAGAGGAGTTTAGTACATTAATTTTTTCTTGAAGATTTTTTTTTAAGGCTTCTAGAGTATCATTCTCTATTCTCAAAGTTGAATAGTCATCCAACATTTATTCTTTTGCAGAACATGTTGCATGGTATGCATCTATGAGAACACTAGATAAAGATTCTAGTTTCCTTTTGGAATAGAGATGGAGATTTTCCTTGATTTGATGAAAGCTTACCTTGGACTGCTTGTCGTCCTCTTTATCTTCTTCTGAATCTATTCCAGCCATTAGTGTGAGGGTTGTATATTTTAAATGATATTGGTTTTTCTCATCATCTGACTCTACAATTGCTACTTGTGCTAAGAAGTCATACTCCCTTTCTCCTTCCATTGCCAGTAATGATTGATTTTGAGATTCAGTCCCATCAGACTGTGCTCGTGAAGAATTTCCCATTGTTGCAAAAGCTTTCTTCATGGTCAGGTCAGCCTCTTGATTGGTCATTCTTCGATTTGTAGGGATGTATTGATCACTTATGGCTGACTTCCTTAGTTCTTTTAGGGTTATTCTTTTTGTACTCCAAAGCCCATAATTGACAAAATTTGATAAAATGATCCGGACTTCCACAATTGAGACATAGTTGCTCTCTCAGGTCTTTGTTAGTGGTTCTTTGAGGTTATTTCCTTTGACTTGTTTTTCCTTTTCTCGAAATTCTTTGAAACCTTTTCGTCATCAGTTCAACATTCTCCTCTTCGAATTTATCTTTCTTTGTTTCTTTGAAAACCAGGTTCTTCTCTTTCATCTTGCCTCCTATTTATTTCTCTTGGTTCTTCTTTATTTCATAGGTGAGCAGACTTCCAATGATATCGTCCATCATTATAGTGTTGAGATAACGTGCCTAAATAATCGCTTCTACCTTACTTTCCCATGATTCAAGAAGAACACTCAAGAGTTTCATGATAGCTTTTCCAGTTGGAATCACTTCTCCTAGAGAGTAGATTTCATTGATTATGGCAGTGAACCTGGTGTGCATATCTTGAATTGTTTCTCTATCTATCATTCTGAATAGTTCATATTGTCAATTTAGATTATCGATCTTGGATTTCTTGACTTTATTTGTTCCCTTGTGAGCAGTTTGCAAGGTGTCCCATATTTCTTTTGCGTCATGATAAGAAGAGACTCTGGGGTACTCATCTAGACCTATTCCACAAATTAAGATCTTCTTAGCCTTTGTGTTGTTTTGAATAGCCCATTTGTCTTCCGCATTCCACTTCTTTCTGTCCTTTGGTACCTGTGTTGTCCCATCTGTTCCACTCTTCATAGGAATAGTGGGTCCGTCGAGGATAAAATTTTAGAGATCTGGACTATCTCCTATTAGGTGACACCATATGAGGCTTGTTAGGATTGGGCAAAAAATACCGAAAACCGAATTACCGAACTGAACTAGCTATTTTGGTATTCGGTATTGGGTAATTCAGTTCGGTATTTGGTACCAAAATTTAACATTTTCGTATTTTGGTTTTGGTATTTATAATTATACCATTCGGTATTTGGTAAATACCGAATACCAAAATTAAATCTATTGGGCCGCCTAAAAGACTCCTTTTAAACATAAAGGGCTATAGGCCCATTGTTATAATTTAAGTCCAACCCAATTGTCATTTAACTTATCTAAACCTAACACTAAGACCTCAATACTTTAGTGAGTTCTGAGTTCTGCTTCACGCCTTTACCTTCATCGCTTCACGCCTTCACCATCACAGCCTTTAGTTGATGCAGAAGGAGCTAAGAAACATGACATGATTGCTGTAAATTCTTGAAGGTAAGTTCTCTTTGCTTCTTCTCTTCCTCTTTCTCTTCCAGTCTTCCTTCTTCTCTTCTCCTCTTTTTAATAGTCTTACCAAATATGTGTATGTCAGAAGCTGTCGTAAAATAGCAGTCAACATTCTATCTCTTACTTTCCTCTTTTTTTCTCTTTTAACGATAAAACCCTCGCCTCTAAAAAATGCTCTAATTTCTCTGGCGAAATTCGCCGCTGACACTTCATTTTCCGCTGTTGATCTCGTAAGCTCTTACCTCTCAACATCTATTATCATTTGCTTTCTTTTTTTAGGTCACTCAGTAGCCTCAGATCAAGTATTATTTGCCGCCGTTGATTTTTAGGTCATTTTCGCTCTTACCACCGTTGATTTGTTTGTTGTTTAGTTAGGTCCTGGAGATATTAGAGTGAGATATTTCACTGGTGTGTAAGGCTCTTGTTAGCTCTGTGTGGTTTAGTAATTTTATGTGTGCTTCATGTTAACTTCTGTGTTTTTTTCCTTGTTTGTTAATTTTTTTTTCTATCTGGTTGAAGACTTGCATGTTCCGACAAATGTAGGTGTAATGTGCGTACAGAGTACAGAGGCTAGGATTTCAACCTAATGAGTTTTGAATTTTATAAGGACAATTTTAAGGGATAGTAATTGGGAATATTTGTACATATTTAACAAATTTACTAACATAAATACACTATTTGAGCAAAATTTACTGGGTTCGACCATATCCGTATGCGGGCTACTAGCTCCGCCCCTGTGCATAGATCCTACCCTCCCCGTATCCCACTTGTGGGATTGCAATGGGTATGTTCTCGTTGTTTTGAACTTATCGTTTTCATGTAAGGTTATTCATGAGAATTAGAGAGTAGTAGGTACTTTATCATAAGGCTATTTTGGATATTTTCTTTCCTTTTCCTTCTCTGTGTGTATTATGAGGTGTGTTCCTGTTGGTTATAAGCAAATCTTGCCTTATTTCTAATGATATTATTGAAAAAGAGTAGTAGATGCTTTGTCATGAGAAAATTCTCCATTGGCCATGATGAAGAAGTTGAGTTTAGTTAAGGAGCATCTGTGACTTGACTCTGAAATACTAAAATCCCAAAAGAAAATAAGATAAGAAGGGATGGTTCTGATATATTAGAACATGAACTTGTATTATGAGATTCTAACCTCAAATCTTAGTCAGGTTTATCTTTTGAGTTTTTATTGGTTGATATGGGTTTGTATAATGATTTCTTTCAACAATTTGTCCAGACATTACAATTCAAAATGTAAATGTTTTGAAATTAACAAAATTGGAGTTGTTTTAGTTAACAGTACTGAAAGCTTTTTCTCGCGTTTCATCTCTCAAAATCTTTTAGGATTTTTTACCATGGAGAATACACAATCAGTTGTAACACTAATGGACTCCACAACCTCTAACATACAGCAGCTACAGAAAGCATTTGCTAAGTTGGAAAATCATCGTGTTGTTACTCTAAACCTGAAATAGAAGCAACTCAAAGAGCACTTTCATGGGCTTGAAAAGTCCTTGAAGAGGCGCTTCAGGTGTTTGTTGTTGTTGTTGGATGTTGTTGTTGTAGGTTGTTGTATGTTGCATCTTGCACTTATAGAAGCTCAACTGCAACAACTTTGGTGGTGCTGCAGGTCTGAACTGTGAAGTTCCTTAAAGAGTTGTTGCTTGGAGTTGAAGCTCTGAAGCTCAGCAAGTTGTTGCTTGGAGTTGGATGTTGCACCTCTGCAACTGCAAGAATCAAGATAACCAATCTGAGGGGTGATCCTTCACATCAAGCTGCAGCTTCAAAGTGATGTTGCAGGTACCTGCACAGAAGATGCATACAAAAAGAAACTATACTATGGTAGGAATACAAAAAAAATGAAGGCAGCAGCTTTAATTTCAGGTTGGTTGTTAGAACCTGTACCTAAAGGGGCAGCAGCTTTAATTTCAGCTTGGTTGTTAGAACCTGTACCTAAAGGGGAAGCAAAGGCAAAGATGAGATCACTATGAGCATTTCTAAGAAGGCAACAACATTGTTTAGTTTGTTATTATAAATCTTCACATCTTTTATTGTTGCTATTGTGAATATGATGTACTAACATATTCCCTGTGGACTTTGACTTCAATATGGTATTACCAAATACCGTACCGAACCAAATTTTGATTTACCAATTACCGAATTACCGAATCGAAGTTTGAAAGTTTGGTATTTGGTATATACTTTGAATTAATGATTACCAAATTACCGAACCCAAACTTTGAAAATACCGAACCAAATACCGAAAATACCAAACGCCCAGCCCTAAGGCTTGTTCATTGGTTGATTTGGATTGATTTTCTTATTAGCATTGAGTCATGGGAGGAGTATCGAGCACCGAATTGGGTAAGTGTAAGTAATAATTCAAACTCAATAACTACGTCACCAAACTAGGAGAGGATTGAACCATTAAAGTCAGATGTTTCCCTATTTTATTATCCTGAAAAGATAGAACTTGATTGATTGTTGGATCTACATTGTCGGATTTTTCCTTTACCTTGGAAAGGTATTGGATGGTTTTTGCCACAACAATGAGCTTGTTGTAAGATCACGGACTCATAAGTGATTGTTGTCGGATAAGAAAAACTCACATATAGGTCTTGATAATAATTTGATTTGATTAGTTTGGATTTGATTGGATTGTATATGATTGGTCTCTTTCTAAACCTTACTCTTGCTTTAGACTTATGACATCTTGATCAAGCTTCTTACTTCTTGATTTGAGTTATCTGAGTTGATAGTATTCTACCTTATGTATGTTTCATTTTGCTATGTTAGATACTCGTACATTCCACGTACTAACTTCCATTTAGGCCTGCATCATTTCATGCTGCAGAGATAGGTACTAGAGGTCATCAATATGCACATAGTTGAGGATCTATTCGTATTCAGTTGATAAGTGAGTCCTCCCTTTTTCAGGAGGATGCCACATTTGTCTTTGCAGCTTTTGAGTTTAGTTTTCTTAATTTGAATTGAGGTAGACATAAACTTGTCATTGACACCATTTATATAGTAGTGATGGGGGTTTCATAGACCAGATTGTTGACTTATTGATTCGAGATTGTCTTTTGGCTAGTTTCATTTGTACTAGTCTTGTTGATTGGATTATATAGATTGTTGGCCTTTGGCCTTATTCTATAAGTAGTTATTTGATCATCTTGATGAGTTAAGTCTTCCACTGATATAGAGTTGATTGAATGATTGTGTGAACAGGCTATCACGCCCCGGGAGGGTACCCTAGGCACGACCGGCACTCGAAAGCCATTTCTGGCCTTTAAGAGAACCACCTGGTCCAATCACACTTTCATTAAATCACATTCACTCGGTGGAGGACTCAATTGTAAGCACACTATTCATATTATAAGGGCCGAAGGCCAAACACTATCAACTCATCAAAGCAAGTATAATAAAAGATATTCAATATAACAGTCCAACCTTCCCACACTCTGGTCTATGAAGCCTCTATCACAATCTAGGAGGTGCCAATGACAAGCCCATGGCTACCGACAATCAAAATAGAAGAGACAAAACAAAACTATACAGGAAACTCAAAATCCTCCGGAAACTAGGAGGGCTCACCAACTAGCTGAGAGTGCGTGGATCTTCAACGGTGAGCCGGTTGATGATCTCTAGTACCTGTCTCTGCATCATGAAACGATGCAGGACAAATGGCATCAGTACATTAAATGTACGAGTATGTAAAATGGCCGAATAAAACAACATCAGAAAAGGATCAACCAACTCAGAAATCTCAACTCATAAATAAGTAACAACTCACTCAAGAGTCCAAGTCAAGCAAGAAATGGTTTAGACGGGACCAAATCACATGCCACTAAACTCAACTGACTCGGAGTACTATCAAGACCTAAATGGGAGTTTCTCTTATCCGACAACCATCACTTATGAGCCAGTGATAGTACAACAATCAGACGTTGTTGCCACGTCCGTCCATACCTTGCCAGGGCATGAACACCTCCCTAATCATGGATTCCATAAATTAGTCAAGTCCGATCATTTTAGGACAATAAAATGAGAAACATCCGACTTTAACGGTTCGATCCCACGGGAAGCATCCGAATTTAACAATTCCATCCCTACTTATATTGGCGGCGTAGTTTCTGGGGTTTAAGTATGGACTATACTCTAACCCACTTTGGTGCTCGATACTCCTCCTTTGACTCCATGCTCATAAACTCCATCCAATCATCTCAAACAAGCCCTCACGACTAGTTTCATTTAGGACCTTGCCAACTCATCAACCCTATCCTCAATTCAACTCATTCAAGTCTCAATGGCAAGTCTCATTTAGAACCTTTCCAACTTGTCAACTCTATCCTCAAATCAACTCATTCAAGTCTAAATTAGATGTGCATTTATAACATCTCACAACATGACAAACCATTCCTCTCCTCATTTATCACCTCTTTAGAACTCATCACAACTCTAAAAATTTTAAACCAACAATTCAAGAGGAGTAACACATTTAGGGAAATTGACATATTCAACATAATCACATCATTAAGAAAATCAACAAAGCATATTAACCACCCATCTCCATCAACTCATGCTAACATAAAGATTTTAGGGATTTATTAGCTCAACAACATCAACATAATAAGAATCAAACAAATAGAAGGCAAGATTCATTTGAACATAAACCTATCAAGAAACTCCATTCTTATGGATATTTAACCACAAATAAAGTATAGGGAACATGGGTGGACTCAACCCATGCTTTGTGTAGCCTTACATACTTTAGTGAAGACTTGAAGAAAACCTTGATGTTGGTCTTCAATGGAAAGCTTGAATCTTGAAGCTCTTTGAGGCACTTCTTGTTGAAGAAGGATTTGGAGAAGAAGAGAGGGGCTTCTAGGGCTTTTTAGAGAGAGAGGGAGGCTGAAAACATGGTCCAAAAATGTCCCAAGGATGATACATATATAATTTGGGACAATTCCTAAATTACCCTTTCTCAAAAATTCTGAAAAATAGGCTAAAAATGCTCTTGGCGCGATAGTGGCGCGTCGCGCCACTACATCGCCAAGTGGAATTTAGGCTTAAAACCCAGCAGCCCAATAGTGGCGCATTGCGCCCGGGACCAAACTTCTGAGGCTGTTTTGTGGCGCGATAGTGGCGCGTCGTTCCCTTACAACGCGAAGCCCAAGTTTTCTGGGTTCTGAAAAATAGGCTTGAAAACCCTGCACATCTCGCATTGGCGCGCCGCGCCAGGGGCCAAACTACTGATGCTTGTTCCTGGCGTGATAGTGGCGCGTCGCGCCACTGCGGCGCCAAGCCCAGATTCCCAGCAGCTACAACCCAGGCCTGAAATTCCTACAGTACCCGTCCATCTTAGAATCGTCATATCTTTTGACTCCGAACTCCAAAGATCACATTCTTGGAGGTGTTGGAAAGAAGACTCGACGACCTTTAATTTAATTGGTCGTGGGCCACCCAGATCTTCATATTTCAAATGATATAGTCGTTAGAAGTCGACCCTTATACAAACTCCTTCGACAACTTATCCAAGACGGATTCTTTTGGGCTATGCTTGGTTCTAAGGATCCCTCCTGACCCCACATCACCTCTAACACTCTTTAGTTACTTAGAAACTCATCCTAACTCATGCATACGCTTCACAACAAATGAGTTCGACCCTATACGTATACAAGAAAGGTCTGAATTTTAGGGAAAATTTTGGGGGGTGTTACACAAGCCAAGAGGTTCGCTTGGGGACTAACAATAGTCTCTGAGTGCCGGCCACGCCTAGGGTACCTTTCCGAGGTGTGACAGATTATATATTTTATATTAGTTTCTTCATATGCAAATCAATTGACCAAATCATATTAAAGATTACGTATTTTTAGTATATTTTTATTGTCTGATATAGCATTGTCAAAACTTTTAATTGTTAATTTCCACATGATGCTCTTTCAATTTTGATCCCAACACATAATATTCAAAATTCTTCTTATTGTATTAAACTCCATGTTAAATTAAAATAAAATAAAAAAATAAAAATAAAATGAGAGTATACTTTTAAACTTGTATTCAAAATGATAAAATCTACTATTTGCCGTAATTGATAAAAAAATTATACATTAATTTATACTCCGCATGAAAAATATTAAATTCTTATGCTAAAGCAACATTCACCTTATAATACCTTGAAAAGTTTGTGGGCTGATATTAAAAAGTGAAAAGACAGTTTTAGGGCTAAACGCATGCTAGAAAACGTGAAGAAATAAATATCAGTTTATGACGAGAACTTTATATTACCTTATAAGATAAGCATTTCTGTTAATTAGTTGTCCAACACACAGAAATTTTCTGTTTTGTGATAACTTGTTACATCGGAATCTGAAAGTTGCACGCTCATGTGAGCAGCTGATCAACAAGTTTACAATAAATTTCTATGTAGTGATTGGGTCTGTATGGTTTGGAAGAAAATAGATTCAAGTTGAAAAAGCAAATCAAACTAATTCAACAAATGGATTTTTATTTGATTTTATTTTACATTTTAAAAAAGAGATAATTACATTATAGTGCATTTCACAAAGTTACATTACAAAGTTTAGCCAATGTTTTCAATGCTTACCTAAATTGACTCAAATTCATATCTTTCTCTATAATAAAAATGTCACGATCCAAAAATGGGTGTGATAACACTTGTCCTATCCCACAAGGACAAGTCAGTCTAAACCCAACAAATACATAAAAAAAATGTGAAAATAATTATATAGACAAGATAAACGAAAGCGGAAGACTTACACAATCTCATAGAACCCCCAAAATATGATTGTCGTGTGTACAACTCTCTAAACAAAACAGAAATGAAAGATAAGTACAATTCTCAATGTCTTTGTTTCTCAAATAGAACAAAGCATAGTAAAAGGGCCTGGGGAGATTGCTGACATCAATCAACCACCTCTCAAGTCTCCTCAAAGCCTCCGATAAGGAAAAAAAGAATAAAGAATCACGGTCAGGGCACGAAACCTACACAAGTAAAGAAGCAAAGAGTGAGGACCAAACAACACAGTATTGAGCAGCCAGCTAACAAAACAAGGAAAATCTTAATAGAACACTAGAACTCTTTTCATCCCAACCGAACCTCCACAACTATAAACCCGTACAGAAATCAACCCAACCTACAGTACACAATTCATACGACATGTAGATCAACAATAGCTCATCATCATCACCAAATAAGTCACATCAATATCAATTATGTCAATCAAAGAGACAACAAGGGACATATACACAGCTTCATGA
The DNA here is from genome assembly GCF_947179165.1 of Solanum dulcamara. Taxonomy (NCBI): domain Eukaryota; kingdom Viridiplantae; phylum Streptophyta; class Magnoliopsida; order Solanales; family Solanaceae; genus Solanum; species Solanum dulcamara. The sequence continues at coordinate 10,789,855 of NC_077246.1, read as the reverse complement.
TGACATCTAAGATGTAATGTAATGCAATGTGATGTCAACGAAAGTGATACATGTATTTCCTAATGATACACATCCACTGTAACTTAGACCAAAACCCATGGGGGACGCACATGGCCCATGTATCCACCGAAACTATTTTTCATTGGCCTAATCATCAATCATCGGAACCATTTTCCATTAGTATAAGTGTAGCGACCCTCCAGGGAGGATGCTACTACAAAAAAATGTATATTAAATTCATGACACAAAAATAAATAACTTTCCGTAAGGCCCATTTATATAATCTAAAAAAAATAGTGAAAGGTGTAAGTTGTTCGCCAACTAAATTTTTTTTTTCATCTTAATTAAATCAAATAAAAATTCCAATTTAGGACAGGCGACTTCTCAAAATAGTTTTAAAAAAATAGCTTCCGAGACATTCATGTATTACGATAATTTATGCTTCATTCAAATATTCCAACTCCAAAGGGAAAATTTAGTGCTTCATAAAACTTAGAAATGTACATACCCCAAAATTTACAAAACAAGCAACCATCCTTAAGTTACAACCCTCAGAAATACGTACATAAATACAAATATACAAGCAACCCATAAATCATATACACGTCCCAAAAAACTACAAAATATAGATGCCTATATGCAAATGTGATCTTCATTTAAGCTCCCAAAACTTCATCTCCAATGGCCAACCTCAAGCCTCTTCTCGGACGTTTCCTACGATAGAAACAACTATCGCTGAGCACAAAGCTTAGTGGTGCAAAACTACAAGTTTGAAGCCTTTGGGTTTCCACCATAATGTTTTCAAGTCATGAGCCGCACCAATGTACAATAATAATTAAAACAAGGCAACAACTATATCACGAGTATCAAGTTCTAACTGTAAAAGCTTAAGTGTAAATAATTCATAGAAGTACATTTACAAGATTTAGCACCAAGTTTTTCCCAATATGTACGTCATGCCGTCACACCAACATGATCAAGTATCACGAAGGACCGGCGCCCTGTATCAAGAAGGGTAAAGACCCAATAATCAAGAGAACCAAGAACCATATTAAAAATGGCTTCCTAATTCGTACTTAAAATGGACAACTTCCATACTTAAGATGAACTAAAAATCCATAATCAAGATGGCAAAGGGTCCGAAACAAGAGGCATACCAATAGTGACAAAGTCACAGCCACAAGAAGGACAAGGTCCACAAGAATGTCAAGTGATCGAGCAATCCGTACAAGTGGGCGAGTTAAGCAAGTGTCTTGCAAATTTCCCAAGATACCAACATGACAAGACATATTTCAAAACAATAGCAACCATACCAAGATAGGACTTCAATATATTAGTAGGTAACAAGAGTTTATACACAAACCTCAGCCTTTTAGCATACAACAATCCAACACGACTTCAAAAGTTCAAACCGTAGGCCATCAAATGTCTCAAGTTCCTCAACTTGCACACGATATAAACAACCTTGAAAATACCATTAAATGACTTATTTAAAATTCCATAATATCCATAATATTGACATAAAACAAGATTTATTATTGCAAATAAGCCTAGAATGTTTCGACCTGAATTATGTTACTAAAATAGTAAATTCGGAAAGTCAAGTACCACAGGTTGAATCCAAATTTTGAAACTCAAAACAGCAAAACTGGACTTTATTCCCTTCATGAAACTTTTATATATATGTCTTAAGTTTGCAACCCAAAAGGAATCAACATAAAACTCATTTTGTACAAAAATATATCATCAAAACACTAACAGGTACACATGACGAATTTTGAAAATCAAGAATCTGGACAGATATACTTGTCCGGTTGTAGCTAAGTTTGCAAACTGAAAACGGCAAAAATAGACTTTAGTACCTTCACGAAATATTTAGATATATGTCTTAAGTTTCCAATCCAAAAGAAATCAACACAAAAATCATTGTTTACAAAAAGATATCATCAACGCACTAACAGCAGTACCATCTCAAAAATGGGTTTGCAATCAAAGTGTATTCCCCCAATTTCGACAACAACAACTTATCAACAACATCAACAACATATAAAGGGTTTATGGCCTCCCTAAGTCTGATCACCCATAAATGTAGCTAAACAAAAGCATTTTTTTCCCCGTAACAAAATTCGAGTCAGTAGCAGTTGATCATATCATCAAGAAATAACCACTTTAATGCGAAAATTAGATTAAATAATTAGGGGTGTTACAACTCTCTCCCCCTTAAGAAATTTCATCTCGAAATTTACCTTATGCTAGTCCCGAAACAAATAGGGATATTGAATTCGCATGTCCTCCTCTCGCTCCCAAGTTTCTTCATTGCTAGAATGATTTCTCCAAAGGACTTTTACTAATGGAACTTTCTTGTTTCTAAGGTCTTTTGTCTCATGGGACAAGATTTGGATAGGTTCCTCATTATATGTCACATCAGGACTTATCTCAATTGATTTGACAGGAAGAACATGAGATGGATCTGAGCGATATCTTCTAAGCATAGAAACATGGAAGACATTGTGGATTCTATCTAACTCCAGTGGAAGAGCTTGTTTATAAGCAACTGGACCAACTCTCTCAAGTACTTCATATGGTCCAATAAATCGAGGAATAAGTTTTCCTTTTTTGCCAAATCTCATAATCTTCTTCCATGGATAAACCTTTAAAAACACCTTATCTCCCACTTGGTACTCAATTTCACGCCTCTTAAGATCAGCATAAGATTTTTGTCTATCTGAAGGAATTTTTAGACGGTCCTTGATGACCTTTACCTTATCTTCAGTTTGTTGCACAATCTCAGGACCAATCAGTTTTCGTTGACCAACTCCACTCCAGCAAAGAGGAGTTCTACACTTTCTCCCATATAAGGCTTCGTAGGGAGGCATGCCAATACTTGATTGGTAGCTATTATTATAAGAAAATTCTACCAAGGCTAGGTGTATGTCCCAACTACCTTCAAATTCCATAATGCAAGCTCGAAGCATATCTTCCAAGATTTGAATCACCCTCTCGGATTGGCCATCTGTCTGAGGATGGAAAGACGTACTAAAGTTCAACCTAGTGCCCAAAGCTTCTTGCAAGCTAGTCCAGAATCTAGATGTAAACCTTGGGTCTTGGTCAGATACAATAGAAACAGGAACACCATGTAGCCTCACAATCTCATTAACATACAATTCTGCTAAATGTTCAAGTGAGTAGTCTATTTTTGATGGCCAAGAAATGAGCACTTTTGGTTAGCCTATCAACTATAACCCAAATTGCATCATGATTTCTTTGAGTGCGTGGAAGCCCAGAAACAAAGTCCATGGTTATCCTTTCCCATTTCCACTCAGGTATCGATAAGGGTTGTAGTAAGCCTGTTGGGACTTGATGCTCGGCCTTTATCTGTTGACAAGCTAAGCATTTAGAAATATATTCTGCAATGTCCTTCTTCATACCATTCCACCAGTAATGTTCTTTGATGGTTTAATACATTTTGGTACTTCCAGGATGCATTGCATATGGTGAAGTATGTGCTTCATTCAAGATTTCTCTCCTCAATTTGTCATCATTAGGAATGCATAACCTATTTTGGTATAACAAGACACCATCATCCTTTAATGTAAAATCTTTCTTTTCCCCCTTTTGAACTTCTTTGGTCAATTTTATGAGTTTCTCATCTAACTTTTGCCCTTCTTTCACCTATTCACGCAATGTTGGCTTGACTCGCAAATTAGCAACCACTGAACCATACGAATCAAGTGTAAAATAAACATTCATGGCTCTTAACTCCAAAAGCAAAGGCAAAGGATTCAGATGCAAGCTTGCAAAGGATTTGCGACTTAAGGCGTCTGCAACCATATTAGCTTTACCTAGGTGATAGTCAATCGTGCAATCATAATCTTTGATGAGTTCAAGCCATCTGCGTTGTCTTAAGTTCAGCTCTTTCTGCATACCCAAGTATTTTAATCTCTTGTGATCAGTGAATATATGACACTTTTCTCCATACAAATAATGCCGCCATATCTTTAAGGCGAACACTATAGCAGCAAGTTCTAGATCATGAGTAGGATAATTCAATTCATGTGGTTTTAATTTCCAAGAGGCATATGAAATAACTTTCCCTTCTTGCATCAACACACATCCCAAACCACGATGAGAAGCATCACTATATATCACGTACTCTTTCCCCTTTATTGGTAGAGTAAGTATAGGCACTTATGTCAACAAGGATTTGAGTATTTCAAAGCTCTCTTGGTACTTGTCAAACCAAGTAAACTTTACTTCCTTCTTCAAAAGTCTAGTCAAAGGAGAGGCTATAATGGAGAAGCCTTTCACAAACCTTCTATAGTATCCTGCTAAACCCAAAAAACTTTTTACCTCAGTAGGACTTTTAGGATTTTTCCATTCAACAACTGCTTCAATTTTACTAGGATCCACTTTCACACCTTCGGCTGACACAACATGTCCCAAAAAAGCCACTTCATTAAGCCAAAATTCACACTTTGAAAGTTTAGCATAAAGTTCCTTCTCCTTCCAAGTTTGCAAAACAATCCGAAGATGTTTATCATGCTCTTCTTTACTCTTGGAATATATTAAAATATCATCTATAAAGACTACCACAAATTGATCAAGGTAAGGCCTAAATATTCGATTCATTAAATCCATGAATATTGCAGGAGCATTAGTCAATCCGAATGGCATCACTAAGAATTCATAATGACCGTATCGAGTTCTAAAAGCTGTTTTAGGAACATCTTCCTTTCTAACACGCAGTTGGTGATACCCAAACCTTAAATCAATCTTTGAGAATAAATTGGCACCCTTCAGCTGGTCAAACAAATCATCAATCCTTGGTAGTGGATATCTGTTCTTGATTGTTATTTTTTTCAATTGTCTATAGTCAATACACAGTCTAAGAGTACCATCTTTCTTCTTCACAAATAGAAAAGGGGCTCCCCAAGGAGAAACACTTGGACAAATAAAACCTTTCTCAAGAAGTTCTTGCAATTGAGTTTTCAATTCCCTTAATTCTGCTGGTGCCATTCTATAAGGAGTGATAGAAATAGGAGTAGATCTAGGAATGAGCTCGATCGGAAATTCAACTTCTCTTTCTGGTGGTAACCCAGGAAGATTTTCTGGAAACACTTCCGGAAAGTCACATACAGTAGGTATATCTTTAAGACTAGGACTTTCCACACCTATATCAATTATGTGAGCAAGATATGCACTACAACCTTGACGAATCATCTTTCTTGCTAAGGCCACAAAAATAATATTAGATGACAATGATCTTTCACCTTGTACAATAATATGTGAAAACGCAGGGTCCTTAAAAGTCACATGCTTGGACCTATAATCCACTACTGCATGATATTTATAAAGCCAATCCATACCGATAATAATATCAAAATCGTGGAAAGGCATTTCAATCAAATCAGCAGGAAAGACCAGGTTTTGAATCATGAAGGGACAAGCTTGGTAAACTCGATTACAAATAACTTGGTAACCCAAAGGACTTTCAACTAGAACGTCAAAGTTAAGTCTCACAGATTTCACATTTTCAGGAAGAACAAGTGATGAACAAATATAGGAATGTGTAGAGCCTGGATCAAATAGTGTAAACACAGATAAGCCATATAAGTGAAATTTACCAACAACCACGTCCTGTCCCTCTTGATCGTCTCTCTACCTCATAGCATAAGCTCATGCAGTAGCTCTGGACCCGCTAGCTTGAGTTGCTCCACTTGCCCCCGCTTCTTGGTTGTTTTTAGGCCTTGCACCTCTATTGGTTTGAGGAGGATTATTAGAAGACTTATTAACCGAGCCCTCAGTATGCAAGGAAGGGACATTTTTAGGCTTAGGACAGTCCCTCACTTTATGATCAAAGCTGCCACAATTAAAACATGCACCAAAAGCTCTCCTGCAAGCACCATAGTGATTCTTTCCATATTCTGCACAAGTGGGAACGCGAGTCTTGCCTTGGCTATAACTCGGGGTACTAGCTGTAGAAAAATTTAGTCTGCTTTGCTTCTGTTGATCTGACCTGTTGACACTACCAGCCTTAGAATCATCAAACCTTCCCTTCTTGGATGGACCTCCAAAATCTGACCTAGGCTTTCAGAATCTATTCTCATGTCTACTAGCTTCTTCCTTATCAAGTCTTTCCCAAGTGAAAGCCGCAGAAACTAATTTACAAAAGTTCTCATGTTGCAGGATTGCCACATTCTTTCTGATGGAATCTTTTAGGCCATCTTTAAACCTCCTACATTTATCTTTTTCATCGGTAATAATGCCTCCAGCATAATGAGAGAGTCTAAGAAATTTTTGTTGATACTCAACAATAGACATGCCTCGTTGCCTTAGATTCAAAAACTCTTTTTTCTTAGCATCACAATAAGCAGGTGGGACATACTTCATATGAAATGCTTTAACAAAATCATCCCAGGTAAGAACTGGAGGTTTTGCTTTTGCATTTGGCACACTTACCCACCAGTCATAAGCATCTTTCTACAATAGCGAGATGGCATACCTGAATTTGGCAACATCAGAACACTCTAACTGCTTAAACACCCTATCTATACGCTCAAGCCATTGTTCAGCATCTGTGGGATCAACAGTGCGTTCAAATTCCACTCCACCCATTTTCCTCATTTTTTCAAAGTTTAACCCATGGGGGTCATGGATCGTTTCATCCATATGGTGAAAGAATTCAGCCATCTATTGAAAAAGAGGATTCATAACTTGAATATCAGGGCTCATGTGAGAATGTGAACCAGCTCTTACTCCTTGTTGACTTCCCACACCAGACCCACTAGTTTGAGGAATATATTGGTCCGAGGACTATTCGCCAACCCCTTCTACTGTATGAGGTTGGGAATAAGAGTCGCCTGTATCTTCACGAGCTGCTTCCATTGGTCTACGAGAAGAAGAGGCCATAACGTAACTCCTTTAAAAGTGAAGATCACATTGCATTAGGGACATGAATATGATGCATTTGCAACTTGTATGCATTAAATATGCTATTTACCCTATAGTGATCACATAATATAGCCCAAACCTTTCAAAAAACAAGTGTGTAAGTAAATCACAACAAAATTCCTAGAACCACAAACCTAGGCTCTGATACCAACACTTGTAGCGACCCTCCAGGGAGGATGCTACTACAAAAAAAATATATATTAAATTCATGACACAAAAATAAATAACTTTCCGTAAGGCCCATTTATATAATCTAAAAAAATAGTGAAAGGTGTAAGTTGTTCGCCAACTAAAATTTTTTTTCATCTCAATTAAATCAAATAAAAATTCCAATTTAGGACAGGCGACTTCTCAAAATAGTTTTAAAAAAATAGCTTCTAAGACATTCATGTATTACGATAATTTATGCTTCATTCAAATATTCCAACTCCAAAGGGAAAATTTAGTGCTTCATAAAACTTAGAAATGTACATACCCCAAAATTTACAAAACAAGCAACCATCCTTAAGTTACAACCCTCAGAAATACGTACATAAATACAAATATACAAGCAACCCATAAATTATATACACGTCCCAAAAAACTACAAAATATAGATGCCTATATGCAAATGTGATCTTCATTTAAGCTCCCAAAACTTCATCTACAGTGGCCAACCTCAAGCCTCTTCTCGGACGTTTCCTACAATAGAAACAACTATCACTGAGCACAAAGCTTAGGGGTGCAAAACTACAAGTTTGAAGCCTTTGGGTTTCCACCATAATGTTTTCAAGTCATGAGCCGCACCAATGTACAATAATAATTAAAACAAGGCAACAACTATATCACGAGTATCAAGTTCTAAATGTAAAAGCTTAAGTGTAAATAATTCATAGAAGTACATTTACAAGATTTAGCACCAAGTTTCACCCATATGTACGTCATGCCGTCACACCAACATGATAAAGTATCAAGAAGGACTGGAGCCCTGTATCAAGAAGGGTAAAGACCCAATAATCAAGAGAACCAAGAACCATATTAAAAATGGCTTCCTAATTCGTACTTAAAATGGACAACTTCCATACTTAAGACGAACTAAAAATCTATAATCAAGATGGCAAAGGGTCCGAAACAAGAGGCATGCCAATAGAGACAAAGTCACAGCCACAAGAAGGACAAGGTCCACAAGAATGTCAAGTGATCGAGCAATCCGTACAAGTGGGCGAGTTAAGAAAGTGTCTTGCAAATTTCCCAAGATACCAACATGACAAGACATATTTCAAGACAATAGCAACCATACCAAGATAGGCTTTCAATATATTAGTAGGTAACAAGAGTTTATACACAAACCTCAACTTGCACACGATATAAACAATCTTGAAAATACCATTAAATGACTTATTTAAAATTCTAGAATATCCATAATATTGACATAAAATAAGATTTATTATTGCAAATAAGCCTAGAATGTTTTGACCCAAATTATGTTACTAAAACAGTAAATTCAGAGAGTCAAGTACCACAGGTTGAATCCAAATTTCGAAACTCAAAACAGCAAAAATGGACTTTATTCCCTTCATGAAACTTTTATATCTATGTCTTAAGTTTGCAACCCAAAAGGAATAAACAAAAAACTCATTTTTTACAAAAAGATATCATAAAAACACTAACAGGTACACATGACGAATTTTGAAAATCAAGAATCTGGACAAATATACTTGTCCGGTTGTATCTAAGTTTGCAAACTGAAAACGGCAAAACTAGACTTTAGTACCTTCACGAAACATTTAGATATATGTCTTAAGTTTCCAATACAAAAGAAATCAACACAAAAATCATTTTTTACAAAAAGATATCATCAACGCACTAACAGCAATACCATCTCAAAAACGGGTTTGCAACCAAAGTTTATTCCCCCAATTTCGACAACAACAACTTATCAACAACATCAACAACATTATCAACAATCATTCTACATCATAACTTAACTAATTCCACCTATTTAATCCAACTAAAATAGCCCCAAATCCATAAGTCTCAACAAAGCAAACAAACAAGTTTACAACGCTTACTTCCTCCGTTTTAAACTGTTAAATCTCTAAACAAGCTTGTTAACAAGAAAAAGAACCTCAATCTTACCTTAGGTGTGCAGAAAATACGACAACACACTCCTTACTAGCTGATTTTTAGCTCAAAGTGAAGACAACGTAACGTGCAATGCCTTTTTCTTCACGAGTTTCAGAATTCGGGACTCGGATTTGGGTCAAAAATGGCTTCTTAGCCTAGAAGATCTCTCTTTCTCTCTTTCTCTATGATGTTCTAGAAACTTATGGTCTAAAAATGGAAGATATAAGCTGAACTTATCCTTTAAAAGTCAAAGAAAATGGGCCTGACCCGACTTGGATTCGGGTTGGGCCCAAAATTATCACCCTGCTTGACCCTTCTGCGTTAAAACATCCATAACTTTTTATCTCGATGTCGCCTATAAGCCCACGACATATGGTTGGAAAGGTATTTCAATTATATACAACTTTCATTTTATAATCTTTCCCAAATTTCCAAATTATAAAGGGTTTATGGCCTCCCTAAGTCTGATCACCCGAAAATGTAGCTAAACAAAAGCATTTTTTTCCCCGTAACAAAATTTGAGTCAGTAGCAGTTGATCATATCATCAAGAAATAACCACTTTAATGTGAAAATTAGCTTAAATAATTAGGGGCGTTACAATAAGTATCAATCGCCGGAATCATTTCTCATTGGCATAAGTATAAATCGCTGGAACCATTTTTCATCGGCAAAAGTATCAATCGCTGGAGTCATTTTCCATCGGCATAAATAATCAATCAAGCCATATTATAATGTTCCAGAACCAATGCAAATAAGCATGTTTGCTCAAATAATGAGAATATAATGGTATCCATGACTACAACGCAATTCATATCAAGAAAATTCACTTCACAATATCCATAGTACATCAACACCAACATTCACATCAATATAATTCATCATGTCTCCATTTCATTATCCTCCTTTATCACATAATTAGGATCAAACGGTGAGCAAGTACTTCAAACCAAATCCCACTATCAATAATGAGCAAATGATAATTTCATTAAGTTCACAATCATATTAGGGCTATCATAACATTTCATTGAATTCACATCAATTTAAAGGTGTAACACCACGTAAGTTGGAAAGTGGTAACAAGGAAACATATTTTAGAAATTCCCTGTTAGTAGTTTGAACGAGCCTACATACGGCCCGTACAAGGATCTACAAACCATAGAAGAAAGTCGTAGGAAAGTTTTTGAGAATTTAGGATTTCACTAAGTATGAATTCACTCTACAATGGGTTCCTACGGACTCTATGAGATCCTATGATCCATAAGAAGGACATGTAGGAAAAGTTCAGAGACTAAGTACTTGGATTTTGGAAAATTTGGCAGGATGATAGGAGTTGACGACACATAAAATATTGACGGACCATAGACAAGCTTCATAGATTGGGTCCTAAAAGTTTGAAAATTTGACAAAGTGTTAGGGCGTTGACGAATAGCTTCTACGACCCATAGGGCCATCTACGACTCATAGAATTGGGTCATAGGATGATTACAATAAGCTTGGATTTTTGGTCTTGTTTTCTATGAGCCTCACTGATGATCTTTAACTAGATATACGACCCGTAGGTCCCCAACTGTAGGTCCTTCCGATAGATTTTTAAGAAGGATATTTTGGATATTTCTCACTTTGTTAATTCCAATACCAGGTCATTTAGGCTTTTCTCCAAAAACTATAAATACTCAAACCCTTTAAACAAACCCTATTCCCTTTTATTCACCTAAATTCTCAAAGGATTACAAGGATTTATCTCTCAAGTTTTTCTTCAAGTTCAATCTAGGGTTTAAAGAAATTGAGTCTCCTTTTCTATTTAATAGCTAAGGATCATTAAGTTATGTGAGAATTTCATCCATAGATCCTTTTCATCCATGAAGTCCCAAAGATTTCTCCTTTTTTCTAAAATTTTAATTCAATTGTTCTAAGGTCTTGATGATTTAGAATTGAGTTCACTCAATTATGATTTCACTCATCTTCAATAATCTTGTTATGCATGAATTTATGTTAATAACATGATTTCAAGGATTTTTACATGAACCCATGAATTATGACTATTTGTATTATTTTAAGCTATGATTTGAGATTATGCATGCATCATGATTTTTATGAACTATGATTTAAGGATGCTTTTAGATAAAGTATCAATACGAATTTTATAAAAAGAAACTTATCATGATTTTGATGCTTTAGATAAGTATCTTTATGAATATATTATGATGACATGATATGTTGAGGGAGGTATTCTTATGATTTTCAAGTATTAATGATGAACTTGGTATTACTAGATTCTTACCATCTTCAAAGCTTATGATATATTACGTATGATATTCCGTTGAGAGTTTACTTAGAACCAAGTGGATCTTAGGATAGAAGCTCACTTGTTAGTAAAGGCATGATACCGTTAGAAAGCAATCTCATTGTCCTATAACTTCTTGCCACCGTCGGAAGAAGGATCACCTATTAGGAGAGACTTGATTCCTTAAAAAGGGTCACCCGATAGTTGAGGCTTAATTCCTTAGTAGCTTAGTGTATACACTTAGGCGATGTTATGGTTCTTACCTTGGCAAGTATGCATCCTCTCTTTTCAGTGTGAGAGGAAAACACCAGACTCCATGTTACAGCTCATATGGTTTATGTCGATTAATGGTATCTCTCACAAAGACTTATGACTCTCATTATGACTTATGATTCTCTCAATATGTTATGTTTTGACTTATGATTTTCTTACAAGTTTACATTGACCATGTATTATGTTTTCCATAATATTTTAAAGGTTTTTTTTAACTATGTTTAGCTTGGTCATTGCATTATCATGATTTACGATATGCATTGCATATTCTTCATACTTAGTACATTCCACATAATAACACATATTTTTGCCTACATTTTATCATAATGTAGGATCCAGCTATCATCCTCTCGCACGTGGGTACTTTGTGATCTACTCAGAGTTATCTTTTGTTGAGTCTTCATTATTCGAGGGTGAACTCGTCATGTATTTTGTTTTATTTTTTAGACTTATATTCATTCATTATGTTTGGTGAGCTAGGAGCTTGTCCTATGCCCCATCGAAGTTTAGTAGAGGCATTTTTAGACTGTAGTAGTATGGGTCATTCGTGTTAATTATTATGTTTAAATTCTTATAGCGAGATTTTAATATTGAGACTATCTTCCACATTTATGTCTGCTCTTGATTTAATATTGTTTATGTTATTCTATGTATTCTAAGAGCTTGGTTGAAGTCTCTTAGGATTCTAATTATCGTACAATGCCTAGGGCCTAGCTTTGGTCACAAAAAACTTGGTATCAGAGCATAGAGTTCAAGTGTCCTAGGGTATCTGACATGTTGCGTTGAGTAGAGTCTTGTTCATGGGTATGAAATATACCACATTTATGAATGAGAGGCTATGAGTCATTTAGAAAACTTCACTTCTTTCATCATTTTTATGTCGTACGATAGAGTTGAGTCCCATAAGATTTTCCTTCTAACTCTTGTCCTTTGAGAGTATAGAATCATGCCTCCATGAAGAGCCTACGTTCGAAGAAATACAAACGCCAATGTAAATAAGGATCAACAAGCACCCCAAGTTCCCAATGATATCTTAGCCGAGCAAGTCTCTCACGCCGAGCTTAGAGCGATTTTACAAGTGCTTGCCCATGCTATGGCGGCATAAGACAACTATGGGGTGGTTTCTCCTATAAACCTAAATGTAGGTATGATAGCTAGTAGAGTTCGAGAATTCACTCGGTTGAACTCTCTGGAGTTTCATGATTTAAGGTTGGATGAGGATCTACAAGAGTTTATAAAGGGTATTCACAAAATTATTGACATCATGGGAGTTAGCACGGTTGTGAAGGAGGACTTATCAATTTCAATTCACTTGTTCTAAGGTCTTGATGATTTAGCATTGGGTTTACTCAATTATGTTTTCACTCATCTTCAATAATCTTATTATGCATGAATTTATGTTAATAATCCATTTTCAAGGATTTTTACATGAACTCATGCATTATGACTATTTTTATTACTATAAGTTATGATTTGTGATTATGCATGCATCATGATTTTTATGAACTATGATTCTAAGGATGCTTCTAGATGAAGTGTCAATACGAATTTTATGGAAAAAGCCTATCATGATTTTGATACTTTAGATAAATATCTTTATGAATATGTTATGATGACATGACATGTTGAAGGAGCTATTCTTATGATTTTCAAGTATTTATGATGAACTTGAAATTACTAGACTCTTACCATCTTCAAAGATTATGATATCTTACGTGTGGTATTCCGTTTAGAGTTTATTTAGCACTGAGTGGGCCATGGGATAGAAGCTCATCCGTTAGTAGTGTCATGAGACCGTTAGAAGGCAATACCATTTTACCATAACTATATGTCATCATAGCAAGGATGATTGCCCATTAGGAGAGGCTTAATTCCTTAGAAAGGGTCACCCGATAGTTGAGGCTTAATTCCTTAGTATCTTAGTGGATCTATTTAGGCGATGTTACGGTTCTTACCTCAATAAGTATGGACCATATCTTTTTGGTGTGCGAGAAAAATAACAGACTTCATGTTATAGCTCGTATGGTTTATGTCGGTTAATGGTATCTCTCATAAAGATTTATGACTCTTACTATGTCTTATGATTCTCTCACTATGTTACATTTTGAATTATGATTTTCTTACAAGTTTGATGTCACGCCCCTGGAGGGTACCCTAGACGTAACCGGCACCCGAAGGCCATTTCTGACCTCTGAGCAAACCACCTGGTCAAGTCACACATTCATTCAATCACATTTTCTTTGCGGAAAATCAATTAATGAAATACTATTCGCAATATGAGGGCCGAAGGCCAAACATTCATCAACTCAACAACAAAAATAATAAGACTCCTCGAATTAACCGTGCAACCTCCCCACACTCCAGTCTATGAAGCCTCTATCCAAGTCTAAAAGGTGCCAATGACAAGTCCATGGCTACCAACAATCAAAATAAAAGAAATGACAACAAAACTGTACAAGAAGGCTCAATATCCTCCGAGAACTAGGAGGACTCACCAACTAGCTGGAAGTGTATGTGGATCTTCAACGGAGCGCCGGTTGATGATCTCTAGTACCTGTCTCTGCATCATGAAACGATGCAGGCCAAATGGTGTCAGTACATGGAATATACGAGTATGTAAAATGGCCGAATACAATGAACATCAAGGAAGAATTTATCAACTCGGGAGCTCAACTCAAGAGGAATAACAGCTCAATCAAATGTCCTAAGTCTAAACAAGAATATGATTTAGACGGGACCAATCACATACAATTCAACTCAATCTGAATCAGAGTACTATCAAGACCTATTTGGGAGTTTCTCTTACCCGACAACCATCATTTATGAGCCAATGAAAGTACAACAAACTGACGTTGTTGCCGCATCTGTTCATACCTTTCCAGGGTATGAACGAATCAACCAATCATGGATCCAATCCAACCAAGTCCTATAATGTCAAGACAAATCTCTCGGGGAAGCATCCGACTTTAACGGTTCCATCCCCCCTATGTTTGGCGATGCATTTATTGGGTTCGAGTATGGACTATACTCTTGCCCAATTTGGTGCTCGATACTCCTCCCAAGACTCAATGCTCATAAAACTTCATCCAATCAACTCAATCAAATCATATCGACAAGTCTCATTACAACCTTGTCAACTCATCAACTCTATCACAATCAAATCTCTTCTAATCATACTATCCAATCAATCTCAATCATATCTTCAAAAGAAATTTAAATGCACATATATAGCAACATCTAGATATAATCAATCATTTCCTCCATCCATATGAGAAATCTTTGAGACTCATCACAATTTCAAGACTTTAAATTGACATTTCATATTGAGCAACATTTTCAAGAAAGTAACATCCTTTATCATAATCTACATAGTTAAGAAGATAAATAAAACATATTTCACAACTCATTTCTTCATCAACTCATACTCACATAAGGGCTCATTTTTGGAACCTCTTAGCTCAACAACATTGACACATATAGAATCAAATAAATAGGAAACAAAACTCATTCAACCATAACCCATTCCAAGGAACTCTATTTTTTTATGAACATTTAACCTCAACCAAGAATAGGGCACATGGGTGGACTCAACCCATGTTTTGGATAGCCTTACATACCTTAGTGAAGACTTGAAGAAAACCTTGGTGTTGGGTCTTCAATGGAGGACTCAAATCTTGAAGCTCTTGGAACTCTTTTTGTTGGAAATGGGAAAGAAGAAGAAGAGAGAGAGAAAAGCTCCTAGGGCTTTTTAGAGAGAGAGTGAGGCTGAGAAAATGTGTTCCCAAAAGACCAAAGGCAATACATATATAATTTGGGTAAGTTCCCAAATTGCCCCTCCTTAAAAGTTCTGAAAATAGGCTAAAAATGCACTTGGTGCGATAGTGGCGCGTCGCGCCATTGCAGCGCCAGGCTGAATACGCCTAAAACCTGCACACCTCATAGTGGCGCACCGCGCCAGAGTCCAAACTACTGAGGCATGTTTCTGGCGTGATAGTGGCGCGTCGTGCCCTTACAACGCCAAGGCCATTGTTCTGAGTTCTGGGAATTTAGCCTGAAAAACCCTGCACAACTTTTAGTGGCGCGCCGCTCTAGAGCCCAAACTACTGAGGCATTTTTCTGGCGCGATAGTGGCGCATCGCGCCCTTACAGCGCCAAGCCCAGTTTTCCATCAATTGCAACCCAGGCTTGAAAATCTCTGTTGTGCTAGTTCATCTTAGGATCGTCATACCTTTCAACTCCGAACTCCAAAAGTTTCATTCTTGGTGGCGTTTGAAAGAAGACTCAATGACCTTTGATTTGATGGGTCATGGGCTACCCATATTGACCTCTTTCAAAAGATAGGGTCATTAAAAGTCGACCCTTATAAGAACTCGTCCTAAACTTAGCCACGACGGATCTTTTGGACTTAGTTTGATCCTAGGGGTCCTTCATGACCCTACCTCTCCTCTAACGTTGCTCAAATTCTCAAAGACTCATTTCGACTCATGCATACGCTCCTCAATGCTCGAGTTCGACACTACCCGTATACAAGAAGGGTTTGAATTTTAGGGGAAAACTTTTGAGGGGTGTTACATTTGAATTGACCATGTATTGTATTTTCCATGATGTTTTAAAAGTTTTTAACTATTTTTAGCTTGGTCATTATATTATCATGATTTATGACATGCAATGTATATTCTTCATACTTAGTATATTTCACGTACTAACGCATATTTTTGCCTTATATTATCTCATAATGTAGGATCCCACTATCATCCTCCGGCACTTGGCTAGTTGGTGATCTACTCGGAGTTAGCTTTTTATGAGTACAAATGATTCGAGGGAGAACTCATCTTGTATTTTGTTTTATTTTTCATACTTATGTAATTTCATTATGTTTGGTGAGCTAGGAGCTTATTGTGACACCCCGAAATTTGTTTTCGCTAAGATTCAAACATTTCTTCACGTGAGTGCAGACTCAGACCAGAGGACTTGAAATTTTTTACATGAGTTAGGATGAGTTCCTAAGTAATTAAAGAGCGTTAGAGGTGATGTGGGGTCATGAAGGACCCCTAAGACCAAATCAAGCCAAAAGGTTCGTTGTGGCTAAGTTTGAGAAGGAGTTTGCATGAGAGGTTGACTTCTAACGACCCTATCTTTTGATATATGATGATCTGGGTAGCCCACGACCTATTAAATTAATGGTCGTCGAGTCTTCTTTCCAACGCCACCAAGAATGTAAATTTTGGAGTTTGGAGTCGAAAGGTATAGCGATCCTAAGATGAACTAGCACAGTAGAGATTTTCAGGCCTGGGTTGCAATTACTGGAAAACTGGGCTTGGCGCCGCAGTGGCGCGACGCACCACTATCGCGCCAGAAACATGCCTCAGTAGTTTGGGCTCTGGTGCGGCGCGCCACTAAAAGGTGTGTATGGTTTTTCAAGCCAATTTCCAGAACCCAGAAAATATTGTCCTTAGCACTGTAAGGGCGCGACGCGCCACTATCGCGCTAAGAATGTGCCTCAGTAGTTTGGTCCTTGGCGCGGCGCGCCACTACGAGGAGTGCAGGTTTTAGGCTTAATCAGCCTAGGGATGCAAGGGCGCGACGCGCCACTATTGCGCCAGGTGCATTTTTAGCCTATTTTCAGAACTTTTGAGGAGGGGTAATTTGGGAACTTACCCAAATTATATATGTATCAACCCTAACACATTTTGAGATCATTTTCAATCCCTCACTCTCTCTCTAAGAGCCCTAGGATCTTCTCTCTCTCTCTCTTCTTCATCTTCTCCATTTCCAACAAGAATGGTCCAAGAGCTTCAAGATTTTTGTTCTCCATTGAAAACCCAACACAAGGTTTTTTTCAAAGTCTTCAAACAAGGTATGTAAGTCTAACCTAAAATATGGATTGAGTTCTTCCATATGCCCATAGATGTGTTGAATAAGAGTTGTGAAAGAGTTGAACCTCTAAGAAGGTTTTTCTTGAAAGTTTTCCTAAATTATAGAATGTTTTTAAGTACTATTAGTTGATTGACGTTTTAATGACTTGAGTTACTAAATAGTTATCTTTTATATTATTGATTTCAAATGTACCTTTGTCTATAGATTTATAGATGTTGACGATATTCTTGAGTTGAGTCTTGTTGAGAGTATGGATTCATGTTTCATTCACATGAACCCAAGATGAGATTTCTTGTCATAAATGTCTTGAGGTTGAGGTGGATGTTTTTTGTATATACTTATTGATTGGAATGAAAAGAATGAATTGGTTAGTTAAGAATGTCCTTTTTTCTTCTATAAAATGAACATAGGACTAAAATGAGGAATTTGGAGTGGATGTTTGATGATTGATGTGATGATGATATTTGATGATGATGTGATGATAATGTTTGATAATGATGTGATGATAATGTTTGGTGATAAAGTGGATTGGAGTCTAATGTGATTTTGTGGTATATGATGTGCATAATTTGAGTTGATTGGAGTCTTAGGAATATTTTGAAAATAAATGATCTTTTGAGGAGGAGCTTTAAATAAATTATTTGTGAACCTTTTTGTATAAACTACTTATACACTATTTTGAGTCTAAAGAATTATTAGTTTCATCTTTGATTTAGAAAGGAGTTTAAGTATGAGTTGAGTATGCGGAGCCTTTAATTGAGTTGAGTATTTTTACATTAAAGTATCTATTTTGAGTATGAGTTGAGGAGTTGAAATTATATTTTAATGTACATAACATTTTTTGCATTCATTGAGTTGAGATTGTATAAATATTTAAAGAGAAGAGGTTGATGATTTGAGATGAGTCGATTTGAAAGAAGGTCCAATAAGGCTTGATTGAGTTGAAATGAGAACAGAGTTGATGAGGTGGCAATGTACCACATGAAACTAGCCGTGAGGGCTTATTTGAGATGATTGGAGGGAGTCTTATGAGCATAGAGTCATGGGAAGAGTAACGAGCACCGAAGCGGGTAAGAGTATAGTCTATACTCGAGCCCCAGAAACTACACCACTAACGTAGGTAGGGATGGAACCGTTAAAGTCGGATGCTTCCTATGGGATCGAATCGTTAAAGTCGGATGTTTCCCATTTTATTGTCCTAAAATGATAGGATTTGACTAATCAATAGTATCCATGATTAGGGAGGCGTTCATGCCCTGGCAAGGTATGGACGGACGTGGCAACAACGTCTGATTATTATACTATCACTGGCTCATAAGTGATGGTTGTCGGTTAAGAGAAACTCTCATTTAGGTCTTGATAGTGCTCTGAGTCAGTTTAGTTGAGTGAGTTTCTATATGCTTACGAGTTAGTTCTGTCTAAACTATTTCTTGTTAGACTTATGACACTCGAGTGAGTTGTTACACATTTATTGAGTTGAGTCCTTCGAGTTGAATTGTAAAACGTTGCATAATTTGATTTGCATATTTACTGAGTTGAGTCCTTTGAGCTAATTATTGAGTTGATTGTTGAGTTGAGTGTATATAATCGGAGTGTACATGATTTAAAGGGATCGAATTGTAAATGATTTGGTTGAACTGTATTATACATAATTGGATGGGATTGTATGGTGTTTGATTGGTCTCTGTCTAAACTGTATCCTTACTTTAGATTTACGATGCCTTATTTGAGTCTCTCTTATCTTTCTGATTTGAGATATGTGAACCGATGTTATTCTTCCTTGAGGTATGTTTCATTCTACCATATTACATACCAGTAAATTCCACGTACTGACGCTATTTATCCTGCATCATTTCATGATGCAGGGACAGGTTTATGAGATCATTAATAGGAGCATCATTGGGGATCTATTAGCACTCAGCGTATTGGTGAGTCCTCCCCTATATTCGGAGAACACTGTCTGTGTATTCTTACATCGAGTTAGCCCTTTTCATTTTGATTTGAGGTAGCCATGAACATGTCATTGGCACCAATTAGATACTAGTGATAGAGGCTTCATAGACTAGATAGGGATGAGTCGATTGAGTATTTCTATCCTTGAGTATTTCTTGTCAAACTATTTATAATGACAAATATTAGAGTTGATTTGTTGGCCCATGGCCTTTATTCTTTGAGTTAGATTGATGTTTGAGTTGCCCACCAAATATTCTCTTTATTTTCTTATCTTCCGCCGATTGAATTAATGAACGGATGTGTGATTAGGCTATGTGGTTCGCTTGGGAGCCAGAAATGGTTTCTGAGTGCCGGTTACGTCTAGGGTACCCTCCCGGGGCATGACAAACATGGTATCAGAGCACAGAGTTCAAGTGTCCTAGGGAGTCTATGAAGCCGTGTCTAGTAGAGTCTTGCTTATGGGTGTGTTGTGCACCACACTTATAATCAGGAGGCTATAGGACATTAAGAATGTGTTTCCCTTCTTTCATATTCTAGATTTGTGTGATACAGTTTAACTCTATGAATGTTCCCTTCTAATTCGTGCGTTGCTCAAATCCATTTGACTACCCCTCATACTCAAGGTAGTTGAAATGGTAGATATGAGATTCTTGTTAATGAGTTAAGATAAAGTCTTGAGGAAGGGAAAACACGGCACAAGGCTTGAGAGGAGCCAATTTCTGTGCTTAACTCTATTGATCTATAAAGATGTACTCTCATTCATATGGATCGTGCATTGAGTCAGAGCGAGATGTATCCGAGAAATCTCATCTTTACATCTCGATTTGAATGTTACCTTCGAGGGGGAAGTTGTGTATCTAAGTGATAAGTGTCACCATCCGATGGAGTGTGATTCAAGGCATGGAGAGTTATGGCTGATAGGATGATTGTAGAGTTAGAAAGAGGGAGTTGGAGGAGTAGAACTCAAATAGTGAGAATGATGGTTGATTGAGGCCTGTAACTAGGGTGAAATATTTATAAGGTGAGTAACGAGGTGTAGAGAATGATTGTGATAGTGCTAATTTTAAGGCTTGATTTAGTAGGCTTGACATGACATATGCAGGAGATTAAGATATTAACTTGTGAGGAGTGCATGTCATGGAAAGAGGGGTATGTGACCCTCAAATGTAAATAGTGAGTTGAGGCTAAGTCATTTGGTGAGAAGAGGCTTAAGATAGGCATATGAAATAATATAGAGTTATATGAGGTTCTAAATTATGGGTTGCTTTGAGTGACTAGTTAGTATTCTTTAGTTCATGCCTTTAAACTAAGGGGGAGATTATAGGGTAATGAGCCAAAGTAAGTCTTGAGCTTCCGATAGTGGTGAGATGGCCAAGATGATAGTAGACGGAGTTGAGCGAGAGTAGATGAAGGAGAGTGAGTGCTTCCCGATTGTGATAGTTGTGTTGTACTTGTCTAGTTGAGGATAAATGTGTGGAGGAGGAGTGAGATGAGATCTTGTGATGAGCAATAGATAGGTAAGAGTATGTTAGTATGTCTCCGGGAAAGAGCTTATATAATAATGGAGGTAGAAGTGTTAAAGTAAGCTTGAGAACTCTTAGATATGAGTGAGGTAGTTAGAGTGATAAGCTTGAGCGTATGATTTTCACTGTGAGAGTGATGGTAGTAGGCTAACGATTGCATTTGGGGGAAAGATTGGAGGTTCATGAAGGGTGTTATGAGGCTTGGAAAGGAGGGGAAGTTTGGACACCGATATATTGACCTTATGAAATTGTGAAGAGGATTAGGAATGTCGCTCATGAGTTGGAGTTCGACGATTGACGATCTAGAGGTTGGAATGATTCGGTTGATGGAGTTTCGATGTTCTATTCGTGCCAAATGATGAGAATGATGAAGGTGATGTCCCTATTCCTGAGTTGAAATGATTTGTCTATTCTTGAGTTTGAATAGCCAATTGTCTAAATTGCTCGATTGGTTGATTTGATTGAGTTTAAATTTTTATTCGTGCCTCGAGTCCACCATTGATTTACTCATCATTCGAGGATGAATGATCCCAAGGGGGAGATAATGTGACACCCCAGAATTGTTTTTCGCTAATATTTGAACATTTCTTCATGTGAGTGTAGACTTAGACCAGAGGACTTGAAACTTTTCACATGAGTTAGGATGAGTTCCTAAGTAATTAAAGAGCGTTACAGGTGATGTGGGGTCATAAAGGACCCCTAGGACCAAATCAAGCCAAAACGTTCGTCGTGGCTAAGTTTGAGGAGGAGTTTGCATGAGGGGTTGACTTCTAACGACCCTATCTTTTGATATATGATGATCTGGGTAGCCCACGACCTATTAAGTTAATGGTCGTCGAGTCTTCTTTCCAATGCCACCAAGAATGTAAATTTTGGAGTTTGGAGTCGAAAGGTATGGTGATCCTAAGATGAACTAGCACAGTAGAGATTTTTAGGCCTGGGTTGCAATTGCTGGAAAACAAGGCTTGGTGCCGCAGTGGCGCGACCACCACTATCGCACCAGAAACATGCCTCAGTAGTTTGGGCTCTAGCACGGCGCGCCACTAAACGGTGTGCAGGGTTTTTCAAGCCAATTTCCAGAACCCAGAAAATATTGGCCTTGGCACTATAAGGGCGCGATGCGCCACTATCGCGCCAAGAATGTGCCTTAGTAGTTTGGTCCTTGGCGCGGCGCGCCACTATGAGGTGTGAAGGTTTTAGGCGTAATTAGCCTGGCCCTACAAGGGCGCGATGCGCCACTATCGCGCCAGGTGCATTTTTAGCCTATTTTCAGAACTTTTGAGGAGGGGTAATTTGGGAACTTACCCAAATTTTATATGTATCAGCCCTAACACATTTTGAGATCATTTTCAATCCCTCACTCTCTTTATAAGAGGCCTAGGAGCTTCTTTCTCTCTCTCTTCTTCATCTTCTCCATTTCCAACAAGAATGGTCCAAGAGCTTCAAGATTTTTGCTCTCCATTGAAGACCCAACACAAGGTTTTCTTTAAAGTTTTCAAACAAGGTATCTAAGGCTAACCTAAAATATGGATTGAGTTCCTCCATATGCCCATAGATGTGTTGAATAGGAGTTGTGAAAGAGTTGAACCCTCTATAAAGGTTTTTCTTGAAAGTTTTCCGAAACTATAGAATGTTTTTAAGTACTATTAGTTGATTGACGTTTTAATGACTTGAGTTACTAAATAGTTATCTTTTATATTATTGATTTCAAATGTACCTTTGTCTATAGATTTATAGATGTTGACGATATTCTTGAGTTGAGTCTTGTTGAGAGTATGGATTCATGTTTCATTCACATGAACCCAAGATGAGATTTCTTATCATAAATGTCTTGAGGTTGAGGTGGATGTTTTGTGTATATACGTATTAATTGGAATGAAAAGAATGAATTGGTTAGTTAAGAATGTCCTCTTTTCTTCTATAAAATGAACATAGGACTAAAATGAGGAATTCGGAGTGGATGTTTGACGATTGATGTGATGATGATATTTGATGATGATGTGATGATAATGTTTGGTGATGAATTGGATTGGAGTCTAATATGATTTTGTGGTATATGATGTGCATAATTTGAGTTGATTGGAGTCTTAGGAATATTTTGAAAATAAATGATCTTTTGAGGAGGAGCTTTAAATAAATTATTTGTGAACCTTTTTGCATAAACTACTTATACACTATTTTGAGTCTAAAGAATTATTAGTTTCATCTTTGATTTAGAAAGGATTTTAAGTATGAGTTGAGTATGAGGAGCCTTTAATTGAGTTGAGTATTTTTACATTAAAGTATCTATTTTGAGTATGAGTTGAGGAGTTGAAATTATATTTTAATGTACATAACATTTTCTGCATTCATTGAGTTGAGATTGTATAAATTTTTAAAGAGAAGAGGTTGATGATTTGAGATGAGTCGATTTGAAAGAAGGTCTAATGAGGCTTGATTGAGTTGAAATGAGAACAAAGTTGATGAGGTGGCAATGTACCACATGAAACTAGCCGTGAGGGCTTGTTTGAGATGATTGGAGGGAGTCTTATGAGCATAGAGTCATGGGAGGAGTAACGAGCACCAAAGCGGGTAAGAGTATAGTCCATACTCGAGCCCAGAAACTACGCCGCCAACGTAGGTAGGGATAGAACCATTAAAGTCGGATGCTTCCTATGGGATCGAACCGTTAAAGTCGGATGTTTCCCATTTTATTGTCCTGAAATGATAGGACTTGACTAATCGATGGTATCCATGATTAGGGAGGCATTCATGCCCTGGAAAGGTATGGACGGATGTGGCAACAACGTCTGATTGTTGTACTATCACTGGCTCATAAGTGATGGTTGTCGGTTAAGAGAAACTCCCATTTAGGTCTTGATAGTGCTCTGAGTCAGTTGAGTTGAGTGAGTTGCTATATGCTTATGAGTTAGTTCTGTCTAAACTATTTCTTCTTAGACTTATGACACTCGAGTGAGTTGTTACACATTTATTGAGTTGTGTCCTTCGAGTTGAATTATAAAACGTTGCATAATTTGATTTGCATATTTACTGAGTTGAGTCCTTTGAGCTGATTATTGAGTTGATTGTTGAGTTGAGTGTATATAATCGGAGTGTACATGATTGAAAGGTATCAAATTATAAATGATTTGGTTGAACTGTATTATACATAATTGGATGGGATTGTATGGTGTATGATTGGTCTCTGTCTAAACTGTATCCTTACTTTAGATTTACGACGCCTTATTTGAGTCTCTCTTATCTTTCTGATTTGAGATATGTGGACCGATGTTATTCTTCCTCGAGGTATGTTTCATTCTGCCATATTACATACCAGTATATTCCACGTACTGACGCCATTTGGCCTGCATCGTTTCATGATGCAGAGACAGGTTTATGAGATTGTCAATAGGAGCATCATTGGGGATCTAGTAGCACTCAGCGTATTGGTGAGTCCTCCCCTATATTCGGAGAACACCGTCTGTGTATTCTTGCATCGAGTTAGCCCTTTTCATTTTGATTTGAGGTAGCCATGAACATGTCATTGGCACCAATTAGATAGTACTGATAGAGGCTTCATAAACTAGATAGGGATGAGTCGATTGAGTTTTCTATCCTTGAGTATTTCTTGTCAAACTATTTATAATGACAAATATTAGAGTTGATTTGTCGGCACATGGCCTTTATTCTTTAGGTTATATTGATGTTTGAGTTGCCCACCGAATATTCTCTTTATTTTCTTGTCTTCCGCTGATTGAATGAATGAACGGATATGTGATCAGGCTATGTGGTTCACTTAGGAGCCAAAAATGGTTTCTGAGTGCCGATTACGTCTAGGGTACCCTCCCAAGGCTTGACACTTATCCTATGCCCCGTCGAAGTTTAGTAGAGGCATTGTCATACTATAGTAGTATGCGTCATTAATTTGACTATTATGTTTAAATTATCCTTATATCGAGATTTTTATGTTGAGATTATCTTCCGCATTTATGTCTACTCTTGATTTCATCTTTTTTATGTTATGCTATATATGCTAAGAGGCTTGATTCGAGTCCCTCAAGATTTTAATCGACGTGCCACGCCTAAGGTCTAGTTTGGGTCGTGACACAAGGTCAAGAACTTCACATTTCTGATAACATTCACAACACACATAGCCTTTTTACTAACCCCATTCTTTTGTTAAGGATAATTCACATGATTAAAGTTCCATACCTCATTCCCATTACTCCCCAACACATATACGAAAGGAAATTCGAGAGTTCTACAAGATTTACGGAGGTTTAGAAGTTCACTTGCCTTAATCAAATCATGATCAATCAAAAACTTGAGCCTTCCTCTTCCGAATAGTGTCTAAATCACCACAATCTAATCAAACAATGATTCACAATCGAATTTCAGAACTAATGAAACCAATATTATGAAATTCAGAAAAAAGGGTCAAAACGACTCAAAAATCCGACTCCGAAAATGAGACTCAAATCTGGAAATATTTTATACATAAAAAAGTTTCCTTAAAGCATTTGGAACTCATTAGCGAAAACCATTTCCGAAAATGGAGTCCAAAAGAGTCCTTAATTACCATTTTAAGAAACTTTGAGTTCTTGAGAAATTTCCAAAATTAGAAGTTAAAATCAATAATTCGGAGTCAAAATCACAATATAATTGATGGGTAATGAAGATTATTGGTTAAAAACACTTACCCAATAACCCTTGAAAAACTACTTCAATTTTCTATCTCGAGCTCTAGGATCCCAAAAATGGTGAAATGGGGTTGAAAACCCAAGTTAAATACCACTATTTGGCAATTTAAGTCTTCAAAACTCGAAGCGTTCCAAAAATTTTAACTTTTAAAGAGATTTCACAGAACCAACATCGAATACTGATCAAACATGACTCGGGCAACTATTAAAAGGGGTAAAATGATTATTTTGTAAAAAATATCAAAAATGACCTTCAGAGTCATTACAAAATCTTCACTATTGCTAACAATAGATTCATATTTATTTTTTTCAGAAACCCACATCAAAGATCCTTATTATTGCTACCTTTTACATGAAAAATCGAATATACTCAATTACTCTACTTTCAATGAGGCTGAATTTCAATTTCAAAAATCATCTCAATAATTCACCTTCGATCTCCATACCGACTTACCAAAAAAACTTATTTTCTACCTTACTTCATAGTGAAACTCCACTATTTCTAACAACAAAATGATTATCATTTTTTCTTTCACAAACTCAACAGAGGATTGTTGTTCAGTCATTTTTGAAGTTCAAAGCTTCAAAGTTTGAAAATTGAATTTTCGCAAAATATTTATTTTGAGTGGGCATTGTTGCAAAAGATTGGTTACTTATTGAGGAGCCTAAATATGAAATTTTGAGTTTTAGGGTTTAGCTTTTTAAGTATTTTTGAATGAATTTGGTGCTTAAATTCAAGAAAAGAGACTATTTATTGTACTATATCTTGGGTATATGATATTGTCTATAAAGCTTTTAAAATATTTTTGTAAAAATAAAATATGAAAGTTTTAAATGTTGTTGTATGCCAGATGTATGTTGTTGTATAGCCAGTTAAGTTTCTGACCTAAAGATTTGTAAGGTAAGTTTAGGCTATATTTTACAATGTAAGTTAGGTAAGTGTACTTTTTTGAAATTTTTCCTTTTAAAAATTAATATTTGGTTTGGTTTGATTTTATATTTTTTTTAAATCAATAATATTTATTTTGATTTGATTTTGGTTTTGAAAAAGAAGAAGAAGAAACAATCGAACCGACAAATTACATTCATATTTTTATAATTATATATACATACTATATTATTTTATGCGAAAATGCAATACTCTAATGCAAGAGCAAGATGTAATGCATTCTTTTTTTGTGCACCATTATCGATAGTTTATGCATGATTTAATAAATTTATGTTATTAAGCACATTGAGTTATCTAACAATATAAGCATTAAATTAAACATAATTGAAGTTCTGATATAAGAACCATTGTAATGGCCCTGAAGGACATTTTTGGTAATTTTTACAAAATGATCATTTTACCTCTTCCAATAGTTGCCCGAGTCATGTTTAAAGAGTATTAAAAGTTGGTTTTGTGAAATTCTGTGAAAAACTGAGAATTTTGGAAAAGTTCAGTTTTAAAAGCTTAAGTTGCTTAAAAGTGGTATTTGGGGTCATTTGAAGTTCCGAGTCTGAATACGAAATTTCATAAATTCCATCATCTCCAGAATGTAGAATTTGTTCTAGAAGAATTGAAGAAATTAGTTTCGGGGTTATATCGAGGATTTGAAGTCCTAAGTTAGAAATGATTGAGTTTTAGGATTTAGAGTTGACTTTGGTCAACATTTAGAGTTCGGATGCTCAGAATTGAATTTTGATGACTCCGTTGGATTCAGAGGATGATTTTAGACTTAGAGAGAGTTTCTATGTATTTTTCGGAAGCTCTGAGGGTGTTTTGTTCTTATTGAGTCTTAGAATTAGTTTGGTTGGGACTTATTGTATTCTGGATCAAGAAAACCTAGAATTCAAATTCCAACACTTCCATTAAGTTTGGAACTATCGAAATTATTATAGTAGCATATATGTTTTGTGTGACGGCATTCTGAATGAATTTCGAGGGTCTATTCAAAAGTTTGAAAAAGGGGAAATTTTAGAGATTGTTGTAATCTGGTGAAGGCATCGCGATCGCAATAGGGGTTTTACTTTCGCGAACATAGCTTTTGCAATGGCCTCTTCGCTTTTGTGAATCCCGCTATTATTACGGGGTCACTTTCGTTAGGGTCTCGATCGCTACACCTGAAAGGCTTATGGTCAAGGTTTTAGCCTTTTTCTCCATTTTCAGACTTGGGGAATTCATTTAGGCTATTTATGAAGTGACTGTTCGAGGCTAATTGATTGGGTAAGTGTTTTAAACCTAAAATATACATTAGTCATCCATTATATCATGATTTTAACTTCAAATTAAGTATTTTGGACCCAAAAGTTTGGGAATTTCTTCAAGAACTTCAAATTTCTTAAAATGAGGATTGTGGGCTATTTTGAACTCCGATTTTGAAATAATTTTCTTTAATGGATTTCTAATTCTTTGAGGATCATTTTAATCCAAAATTTCTCAAATTTAAACCCTATTTTTAGAATCAAATTTTTGAGCCATTTTAACCCTTTTACCCGAATTTCATAATTTTGGTGTTGTTAGGTTCGCAATTTGATTGTGAATCTCTGTTTGGATAGATTGTGGTATTTTAGATTTGTATCAGAAGGGAAAGCCTCAAATACTTGAATGACCAAATATTGATTAAGGCAAGTGAATTTCTAAAATCCCATAAATCTTGTGGATTACTTGAATTTACTTTTGTATATGTGTTAGGGTGAAATGGGAATAAGGTTTGGGATGAAAATCATATGGATTATGCCTAATGAAAGATCGGGGTAATAAAGAGGACTATGTGTGTTATGATTTAATCAGAAATGTGAACTCCTTCACTTGAACTTGACATGAACTAGATGAAATGCTATGGTAGCCTAAATATGATTATCAAATTGATGAATTTGTTATTTGCTCATTATTGATTATGATAATTGACTTGGACATACTTGATCATCGATTAATGCTAAATATAGTAAAAAGGGTAATAAAATGGAGACTTGATGACTTATATGATGTAAATGATTTACTTGTGGATGTTGATATATTATTGATAGTGTGATGTGAATTGCATTGATATGAATTTCTTTGTGACTGTGAACACTACCATTCTCTCATTATTTGGGTGAACATGCTTATTCACATTGGTTCTGTAACACTGTGATGAGTCTCTATTGGTACTTCTGTCAATCCATAAAGGTTTTAACGAATTCATATTGAGAGGAAAATAGGGATTGGGCGACACTTTAGTGGAAGAGTTATTTATGAGAAAGATGGGATCGGGCCACACATTGTGACAGATACATGGTCCTTGTGAAGCCTATAAGGGTTCTGGTCCATTATACAATGAATGTGTATAAATATGACATACATACATCATCCTACGTGACATCACATCGTATTACATTGTATCTTATTTGTCATCTTGAAATTGTTAATATGCCATTTGTGCTCTGAGATTAATGTATTTAATATTGATATTACTTAATTGGTGATGCTTATGAGATATTTTTGATCTATGTGCTACATGAACTATGGAGAGTAATTTGGGCTGATTTCTGTGCAGGTTATAGTTGAACAGGTTTGGTTAGGAGGAAAGGAGTTCTAGTATCTGATAGATTTACCTAGTTTTCTTAGTTAGCTTGCAGAGTATTGTGTTGTTTGGTACTCACTCCTTGCTATCTACACTTTTGTAGGTATTGAGCTCGGACAGTGAATTTGCTTCCATTTCTTTCATCTTAGGCCAGTTAGAAGAGACTGAGAGGTTGTTGTTCATTGTCGGCGATCCTCTCGGTTCGTTTCATTATACTTTGTTCTATTCGAGTGACAAAGATATTGAGACTTGTAATAATTTCCATTTCTATTATATTTAGAGGCTTTTACATGTGACAATCGGTCTTTTGGGGTATTGTAGTTGACTAAAACTTTTGCTTTGTATATCTATCTATCCATTTAAATTGTTTCCACTTTATTTTCAACAAATGTGGGGTTTTAGGCTAACTTGTTTGGTGTAAAGGATAAGTGACATCACACCCAAATTTGTATCGTGATTAAATGGTATCATAGCCTCAGGTTCATAGATCTCATCTATACAATCCAAGTTTAATTAGAGTCTCAAATATTAGTATCGAGATATCTATACTTATCTTTGAATGGGTATGAAGACTATTAGGAAACTTTCTTTATTCATAGTTTCTTATCGTGCATGGTAGTTATTGATTGTGCTAAGTATAGCATGGTATTTTTTTCGTAAATGCCGAGTACCAGAGATTTAGCCAAGGTAGTTGTTGAGACCCCAACTAGGGGTAGAAATTGAGGATGAGCTAAAGGTCATGGCCATGGAGAGTTCACAGGTAGAGGTCGTGCTCGAGGAGCGGCACCATCCCAAGGATGTAATAGAGAGGCTTCCAAAGAGCCGTATGTTGAGGTTGGTGAGGACAGATTTCTCCAGGATTCATGATACCATTGTTTCAAGAGACCTTGCTGAGGATGTTGGGTATGTTGGAGAGTTTTACTCAGGGTGTTGCTACCACACCATAGAACTCACAGACTAAAGTCAAGGTTTGTACCCAAGAATAACATCAGGTCCTAGTTGTTTAGGATTAGTTAGGTAAGCCACCATTGATTCCCGTACCAGTTGTCGATGCATAGGTTACTCCAGATATGGTCATGATAGTAGTGTATCAACAGTGTAATAAGAGGTTTCAGAAGATGAAACTACCAAAGTTTCAAGGTGGTAGGAGTGAGGATGCTCATGCGTTCTTTATGCTGTGCCATGAGATTCTAGAGGCAGTGAGCATGATTGATGCTCGGGGTGTTTGTTTCATCACTCTCCACCTTCATGGGTTAGCTAAAGAGTGGTGGAGGACATTTATGAGGTGTAGACAAGTGGGATCACCTCTAGTAGAGTGGGGTGCTTTTGCTAGTGCATTTGAGGGTCACTTCATTCTATGAAGCATACTTGAGTACAAAAGATTAAGATTTTGAGGGTTTGACCTAGAGTGGTATGTCCATTGTAGAGTATAAGGCACATTTCTGCCAATTGTCTAAATATGCCATGGCATTAATCCTAGATGAATGGGAGAGAGTCACAGGTTTGTGAGAGGATTGAATTTCTCTATTCGATCATATGTATTCAAATCATCCCATAAGTGGGCTTCCTTCCTGTCCATAGTGAGCACCGCCAAAGAGGTGGAGTTGATGGTCAGAGAGGAGTTTATGGACCCCTAGATGGTCTATTCTTGTGGTAAATTTTTAGGCACCTTTTCTAGAGGTAAAGGTTCGCACAGAGGCGATAGTTCGTTTTAGCGCAGAGAGCAGTTCATGCTTCTATGCCAATGATTGAGAGTGTGCAAGAGTTTGAGGATCCTAGAGTTCAGGACGAGGTGGTTATGGTATTCCTTTGGGTTCATCACAACAGTCATTCTACCTGAGATCTTGTTATAGTTGTGGGGGTTTGAGTTATTTGATGCGACAATACCATTTAAAGACTCATTCAAGACCCAACACACTTATTCAATAGCTCTTGAGAGAGATTTCATGCCTTGTTTGGGATCGAGGCAGGCTAAATCAAGTAGAGGTGGTAAAGCCTTTGGTAGTAGTACTGTGGTTTTGTGAGGTAGGGGTACCATTCAGCTGGTTTTGGTTGGCGAGATCAATGCTATGCTTTTCTAGGGAGACACGAGGCTGAGGCTTTTGATATAGTTATTACAGGTATTGTCCAAATTTGCCATCGATGTATTAGTGTTATTTAATTTCGGATCTACATTCTCCTATGTATCTACTTATTTTACATCTGGATTTGATTTGACTTTTGATCACATGCCCATGCCTATTCATGTTTCTACACACGTGGGTGTGCTCTTAGTGGTGGATCGAGTGTATCGATCCTATCTTGTTTCTTTAGCCAGGAATGATACTTGAGTAGACATGATTATTCTAGAAAAGGTAGAATTCGATGTGATACTAGCCATGTATTGGTTTTCTCCTTATCGTGCTATTTTTGATTGTTACGCTAAGACTGTTACCTTAGTTATACCTAGTGTCCCGAGTATCAAGTGCAAGGTTACTAGTGGTTCCTATCTTAGTAAAGTAATCTCAATTATGCATGCTCAGATATTAATTGATAGGGCGTGTATGTCTTATTTGGCTTTTATACGGGATATTAGCTCAACTCACCTCTTATGGAGTATATTTTAGTGGTTAAGTAGTTTACTGATGTGTTCCCTACTGGTCTTTAGGGAGTTCCTCGATGATATGGATATTGATTTTGCTATTTTGGAGCCTGGCATGAAGCCCATCTCTATTCCTCCGTATCGTATGGCTCCAATAGAGTTAAATTAGTTGAAAGATCAATTGTAGGACTTGTTGAGTAAGGGATTTATTTGTTTGTGTTACCTTGGGGTGCACCAGTTCTATTCATTAAGAAGAAGGATGGGTCTATGAGGATGTATATTGATTATAAACAGTTGAAAAAGATGACTGTCAAAAAAAATTCTCTTTCTCGTATTGATGATTTGTTTGACCACCTTCAGTGAGTTTCTTTGTTCTCTAAGATTGACTTGAGATCTTGGTACTATCAGTTGAAGTTTAGACCATCAGATATTCCTAAGATAGCTTTCCGGACCAGTTATGGAAATTATGAGTTTCTAGTTATGTCTTTTGGGTTAACTAACGCCCTAGAAACATTTATAGAGTTGAAGAATATGGTATTTTAGCCATATCTAAACTCTTTTGTGATTATTTTCATTGATGATATCTTGGCTTATTTCAAGACATAGGAGGACTATGCTTGTCATTTGAGATCGGTGCTTCAGAAGTTCAAAGAACAGAAGTTATTTGAAATGTTCTCCAAATGTGAGTTTTGGCTTGATTCAGTGACATTTATAGGACACGTGGTATCTATGTAGGGTATTAGGGTGGATCCGGCCAAGATTAAGGAAGTTAGAGGCTGGACTAGACCTACTTTCCCTATCAAGATTTGGAGTTTTGTGGGATTGGCTGGTTATTAAAGACACATCAAGTATGTACTCTCTACTATTGCGGCTCTATTGACTAGATTGACTCAAAAAGTAGTAGACTTCCATTTGTATGATTAGTGTGAGGCGAGCTTTCAAAATCTCAAGACTTTATTGACTACAACTCCTTTTTTTGACCTTACCTGAGGAGGGTGTGGACTTTACCATATACTGTGATGCTTCTGGAGTTGGTTTAGGTGGAGTTTTTATAGTTGAAGACTCATGAGAAGAACCACCCTACCCATGACTTGGAGTTAGCGGTGAAGCTATGTCGTTATTACTTGTATGGTGTGCATTGTGATGTATTTACTGATAACTGGAGTCTTCAGTACATCTTTAGTCAGAGGGATCTGAACTTGAGACACCGCATATGGCTTGAGGAACTGAAGGACTATGAAATGACTATCTTGTATCATCTGGGAGAGGACAATGTGGTGGCCGATGCTTTGAGTAGGAAGGCTCCTAGTAAGGGGAGTCTCACGACGATTAGTGTTGATAAGGGCCCCTAGCTAGGGATGTTCAGAGGTTAGCTATGTCCGATTATGGGTTTCTAAGGAGAGTGGAGGTTTCATTTCTTTCATTGAGGTTCGCTCTTCATTAGTTGAGCAGATTCGGGAGTGACTGTTTGATGATGATAAGTTATGTCTTATTCGAGACAAGGTGTTGAAGGGTGAAGCCAAGGAGGTTAGACTTGATTCATATGGTGTTTTGACAATTGAGGGGTGGATTTGTGTGCCCAAGGTGGGTGATCCGATCAGATTAATTCTAGAGGAGGCTCATTGTTCTCATAATTATATTCATCTGGGTGCATCAAAGATTTATCACGACCTTATCCAGCATTATTGGTGGTAAGGGATGAAGAGGGAGATCGCATAGTTCATGTCCAAGTGTTTTACCTTTCAACAGGTCAAGTGTGAGCACCAACAACCTAGAGGTGTGACTCAGAGGATACCCATTCCTACTTGGAAGTGGGAGAAAATCTCCATGGACTTTATTATGGGTTTGCCTACCACTGTGGGTGGTTATGATTCTACTTGGGTATTTGTTGACAGACTGACCAAGTATGCTCATTTCATTCTAGTTCGAGGGAAGTATACAGTATAAAAGCTAGCCTAATTGTATGTTAGTTAGATTGTTCGGCTTTATGAGGTGCAAGTATCTATTGTTTCCGTCTGGGGTTCGTTGTTTACTTTGCACTTCTCGAGGGAATTGCAGCATAGTTTGGGTACTATACTTGACATGAGTACAAATTGTCACTCACAAAATGATGGACAGTTCGAGCGGACGATTCAGGTGTTAGTGGATATACTTCGAGCATGTGCGATTCATTTTGGATTTATTTTCCCTTAGAGAAATTTTCCTATAACAATAGTTATCACTCCAACATTCAGATGGCACTATTTGAGGAGTTGTATGGTAGGCAATGTCAATCTCCTGTTGGGTTGTTAGATTCAGCTGAGATGGACTCTTTAGACACAAACTTTCATAAAGATGCCAT
This sequence comes from Solanum dulcamara, assembly GCF_947179165.1. Taxonomy (NCBI): domain Eukaryota; kingdom Viridiplantae; phylum Streptophyta; class Magnoliopsida; order Solanales; family Solanaceae; genus Solanum; species Solanum dulcamara. The sequence continues at coordinate 10,755,741 of NC_077246.1, read as the reverse complement.
TGAGTAGATTCGCATGATTCAGGGTAGGCTCTTGACAATCCAGAGTCAGAAAAAAGCTATGCAGACAGGAGTTCGACCATTGGAGTTCATAAAGGGTCATGAAGCGCGTGATGCAGTTCAGGAAGAAGGGAAAGCTTAGCCCTCGGTTTATTGTCCAATTTGAGATTTTGGAGTGAGTGGGAGAGATGACTTATAGATTGGCCTTGACACCTAGCTTATTCGCGGTACATCCTATTTTCCCTGTTTCCATGCTTCGCAAGTATGTTTCGGACGAGTCTCATGTGATCTTTCTTGATTTGGTAGAGTTGGGTCCATGTCACGATCCAAATTCAGGCCATGATTGCGACTACTATAACCTTCGAGTAGGCAAGCCAAACCCAATTCCAATGAAAGTCAAACCTCAAATTTAAATAAACAAATAATAACATAAGAAGGCGGAAGCAACAAGAATATAACAAAAGAAATGTTGGGCCAAAGTACATATATGTAAATAGGATGAAAACTATACAAAAAGTCCCGAAAGTTTACCAAAACAAATGATGTACTAACGCTAGAGAAATGTCGGGCCAAAGTACATATATGTAAATAGGATACAAACTGTACAAAAAGGCCCGAAAGTTTACCAAAAAAAATGACGCACTGACTCTAGAACAAATGTCGAACCTGGTGTCACCTATACAGGAGCGACTAAATACAAAAGCTGGAAATATCTATATATACAATACATAACTGACTGTACAAAGTGCAAAATACAAGTCAGTAGAAAAAAAGGACAGTAGCAAGTCTCTAAAAGACGGGAGAATACCACAATCCAGGTTTGGCACCACTATGGATGATCAGGAACACGCTGGGGTGGCTCGAACTAGGAGCTGTATCAAAAAGATGCAGAAATGCAGTGTGAGTACCAAAATATGGGGTACTCAGTAGGCATCATACGCCGACCGAGCTCTGAAAGAATAAATATATAATAAGCAGCACGATGATACTAATAATAATAGAAAAGAAGCATAAACTACAGTTATGGGGAAAGAGGGTACGGAAAGTACATACAATATTAAAGTAAATCCAACCAACTAGGTAATCATCTCACAAAATATTGGAAGAATGCACAAATGTAAACTAGTATATATGGATCAATATCCCCCAAAAGTATCATAAAGCACCCGGGATAACCCTCCAGCTCATCAATATCAAAATAATAACCCAAAATATATATCAACGAACCGCCCAAAATTCATACCTCGAGCTTATCAACTGTGCATATAATAGTGTAGCCCAATGTAAATAAAAGGGTCACCCGAAATCATACCTCTAGGTCATCAACATCGAAAAATCCCAAAATCATTATATCACCAATGTTTCCCTCAAATCCTTATTTATTCGTTAACCAAAATCTTGGTCTCATCATTTATTCTTCCATTAACATGATTTTTAAATATCAATTAAGAAATCAAGGCGAGTAGCATGTCAAGATCATATATTACACAAGTCAGGTAAAACCCCGTCAAAGGCACCAAATCACTAACCTAAGACTCTCATGTACTAAAAGCACGACCTCTGGTCTAATATTTCAATATCAAAAGCAAAAGGTCATAAGCATAAGCCAAAACCACGAAAAGATGGGAACTTGATACCAAATAACTCAAACAAACAGCATGTTAAGTTCAAGTCACCTAGAAGCAAGTTCTAAGGATTCTAAGTGATGCAAACAAGTCAAGAAAGCACCTAATATATGACTCCAACAACTAAAATCCCAACTAGCTACTAACGATGGCCACTGAATCTAAATTGCTAAAAAAGATATCAACACCTAATTTACCAACCTAATCTCACATTAGTACTCAAAATATATCAACTCTAACCGAGCCAAGTCTAATAAGAGGAGGCCATAACCTACCACAAGGACAAAACTGCACACGGACCGTTAAATCGGAGCTTATCATTTCTAGACCTCCTCTGAACGATGTCACTCAATCAAATTATCGAAGAACACATCAAAACAAATTCATCAGTACCCATATTACTATAATTAAAAATGGAAAAAAATTTGGACCCGAGCACGAAATCAAAAAACCAACTCCGTCATAAGGTCCTAAATAACTCAAGGAACTTGTGCCCCAGAAAAGGGCATATTCCGAGCGCCGGAAGAGCTCCAAACAACCCCACCAATTTCAAGCCCTAGAATAGCCAAAAATGCAAGAAAAATTGAATTTACGCAAGAATTATAAGGGTTTTAGGGTGAGAAAGTTCTCGGAATGTTGCCGCAAGAATTTCCAACTCACCGGAACAAGAATCACCGAAAAAGACCAAAAGGAGTTCTCAATAATGAAAATTTTCTAAGTCCCAAAATAGGACTTAGCTACTTGAATGGGTCTGATATATTCACTAAAATAAGTGAAATTTCCCCTTCGCGATCGCGAGCTGGGCCTCGCGATCGCAAGGTCCAACCCAACTAACCCATCGAGATCACAATGTTCAACCTCATGTTCGTGATGCCCAGGGTTTTAGGACATCACGATAGCAGACCCCGTGGTTGTAAACGTGATGAGTAAAATCCCTTTCACCAATAGTTCAGCTGGTGATGAGCTTTGGGGAAATTGAATTTCCTCCGACGTGTGTCCAAAATTCATTCGGAACCCCATGAATGCAAATAGACCTTGCTACCCAACTTGAAATGGCATTCTAAACTCAACGAAATCAACAAAATAACCAACGGAGGTCATCTCATTGAAATGTTGAACAAAGTCAACACTTTCCAAAGAAAACACTCAAAATGCAGAAATAGCCTAAAACTCATTTTGAGTATCTTAGGAACCAAACCAAAGGTCGTTCTAGACCAAATTTGGCATTTTGAAGCGAACTGTGCTGATAGAATTTTCATCCAAGTGTGTTTACTCAAAATATTAACCGAAGTCAAACTTGGCCAAACTTAAAGTTAAAAGGGCAAAAACCACACAAACTCAAAATGAAGACTCTAAAATCCAAACCATCCTTCCTTCTTGACCAGAATGGACCTTCCAGAGCTGGTGGAACTGTTGGAATTTCCATACATCGCCTAAATATCTGAATGTTGACTAAAGTCAACTCTTTACACTTTAAATCTCTAAAAAGGGAAAAACTCACACAAAGCTTATCCAACCACCTCGAAAAGCATACCACCCATCCCAACATCACATAAGAGATATAAGAAAGCTACAGAAAAGGGTAAAATTGTAAAAACATACAAAAACACAAAAATGAGCTTGTAGGTCATTATAACATCCACTACTAAAAGGACTTTCATTCTCGAAAGTGAAGGAAGAAAGATTCCTGGTGGCTCAAAAAGATGAGAATATCGGGTCTGTATGTCCTGCTCGATCTCTTATGTAGCCTCCTCGATCGGGCAATGCCTCTACTAGACCTTGACAAATGGAATCTCTTTAGACCTCAACTTCCTAACCTGCTTGTCCAAAATAGGCACAAGCTCCTTCTCAAAGTCTAAGGACTCATCAAACTTAATCGAATCCCACTGAAGCATGTGAGACTCATTTGAAACGTACCGCTACAGCATAGAAACATAGAATATAGGGTGAACACCTTGAAGAGCTGGGGACAAGGCCAACTTATAAGATACCTCACCTACCCGACTAAGGCTCTCAAAAGGGCTAATGAACCTGGGCTAAGCTTACCCCCTCCTCCCAAATCTCATTACGCCCTTCATAGGTTACACCTATAGGAATACCCGGTCTCTAACCATAAACTCCAAAGGCTGAACCCTCCTATCAGCATACCAATTCTACCTACTATGGGTAGTAAGAAGCCTCTCCTGGATCATACGAATTCTATCCATTGAATAGCAAGGTAAATTAGCCTAACCTCAAAGGCATTAAACCAACCCAGTGGGAATGATATATCCTACCATACAATGCCTCAAAAGGTAACATCTCGATGCTTGAATAATAGTTGTTATTATATCTAAACTCTGCCAAATCCAAAGATTGATCCCAATGATCTCCAAAATTAATAACACGGGCTTATAGCATGTTCTCCAAGACCTGAATAGTCCTCTCTGACTGATCGTCTGTCTAGGGTGGAAAGTTATATTGAGTTTGACTCGGGTACCCAACTCTCTCTGTATAGACCTCTAGAAATGCAAACTGAATTGAGTACCACAGTCTAAAATAATAGATACTATCACCCCATATAATCGGACCACCTCTCGGATGTAAATCTAAGCTAACCTCTCTGAAGTATAGGTAATCTAGACCTGTACGAAGTGAGCATACTTGGTCAATCGATCTATGGTGATCTAAATAGAATAAAAACCTCAAGAGGTACGTGGTAAACCTACTACAAAGTCCATAGTTATCCTCTACCACTTCCACTCTGGAATGGGTAGTCATTGGGTCAAACAACCTAGCCTCTGATGCTCAAACTTAATGTGTTGACAGTTCAAGCTCCTGGCCACAAAAGTTGCAATATATCGCTTTATTCCACACAACCAGTAATGCTGTCGTAGGTCACCATACATCTTTTCCAGACCAAGATGAATGGAATATATGGAATAATGGGCCTCCTCAAGGATGATCTTGACAAAATGTCTAACTCTAAGAACACAGATACGACCCTCAATCCTCAAAATGCCCATTAGATAGAAGGTTACTTTCCTAGACTTTCTACTGAGCAATCTATCATGAATCACCATCAGCTTTGGGTCATCAAACTATTGTGCTAGAATATGCACCATCAAGAAAGACCTGGCCTCTACATAATCAAGTACCCTGTCCATCTCATAGATATCAAGACGAACCATCTAGTTAGCTATGGACTGAATATCCGAAGCTAAAGGCTTCTCCTCAATAGATAAGAATGTCAAACTCCCTATACTCACTGACTTTTATCTCAAAGAATCTGTTACTATATTTGTCTTATTCGGGTGATAGAGAATAGTGACATCATAGTCCTTCAGTAACTCCAACCATTTGGGCTATCTCAAATTAAAGTCTTTCTAGTAAAGAGGTACTGAAGACTATAGTGATCAGTGTAGATCTCACAATGGGCACTATACAAGTAATGCCTCAAAATCTTCAATCCAAAAACTATTGCCGCAATCTATAAATCAAGTGTGGGATAGTTCCTCTCAAGTACCTTTAGCTGCCTGGAATCATAAGAAATAACTCTACCCTACTACATCAAAATGTAACCTAGGCCAATACCTGAAGCATCACAATACATTGTAAATCCCTGGATTTCAACAAAAAAGGTAAGAATCGAAGCTGAAGTCAGTAAGCCTTGAGCTTCAGGATGCTCGCCTTACACTCGTTAGAGAAATAAAAAGGAACATTCTTATGAGTCAACATGTTCAAAGGCATGTAATATCCTACCAACTCGACGAAACTATGAACTTGGTGGGGGAAGTGAGCCCAGCCCAATCACAAAATGCTACTATATTCGCCAAATCTACTATAATCCTATCCTTAGACACTACGTGCCCTAGAAATTCCATAGACTCAAGCAAAAATTCATACTTAGTGAATTTAGCATACAACTGTTGATCTCTTAATGTTTGAAGTACTATCCTCAAGTGTTGATCATGCTGCTCTCTGGTCCCAGAGTAGACTAGAATGTCATCAATGAATAAAATTACAAAATAGTCCAAGTAGGGCCTGAACATATGGTTCATCAAATCCATGAATGTTGTGGGGGAGTCAATCATAAATACATGACTAAGAACTCATAGTGTTCGTATCAAGTCCTAAAATTAGTCTTAGGAATATCTTCCTCCCTAATCCTTAATTGGTGATACCCTAAGATCAATTCTATCTTAGATAACATTACTGCACCCTAGATCTGGTCAAATAAGTGTTCAATACGTGGCATCGAGTACCTATTCTTGAAAGTAAAATTATTCAACTGCCTATAATCAATACACATATGGAAGGTACCATCTTCTTTTTTCACAAATAAAATAGGAGCACCCCAAGGAAACACACTGCGCCTGATAAACCCCTTACTACAGAGGTGTTAGAGAAGTACCTTAAGCTCTCTCAACTCAATTAGAGATATCCGATATGGTGGAATAGAGACTGGCTATATACCAGCCTCAATATCAATGCCGAAATCAAAGTCACGCTCAAGAGGAAGACCACGTAGATCAGTAGGAAAAACATTAGAGAACTCTCGAACCACCAAAATTGAATTAATAGAAGAAGTGTCAGTGTTGGTTTCATGGACATAAGTAAGATAGGATAGATACCCCTTTCCTACTAACCGCTGATCCCTAGGGAAGGAGATGACACCACACGACACATGACTAACTGCACCTGCCTATACGATCGGAGGAATGCTGAGCATATACAAGGTAATGGTCTTGGAAAAGAAATCCAAAACCACATGGTGAGTAGAAAACTAATACATGCCTAGAATCAAGTCAAATTCTACCATATCTAGCACAATCCAGTCCGCTCTAGTAGTATATCCTAAGATGGTCACCATATAGGATTGATACACTTGATCCAATACTAAAGAATCATTTATAGGGGTAGATACACGCATAGGCACAGGCAATGGCTCACATAAAACATCCCATTGAGTAGTATAATGAGTAGACACATATGAGTAAGTACACCTCAGATCAAATAAATCATAGATAGGTTGATGAGAGACAGAGATCGTACCTGTGATGACGACACCCGATGCCTCCACCTCTATCCTACTCGAAAAAACATACATATGATTGCGCCCACCTCTACCACTTATCTAGCCTGCTTGAAGACTACCCCTAGTACCTTGAGAATCATTCTGCCATTCCGTTCACCCTCTCTAGGTGGCTAAACTCGGGCTCTGGGGTCTTGAACCTATTAAACCTATAGACCCTATTGACTCAGGCATCTGTGATGGCTGATAGTAAAACACTCCCTAGAAAAGTGGCCTATTACACCACACTCAAAGAACAACCCACTAAATGAATCTCTTTGTGATGTCCCAACTAAAATCGAATGGCCATCACGACCTGAGTACACAGAAGTCTGACCCCGAAAAGACTAACCTGAATTCTTACCACATTGGCCTCCAGCACCTGCTGATTTACCATCGGTAAGATGTAATGCTGCCTGAACTGATTGGCTAGGTGGGTTATGCTAGGGATGACCTCTGCCAAAATAACCTCTACCATGTGATTGTCGTCCATTGAAGTTTCCCTCATAGTAAGGCCTTTTGTCGCTGCCTCTGTAGGCCTCATGACGAATAGCCTTAATAATATAGGTATGATCTGCATGATCTACTATTTGTAAGAACGAACAACCTGATGTAATTATCTGCTCTATAGCCAACCTCAAAGGAATAGACAACCCTATAACAAACTGGTGCACCCGCTCCTTCTCTATTAGTATAATCATAGTATCGTACCTAGAGAGCTCATGGAACTGAGAATCATAATCTGTGACCATCATCGATCCCTTTACCAGCACTGTGAACTCATTCATCAGCCTCTTCCTTAAACTGTGGGGTGCATACTTCTCTAAAAAAGCCTCAGAGAACTAAATCCACGTCATTGGTGGTGATCCCGTGGGTATGCAACTAAGATAAGATCTCCACCACTGCTTCGCTGGTCCATCCAACTGGAAAGCAGTGTAATCAACCCTATAAGACTCCACTAATCAAAGGTTATGCAACCTCTCCTAGCAACTAACCAAAAATTCATGGACATCCTCGTCAATGGCACCTGGGAACCTAGGAGGGGACAATCTAACAAACCTCACCAACATATTCTGCTCCTCTGCGATCATAATTGGTCTAGCTGCCATGTGTTGAACAATTGTAGGAATAGGTTGAATTATCAGTCGGGGAACTATAGTAGTAGGCTGCAGGACTGGAGTCTGATCACATTGTGCCCTTGCCTTTCTTGAAGTCTAAGCCTTCTCTCAGACCTGAGATCTAGCTGAAGTGCTAGGCAGCGTCCCTACTCGGGACATACCCTCCATGAAGCTGAGGATCCAAGTCAGAGTATCTTGTAATACTATTATGGCTACAAATCCAGATGGCGGCTGGGTCCATCTCCACCGGCTGGTTCTTGAACCTCTTGACCTCTATGTCTAGCTCCAATATAGTGATGTGGCCGGGGCTTTGTCTTGGCCTCTGTAATGATCTTGACCTCTACCCCAAGTTGGGTCTCTATTTGTAAGCGTGGGGGGTCCTCATCCACCCTGAGTAGATATCGTCCTCGCTATCTGAGAAAGTGTGAAACAAATAGCATTTAAAGGTGTTCATCATCTTTAGCACACGATCAGAAACAGGAATGGTGACTTAATTCATAATAATTCCCTATAGCCTCTCTAAGATTGGATACAAACTTTATCATTCCATTCTGCGGGACTTTACTAGACACTTGCTCCTGTAATAGTGAGACCGGTGAATGTAAGCTCTTATATCACTCAATCATGACCTGAATCCGAGTCATGATGACACCTACTATAACCCCCGAGTAGGCAAGCCAAACCCAACTCAACCAGAAGTCAAACCTAAAATTTAAATAAACAAATAATAACATAAGAAGGGAGAAGCAAGAAGAATATAACAAAATAAAGGTTGGGCCAAGTTACAGATATGTAAATAAAATACAAATTATACAAAAAGGCCCGAAAGTTACCAAAAATCTGACGAACTGATGCTAGACCAAACCTCGAACTTGGTATCACTTATACAGGAGCTACTAAATACAAATGCTTACAATATACATATAATAAAGTACTAAATGTCCAAAGTGAAAAATACAATTCAGTACAAAAGAAGGACAGTAGCAAGTCTCTAAACGTTGAGAGCTCACCACAATCCAGATCTGGCACTGCCACAGATGATTAGGCGCGCACTAGGGGTGGCTCGAATTGGGAGCTGCATCCAAAAGATGTAGAAGTGCAGTGTGAGTATCAAAACATGAGGTACTTAGTAAGCATCATAGGTCGATCGAGCTTAGGAAAAACAAATATATAATAAGCAGCATGGTGATATTAATAGTAATAGGAAAGAAGCATAAACTACGATTACAGGGAAAGAGAGTGTGGGAAGTACATTCAATAGTCTAGTAAATCCAACCAATTTGGTAATCATGAAATTAATAATATCAACTCACAAAATATCAAAAAAATGCACAAATGTAAGCTAGTAGATATGGATCAATATCCCACAAAAATAGCATGGAGCGCACTCGAAATAACCCTCGAGCTTATCAATATTTAGATAATTAGAATATGCACCAACGGGCCACCTGGAATTCACACCCCGAGCTTATCAACAATGAATATAATAGTGTATACCAAAGTCAATAAAAGGGTCGTCCAAAATCATCGTCATCGAGAAATCCCAAAATCATGATATCACTTGTGTTTCCTTCAAATCCTTACTTATTCATCAACCAAAATCTTGGTATCATCATTTATTCTTCCCTTAACATGATTTTTAAACATCGGAAAAGAAATCAAGGCAAGTAACATGTCAAGATCATATATCGTACAAGTCGGGTAAAACTCCGACAAAGGCATCAAATCACTAACCTAAGACTCGGGTGTACCGAAAGCACGACCTCGAGCCCGATATTTCAATATCAAAAGAAAAAGTTTATAAGCTTAAGCCGAAACCACGAAAAGACGGGCACCTGGAACAAATTTAGTCAAACTAGCGGCATCTAAAGTTCAAGTCACCTAGAAGCAAGTTCTAAGGATTCTAATGGGTGCAAACAAGTCAAGAAAGCACCTAATCGAAGTCTCCAACAACTAAAATCCCAACTAGCTACTAACGATAGACATTGACTCTAAATTACTCAAAAGATATTAATGCCTAAATTACCAACCTAATCACATATTACTACTCAAAATATATCAACTCTAATTGAGCCAAGTCTAATAAGAGAAAGTCATTACCTACCTAAAGGTCGAAACTGCACACGAACTGCTAAATCAGAGCTTTTCCTTTCAAGACCGCCTTCGAAAGATAGCACTATATCAAATTACCAAAGAACATATCAACACAAATCCAACTATACCCATATTGCTATAACTAAAAAGGAAACCAAACTCGGTTTAAAATTTAACATTAGGACCTGTGCATGAACTTTGTCTCCCAAATAGCTCAAGGAACTTGTGCCCCAAAATGGACATATTCCTAGCACTGGAAGACATCCAAACAACCCTACCAATTTTAAGCCCTAGAATAGCTAAAAATTTAAGAAAACAACAAATTTACGCGAGACTTACAAGGTTTTTTGGATGAGCAAGGGTCCCACAATGTACCCGTAAGCATTTCCAACTCACCGGAATAAGAGTCATCCAAAAAGACCAAAAATAGCTCTCAATATTAAAATTTTACTAAGTCTCAAAATGGGACTTAACTGTCGGAACGGGTCTAATATATTCACTTAAATCAATGAAATTTCCCTTTTGTAATCGCGAGCTCGGCCTCACAATCATGAGGTCCAACCCAATTAACCCATCACAATGTCTATGGTCAATTACGCAACCTTGATGCCCAGGGTGTTAGGCACTCGTGATCTAGAACCCTTGGGTCGCGAACGCGATGAGTAAAAGCCTCTACACTAGTAGTTCAGTTGGTGATGAACTTTGGGGAAATTGAAGTTCCTCCAACAAGGGTCCAAAATTCATTTGAAACCTCGTGAACGCAAATGGACCATACTACCCAACTGGATAGAGCATTACGGACTCAACAAAAATTGACAAAATGGCCAATGGAGGTCTTCTCGTCAAAACACTCATTCAAAGAAAACACTTAAAATGCACAAATGGCCTAAAACTCATTCTGAGTACCTCGGAACCAAACCAAAGGTTGCTAGACCAAACTCAGCATTCCAAAGATAACAGTGCTAACGATATTATCATCCTAGTGCATTTACTATAAATGTTGATCGAAGTCAAACTTGGCCAAAACATAAAGTTAAAATGTAAAAACCATACAAACTCAAAATAAAGACTCCAAAGCCCAAACTAACCCTCCTTCTAGACTAAAATGGACCTTCTGGAGAAGATAGAGTAGTCAAAATTCCCATATGATGCCCGAATATCTAAATGTTGAATAAAGTCAACTCTTTACACTTTAAGTCTTTCAAAAGGTAAAACTCGCACTAAGCTGATCCAACCACCTTGAAATATGTGCCACTCATCCAAACATCACACAAGAGCTATAAAAACTATGAAAAGAGGTAAAATAGTAAAAATATGTAAAAGCATGGAAATGACCTTGGAGGTCATTACAGTCCACATTGGATATTTGATGAGGATTGAATAATCATTCTTAATATGCAAGTCCATAAGATTAGGACCAAGAAGATTGCATCAGTGAAGGTACAGTAGAGACATCGTTTAGTCAGAGAAGCAACTTAGGAGTCAAAGGATGACATGCAAGCCCGATATCTCCAGGTTTTGAAGGTTTCAAGTACTTCCTTTTCTTTATGTTCGAGGACGAATATAGTTTTTAGTGGTAGAAGATGTAATGATCTTGAAGGTCAATTTTGGTAATTTTTGTAAAATGTCCATTTTACTCCTCCCGGTAGTTGTCCCGAGTCATGTTTGAATAGTATTTGAAGAAGTAGAAATATTTGATAGGATTCGATTCATTTTAGTAATGAATTGGTTTTGTAAAATTCTGTGAAAATCTGAGATTTTTGGAAATGTTGAGTTTTAGAAGCTTAATTTATTTAAAAGTGGTATTTGAGGTCATTCGGAGTTTCAACTCTTGGAATGAAATTTCATCAATTACATTAGCTCTGGAATGTGGAATTTGTTCTGGGGATTTGACAGAATTAGTTCTGGGGTTATATCGAAGATTTGAGGTGCTAAGTTGGTAATGATTGAGTTTTTAGATTTAGAGTTGGCTTTGGTCAACATTCAAAGTTCGAATAATCAAAATTGAATTTCGATGACTTTGTTGGATTTGAAGATGATTTTAGGAATAAGGAGAGTTTCTGTGTATTTTTCGGAAGCTCCGAAGGCATTTTTATCTTTTTGAGGCTTAGAGTTAGTTTGGTTGCGACTTGGTGGATTCTGGATCAAGGAGACCTCAAATCAGAATTCTAGCAATTCCATTGAGTTTGGAACATCTAATTTAGTATGGTAGCATATATGATTTATGTATATGGGATTCAGAACGAATGGTTTATTCAGAAGTTTGAAAAGTAGGAAATTATAGTGATTGTTGTAATCTGGTGCAGGCATCGATCGCAATAGGGGGTTTACTTTCACAAACATCACTTTCATAATGGTCCCTTCGCTTTCGCGAAGCTTGCTATTTTTGTGGGGGTGTCTTTCGAGAGGGTCGCGATCACGATACTTGAGCGATTTATGGTCAGGGTTTTAGTCTTTTTCTGTATTTTCAAACTTGGGGAACTCTTTCAGGCAATTTGTGAAGTGATTTTTTGAATCTAATTGATTCGTTAAGTGTTTTTAACCTAAAATATTCATTACCCATCCATTATATCATGATTTTAACTTCGAATAAAGGATTTTGGACCCCAAATTTTGGAGTTTCTTTCAAGAACTTCAGTTTTTTTAAAATCAGGATTGTGTCTTGTTTTGAACTACATTTTTGAAATGGTTTTATTTAATGGATTCCTAATAATTTGAGGATCATTTTCATTCAAAATTTCCCAAATTTTAACCCCCCTTTCAAAATTAGATTTTGAGCCATTTTGACCTTTTACCCGAATTTCATATGTTTTGTGTTGTTAGATACATAATTTGATTGTGAATAACTATTTGGATAGTTTGTGGTATTTCAGATTCGAATCGGAAGGGAGAGACTCGAATACTTGATTGGCCAAATATTGATTAAGGCAAGTGAACTTTTAAAACCCCATAAATCTTATGGATTACTTGAATTTTCTTTTGTATATTTGTTTGGGTGAAATGGGGATAAGGTTTGGGATGATAATCATATGAATTATGCCTAATGAAATATTGGGGTAACAAAGAGGACTATATGTGTTATGGTTTTATTAGAAATGTGAACCCCTTGACTTGAACATGACATGAATTAGATGAAATGATATAATAGCCTAAATGTGATTATGAAACTGATGAATTTGTTATTTGCTCATTGTTGATTATGAGAATTAACTTGAACATACTTTATCACTGATTAATGCTAAATGTGGTAAAAGGGATAATGAAATTGAGACTTGATGACTTATATGATGTAAATGATGTACTTGTTGATGTTGATATATTATTGATGGTGTGATGTGAATTGCATTGTGAATGTGAACACTATCATTCTCTCATTATTTGGGTGAACATGCTTATTTACATTGGTTCTGGAACACTTTGATGAGACTCGATAGGTACTTATGTGATGAGAAATGGTTCTGAGGGATTCATATTGAGAGGAAAATAGGGATCAGGCCACACATCCATGGCGGAGTTATCTATGAAAAAGATGGGATCGGGCCACATGTCCGTAGAGGATACATGGTCCTTATGAAACCCCCATGGGTTTCGGTCTGTTATACAGCAGATGTGTATCAAAGGAAAGACTTGTATCATCCTACGTGACATCACATCGCATTGCATGTCATTTTATATGTCATCATGAAATTGTGTATATGTCCTTTATGTTTTGAGATTAATCTATTTGATACTGATATGACTTATTTGGGGATGTTGATGAGCTATTGTTGATCTACGTGTTACATGAATTATGTAGAGTAGTTTGGGTTGATTTCTATGCAGGTTATAGTTGAGGAGGTTCGGTTGGGAGGAAAAAAGTTCTAATATCTGTTAGATTTACCTAGTGTTCTTAGTTGGTTTGCTAAGTACTGTATTATTTGGTATTCACTCCTTTCTATCTACACCTGTGTAGGTACCGAGCCCGGACAATGACTTTGCTTTCATTTCTTTCATCTGAGGCCAATTAGAGGAGACTGAGAGGTAGTTTTTTGTCGTCGGCGACCCCCTTGGTTCCTTTTATTATACTTCGTTCTATTCGAGTGACAAAGATATTGAGAGTTGTAATTATTTCGATTTTTGTTATATTTAAAGGCTTTTACATGTGACAACCAGTCCTTTGTGGGTATTGTAGTTGACTAAGACTTCTGCTTTGTATATTTATCTATCTATTTAAACTATTTCCGCTTCATTTTCTGCAAATATTGAGTTTTAGGCTAACTTGTTCCGTGGGAAAGGTTAAGTGTCATCACACCCGAATTTGGACCGTGACAATTATAATATCCAAAATGGTACGAAGACAATCCATTTCCTTTTGAATGAATCATTTTAACTTTTATTTTCGTGTTGTCTATTTTTCTCTCTTATTTGTATGAATCATTTTAATTTTAATTTTCGTGTATAATTAATAACCCAACAATCAAACTGAAATGGATAACAACCAAGCCGATAAATGTGTATTATATTTGATTTGATTTGATTTTAATAATTTAAAAATTAATTAAATTAATTTGATTTTGATTTTGACCAATAATCAATTTGTGAACATCCTTATTAGTGATTATAACACCATATTATGGTCCTAATGTGGTTTACGACAATAGGTATAATCATATATCTATATAATCAACTAAATCTGAACCTAGAAATCAGAGTAAATTATAAAATAAAGTTAATTTCTCAAATGATCACTCAACTAATAATTATTAGAAAAAATTACTTAACTACACACCCATTTTTACCATATTTTCTTATTTTTCCCACCGTTTTATAAAAATATCAAAAATCCCTTTTTTTGCTCCCATCGTCACCTTTTCCGGATACATCAATTCAAAATACCATACCCATGATTTCATTCCTTTTCACTCCACAAATCTCTCTACAGTTACATTCATTAATCTATTTTTGAATTTCAAATATTTTCTCTTTTAAATTAATGATTTTAAGTTATTCAAGAGGTAGATTTATTTCCATCACTACAGTTTTTTTTAGTTTGTTTTAGTTTTTTCATCTTAAAAAATTGTTGATAAGGTCAATTTTTGTTGTTCATCTTTTTGTGATATATTTTTAATATATCTTATTATTTTTATTTCTTAAATTAATGTATAATGCCTTCATTTTAATATTATGATACATTACATTTGAATTTTATTTTCGAGATGGATAGATTTATCATGATGCATTACTATTTATGTACCTTGTTTGAATTGTTAAATACAATATTTCTACTAGATATATTAAATAGGTAATTGTTGTCCATAAGATGTTATATTTGAGATAGATACATTACTGGTAGTCGTTATGTATCAGATACATTTATTATAAATTCAAATTTATGTATCATGTCAAGAACTCATATGTATTAGAAAAAGATTAACAACAAAAAATCAAAAAAAAATCAACCAATTGTTCAATCAATGTTATGTCATATACATAACTATGAATATGATACAAATTGATATTGTTATAAAAACATTAGTGTTTATATATCAACAATTATATTTAATAATGTCTACAGATACATAACATTCTAGTTGAATAAGTTAAGGTATATATACCTGGTAGTAAAAAATAATGAAATTTGTAATAGCTATGTGTCAAATAAATAACTATGAACATGATACATACTAATTTGTGTTTTAATAAATTAAGATTATGTATCAAAACTAATATTTGAACACAATATACTGTGCATGATAAAAATGTAATGTATCATAATATTCAAATAAAGACATGATACATTAATTTAAGAAAGAAAAATAACTAGATATATTAAGAATCTGAACCTATATCTATCACAAGAAGAGGAACAACAAAAATAAAAGTAAAAAAACAATTTGATATTTTGAAAGCAAAATAAATGTGATGACGAAATCCTTCTACACATTCTGGTTTGCTATGTAGGAACTCCCTTGACTTTTTTTCACTTTCAACAATGGCGCCATCAATGGATCTTGACTCAAAGCCCTTTCCGGAGTCACCACCAACTCCTGTATTTTAACCAACAACAATTCCATCACTTTTATATTGTTCATACCTCACCTCACTTTTTTAGAGTTCGGAATGTATCAACAAGATTGACAGATTCATGTTGTATCAATACAATTTGTCGACAATTTTGATTCAAAAAATGAGAGTTGTTTTGGAATAATGGGAAGAAGAATTTTGAATTTTGAATTGTACTAGCATGTTTTAATATGGCAGGTATTGAATCTCATTGCCAATAAAGTTTTCCCATAATTTATGTTTTTTAATTTACTTTTTTCCTTTCTAAATGTAACAAAATATTCAATTAACAGATCTTCTATTAATTTTTCTCTTTCACTGCAACAGCATTAAAGGCATCACTATATATCAGAGAAGTTGATTTATGTATCCGAGTTTGTCAGAAAATAAAGAATTTTTACAATTTGAAAAAGAATAGGGATAGGATGTAATTTACTCTTAATACTATGAGATTTAGGTAAGTTATACTAATTATTATCTCAGAAAGTTATTTTTTTTATTGAAGAAAATTGAAATTAAGAAGAAATATGACTTTATGAGATACTAACTATTTGTTGTGTGACTTCATACTTGATAAATCAACTTAATATTTTATAATATAATCGATTACTTCCTTTGTTCCAATTTGTGCAATATTTTTTTACTTTTCGAGATTCAAATTATGCGAACATTGATCAATATTTAAAATATTTTTTTAATTATATTGACATGAGAAGAATTGCAACTTATAATAGTTTTTGTATAATTTTTTAGTATCTAAATTTTAATTTTACTGAGTTTATCTAATTTAATATAACTATAAAGATTAGTAAATTGAATCTCAAAATATAAAAAGTGTCATATAAATTGAGATGGAGGGACTAATATATATTGACAGTGTAAAATTTTAATATTCAAAATTTGAAGTTTATGAATTTCAACGACCTCAAATTAACATATATAATAATAATTGAATTCACAATTAATGATTGATTTTTTAAAATATAAACATAGAATTTGAACAAAAATCACTGAATTCACTGTTGATCTGCCACTAGATTCGGGTTTCTCCACAAGAATGCCCAACCATTGGATCCAGTTATGCATCCCTTATAGATAAAAACTCATATCTTTGACAATCTCGTGACCATGCATGGACAAATTGAGAAATGATGGATTTTTGTCATGATCCAAATCGGATGAATGGGACCCACACTAACCCTCCGATGAAAGAACCATTACTACAACCCAACTAACATCCTAACATAGAAACAAGCAATTTAAAATTTGGAAATATAATTTTATAATAGTTTTAAACCAAGTTCTCATAAACTCGGGAAAATTAATTAAACAACTAACTAATGCCAAAGTTAACCCCTAAAACCTGAAATTCATTGTACCAAAACTACTAAGTAATAAGTCTAAGAGTAAGGGGATGCAACCCCAAAAATAATGATATAAAATAAAGTCTAGAAGGTCCAACTCCGAAAGGATTGGACTGAGATCCTAGATGAATCCATGACAGTCAGAAAGAACTGACTCACTTTTGAATTCGATGGGTCAATGGTCTCCTAGATGAGGTCTATCAGCAACGGCCTAAAGATGCCTTGTACCCAACAATGAAATATCAAATGCAGCATCATTACACACAAAAAATAGTGTACTACTAAGATCACACGGCCAGTCCAGTAAGTGAAATATACACAAGTAACTACAACATAGTAACAACAGGCATAGGGGTGTAACACTAAACCTCTCGCCCAAATCCATCCAATGCTTCTGGTCAAGGTTCAACAAGGATAGGGTGTCTAACCCTAAACCTCAAGAAGGTAGTTCTAGTGAGTCTTTCATCCCCGCTTGCCAAAAGTGTGGAAAGAGTCATTTGGGAAAGTGCTTAGTCGAAACCAATGCTTATTTTAGTTGTGGAAAGTTGGTTCACAAAGTGTTAGATTGCCCTTCGACTTCTGGAAAGGATAGAGATGGTCATCAGGCGCAACCTAGTGCTTCTACTAGTTATACAGGTCAGTGCCATAACGAATTCTATGCTCTCTAGACTCGATAGGATATAGAAGATTCTCCCGATGTGGTCATTGGAATGTTACAAGTTTTTCAGTTTGATATTATGCATTGTTAGATTTGGGAGAAAAACTTTCTTTTGTTACTCCTTATCTTGTTATGAAATTTTATGTTCGTTCAGATATCTTGTTTGTAGCATCCCCTTAGGGAGGATGCCACTTACGAAGCAAAATATAGTTTTTTTATAATCTTAAATAGTCAATACATTTAGAAAACTTGTTTGGAAATTCTATTTTCAATTCAACACCATTGTGAGTCAATAAAATGCATAAAACTCAAACTAGTAATTATCACAAAACTATTATCTTCCTTTGTGCATAATGACAAGTCAAAGTATAAACCCAGCACATGGCATGACTTGAGTTAAAAGCACACTCCAAAAATAGCAAAACTAGTCACCCTGTTCAAGTTACAAGCCTTCAAAATTTCATACATAAGTGCCATATGTATCCTGTACAATTTTCCAAAATATTTACAAAACTAGATGTATATACAAATGTGATCTTCACAAGGACTCCAAAAGTCTACTCTAAATGGCCATCTTCACATCTCGTCCCACACATTACCTACGATTCAAAACAACTATCGCTAAGCATAATGCTTAGTGGTGTATAAACTTTGGGCTTGGAGCCATTAAACTCTTCAATTCCCTTGTTCATCGCAGGTGACTCAATAGGGTAAAAGTAAGCCCAAGTGGACAAGTCTATTAAAGTATCTAATACAAACCTTGAAAAGTTTCAAAATCAATATCAATATTCGAAGGCTCAAGTATCAATAAACTTATAATTCAATTTGAAAGAGTTGTCAAATAATCAATTTCGCCCAATAGGTACGCCATGCCTTCACACTAAGCACAATCAATATCAACACAGACCAAAGCCCCGAAATCAAGAAGGGTCTTCACCCAATATCAACAGAATTAAGAACCATGTTGAAAGTGGCTTTCCACTAGTACTCAAAAATGGATGAAACCCCATCGTCAAGACAAAATGTAAATCCAAAGTCAAGATGGGTAAGATCCGAATCGAGAGGCATGCCAATATCGATGACAAGTCACCATAACAAGAAGGGAAAATCCCAACAAGAATGCAAAATGATCAAGCAATTCATACAAGTAGGCAGTTTAGCAAAAAATTTGCAATACTTGAGATAATCGTTAGACCATAATACAAGACAAGGAGTAAGGAAACAACCCATCAAAATATTTCAAATTTCAGAAAAATAAAATATTCCAAGTTCAATTTTATACACAAACCTTGGCATTTTAGCACATAACAAGTTCTACCACAACTCTAGGAGTTCAATTCATCTACGCCATAGACCAACCAAGATCCACTTCATCAAACAGTTCCTCTTAGCTTGTATAAGAGCATATATACCTTAAATACAAAATCAAATATCTACTTAAGTTTAAAAGTCTCAACATATCGAAACTCAATATGAAATCAATAAAAATCAGCCCAAACTATTAAAACAGGAATTCTGGACAGCCTACAGTCCTGTATTGTTGCTCAGTTTCGAAGGGGTAAATGGGGGAAATAGGATTTGTGGCCTTAATGAAAGTTATAGAAATATGTCTTAGGTTCGAATACATTTGAATCACCCCTACATCAATTCCGTATAAAAGGATATGCCCAAAATACCAACAGTCCATGTAGGATTTCCAAAACAAAATTTGGGCAGCACCTCCCCTATACTTCATCACCTTGTAAAAATGGGTTTTAGAGACTAAATAAAAGTTATATCCCTGTGAAATATCTTTCCAAAACATCTTGAATCACTCAAAACGAAGCTTTACACAAAGAGTTATACTAATATTACTAACGACAGTCCCATCCAAAAACGGGTTTGTTAACAAGAAAAAGAGTCTCTTCGCTGCCCCAACTATAAATTTTATGTTGTTAAACACCGTTACTTAACCGAAGAATACCTTAGAGAATTAATTTATGAAATACAATCGGAGGACTTACCTTGCTTCAAGCCAAACCCGTGGCTGCCTCTCTTGATTCTCTACGTTTTCTCTCAACTTTTCTCACTTTCTAAGTTGTAGAATGAGGTATAGATGAAAGATTAGTCATCTTTACATGTATATATATATTCTTCCTTAAAGTGTGACACATGGCATCCCCTAGGGGTGACATGTATCCAGTCCCTAGGCGCCACCTTATCCATGCGCCCAATCCAAAGCTGCCACTTGGCCGCATGGGTCCACCCCAAGTAGGTGCATCACCTGCTTAGTCCAAGTAGGTGCATCATCTACTCGTTCCAAGTAGGTGCGTCATCTCCTTATTTCTCTTTCGTAGGTTTGAAATCTACTCTCACTTTAAGAACCTATGAAATCCTTGTTACTTAAGCTCGACATGTACTCAAGTATCTTTGTTATGTAAGACATCCAAGTTGGTAGCTTACACAAGTAGGTTGATTACCATGACTCATTACTTGGCCTCCAACTCCTTCCAAATCCCTCTAGACCTATTTCTAATCGTCACTACTCACATAGAACTTCATAGATAACATGGATCACATGGCAATATTTTGGTAGAAACCATAAAAAGAAAATTAGGGTATTACAACTCTCCATCCCTTAAGAAATTTCATCTCGAAATTTTCCTTATACTCAAAACAAATGTGGATATTGAATTTGCATATCTACTTCTCGTTCCCAGATTGCTTCATTTATAGAATGATTTCTCTAAAGGACTTTTACTAAAGGAACTTTCTTGTTTCTAAGCTCTTTTGTCTCACGAGCCAAGATTTGGATAGGTTCCTCATTATATGTCAAGTCAGGACTTATCTCAATGGATTCGATAGGAAGAACATGAGATGGATCCGAGCGATATCTTCTAAGCATAGAAACATAGAAGACATTGTGGATCTTATCTAATTCCGGTGAAAGAGCTAATTTGTATGCAACTGGACCAATCCTCTCAAGTACTTCATATGGTCCAATAAATCGAGGACTAAGTTTTCTTTTTTGGCCAAATCTCATAATCTTCTTTCATGGAGAAACCTTTAAATACACCTTATCTCCTACTTGATATTCAATTTCATGCTTCTTAAGATCAACATAAGGCTTTTGTCTATATGAAGCAATTTTTAGACGATCCTTGATGACTTTTACCTTATCTTCAGTTTGTTGCACAATCTCAGCACCAACCAGTTTTTGTTCACCAACTTCACTCCAGCAAAGAGGAGTTCTACACTTTCTCCCATATAAGGCTTCGTAGGAAGGCATGCTTATACTTGACTGGTAGCTATTATTATAAGCAAATTCTATCAAGGCTAGGTGTCTATCCCAACTACCTTCAAATTCCATAATGCAAGTTTGAAGCATATCTTCCAAGATTTGAATCACCCTTTCGGATTCACCGTCTGTCTGCGAATGGAAAGATGTACTAAAGTTCAACCTAGTGCCCAAAGATTTTTGAAATCTAGTCCTGAGTCTAGATGAAAACCTTGGGTCTCGGTTAGATACAATAGAAACAAGTACTCCATGTAACCTCACAATCACCTCAACATATAATTCTGCTAGACGTTCAAGTGGGTAGTCCACCTTGATAGCCAAGAAATGAGCACTTTTGGTTAGCCTATCAAATATAAACCAAATTGCGTCATGATTTCTTTGAGTGCGTGGAAGCCCAGAAATAAAGTACATAGTTATTCTTTTCCATTTCTACTCAGGTATTAAGAAGGGTTGTAATAAACCAATTGGGACTTAATGCTCGGCCTTTATTTGTTGACAAACTAAGCATCTAGAAGTAAACTCTGCAATGTCCTTCTTCATACCATTTCACTAGTAGTGTTATTTAATGGTTTGGTACATTTTAGTACTTCTAGGATGCATTGCATATGGTGAAGTATGTGCGTCAGCCAAAATTTCTTTTCTCAACTTGTCCTCTTTAGGGACACATAACTTGTTTTGATAAAGTAGAACACCATCCACCCTTAATTTAAAATCAAGGTTTTCTCCAATTTGAGCTTTTTTGATTAGTTTCACTAGCTTCTCATCTAACTTTTGTGCTTCTTTCACTTGTTCAAGTAGAACTGGTTTGACTTGCAAACTGGCAGAAATAAAGCCATCAAAGTTAAATGCAAGACAAGCATTCATGGCTCTCAATTTAACAAATAAAGACAAGTGGCTTAGCGATAAACTAGCAAGGGCTTTATGACTTAGAGCATCTGCTACCACATTGGCTTTACCCGAATGATAATCGATCGTGCAATCATAATCTTTAATGAGTTAAATCCATCAACGTTGCCTCAAATTCAACTCTTTCTGTGTACTCAAGTACTTCAAACACTTGTGATCAGTAAATATGTGACACTTTTTGCCATATAGGTAATGCCTCTAAATTTTCAAGGCAAACACTATGGCAACGAGCTCAACGTCATAAGTAGGATAGTTCAATTCATGTGGTTTCAATTTTTGGGAAGCATACGCAACAACTTTCCCTTCTTGCATCAGAACACAACCCAAACCACGATGAGAGGCATCACTATATATCACATACTCCTTCCCTTTAGTTGGTGGAGCAAGTATATGACCTTGTGTTAATAAGGATTGGAGCTTTTCAAAACTCTCTTGGCATTTGTCATCCCATACAAACTTGACATCTTTCTTCAAGAATTAGTCAAAGGGGAGGCTATAATAGAGAAGCCTTTGAAAAACCTTCTATAGTATCCCGCTAAACGCAAGAAACTCCTTACTTCAGTTGGACTTTTAGGTGGTTTCCATTCAACAATAACTTGAATTTTACTAGGATCCACTTTCACACCTGTCGTCGATACAATATGTCCCAGAAAGGCCACTTCACCGAGCCAAAATTCACATGTAGGAAGCTTGGCATAAAGCTTCTTCTCTTGCAGAATTTGCAAAACAATTCAAAGATGCTTTCCATGAACTTCACTATTCTTGGAGTATATTAAATATTATCTATAAAAACCACTACAAATTGATCAAGATGAGGCTTAAACACGCGATTCATCAAATTCATAAATGTTGTGGGAGCATTCATCAACCCAAATGGCATCACCAAAAATTCATAATGGTCATATAGAGTCCTAAAGACAGTTTTAGGGACATCATGTTCCCTTACCAAAGTTGTTAATACCCAGACCTTAAGTCAATTTTTGAGAACAAACTAGCACCTTTTAACTGGTCAAATAAATAATCAATCTTAGGCAGTGGGTATTTATTCTTAATGGTTACCTTGTTCAGTTACCGGTAATCAACACAAAGCCTAAAAGTCCCATCTTTCTTTTTCACAAATAGCACAGGAGCTCCATAGGGGGAAACACTCGGGCAAATAAAACCTTTCTCAAGGAGTTCTTGCAATTCATTTTTCAACTCTTTCAGTTCTGCTGGAGCCATTCGATAAGGTTTCATAGAAATAGGAATAGTTCTCGGAACAACCTCTATAGGAAATTCAACCTCCCTTTCCGGGGGCAGTCCAAAAAGATTTTCAGGAAAGACATCAAGAAATTCACACACCATGGGTATATCCTCAAGGCTTGGTCTTTCTAGGCATGTATCAAATATATGAGAAAGATAAACTTCACAACCTTGTCTAACCATATTCCTTGCCACCACCGCGGAGATGATATTAGATGCCATTGATCTTTCACCTTGAACAATGATGTGTGAAGGTAAAGCAGATCTAAAGGTCACATGCTTTAACCTAGAATCAACTACCGCATGGTATCTATAAAGTCAATCCATACGGATAATGACACCATAATCTTGGAAAGGTATTTCTATTAAACCAGCTGGAAAGACTAGATTTTGAATCACCAAGGGACAACCTCAGAAGATTTGATTGCAAAAAACTTGTTGACCCAAAGGACTTTGGACAAGCACCCCACAATCAGTCTCAAAGATTTCACATTTTTAGGAAAAACCAAAGATGCGCAAACATACAAATATGTAGAACCAGGATCAAATAATGTAACAACACATAAGTCAAATAAGTGAAATTTACCAACAATAACATTTGCTCCATCTTGGTCATCCCTCTGTCTCATCGCATAAGCTCGTGCTATAACTCATGACCCACTAGCTAGATTGACCGCACCTGCACCTGTTGCTTATGTGTTTCTAGATCTTGCACCTCTATTCCCTTAAGAGGTACTGGTAACAAGTTTTTGAATCGAGCCTTCCCTATACGGGGAAGAAGTGGGGTTAGGATTAGGACAATCTCTCACTTTATGATCGAAGCTCCCATAATTAAAACAAGTGCCAGAAACTCTTCTAAAAGTACCAAATGATTCATTCCACACTGTGCATAAGTGGGTATACGAGTCTTTCCTTGGCCATAGCTTGGAGTGCTGGCAGTAGAGAAACTTGATCTATTTTGCATATGTTGGGCTAACTTGTGAAACGTATTAGGTTTGGAACTGTCAAACCTCTCTCTTTTTGATGGACCTCCTGAATCTGCATAAGCTTTCTTGAACTTGTGTTCATTTATACCAGCTTGTTCCTCGTCTATCCTTTCCTAAGTAAGAGCAGCTGAAACTAATTTATAAAAGTTTTCATATTATAGGACTACTACAAATTTTTTGATAGAATTACTCAAACCGTCTTCGAACCGCCTGCACTTATCCTTTTTGTTATTAATAATACCCCTAGCATAACAGGACAACCTGAGAAACTTCTGCTGATATTCAGCGATAGACATACTCCCTTGCTCTAAATTTAAGAATTCCTTTTTCTTTGCATCATGATAAGCAGGTGGGACATACTTCTTATGAAATTCTTTCACAAAATCATTCCAAGTAAGAACAAGAGGTTTTGCTCTAGCATTCAGTACACTTACCCACCAATCATAGGCATCTTTTTGTAATAGTGAGATAGCATACTTAAATTTGGCAGCTTTAGAACACTCTAACTGCTCGAACACTCTTTCAATTCGTTCTAACCACTGCTCGGCAGGGTCAATAGTGCCTTCAACTTAACTCCCCCTATTTTTCTCATTTTCTCAAAGTTCATTTTTTCAGGGTCAGGCACTCTTCTAGCCATGTGACGAAAGAAATCGGTTATTTGTTGAAAAGGGGGATGAACAGCAGGGGCACTATGACTCATTTGAGGGTGTGTCCCAATTCTCGTACCCTGATTACTTCCAGCTTCAGATCCTCTTGTACAAGGAAGATTAGAATCTGAAAAATGTTCTCCAACCCTTTTTTGTAGGTGAAGTTGGGCATTAGAGATATTTAAACCCTCACAAGTGGCTTGCATAAGTTTATTGGAAGTAGAAGATGCCATGACTTGATTCCTTTATAAGGAAAGATCACATTGCATTAGGGACATGTACATGATGCATATGCACTATATACAAAAACAACATGTAACAAAAACAAATAGTATACCAACAAGTCACAACAAAAGTCCTAGAATCATAAACTTAGGCTCTGATACCAACACTTGTAGCATCCCCTTTGGGAGGATGTCACTTATGAAGCAAAAGATAGTTTTTTATATAATCTCAAATAGTCAAGACATTTAGAAAACTTGTTTTGAAATTCTATTTCCAATTCAACACCACTGTGGGTCCATAAAATGCACAAAATACAAACTAGTAACTATCACAACACTATTATCTTCATTTATGCATAATGACAAGTCAAAGTATAAATCCAGCACATGGCATGACTTGATTTAAAAGAACACTCCAAAAATAGCAAAACTAATCACCATGTTCAAGATACAAGACTTCAAAATTTCATACATAAGTGCCATATGTATCCCGTACAAGTTCCCGAAATATTTACAAAACTAGATACATATGCAGATGTGATCTTCACAAGAACTCCAAAAGTCCACTCCAAATGGCCATCTTCACATCTCATCCCGCATATTACCAATGATAGAAAACAACTATCACTAAGCATAAAGCTTAGTGGTATATAAACTTTGGGCTTGAAGACATTAAACTCTTCAATTCCCTTGTTCGTCACAGGTGGCTCAATAAGGTAAAAGTAAGCCCAAGTGGAAAAGTATATCAAAGTATCGAACACAAACATTGAAGAGTTTCAAAATCAATATCAATATTCGAAGGCTCAAGTATCAAGAAACTTATAATTCAATTCGAAAGAGTTGTCAAATAATCAATTTTGCCAAATAGGTACATCATGCCTTCACACTAAGAAAAATCAATATCAAGATGGACCAAAGCCCCAAAATAAAGAATGGTCGTCACCCAATATCAAGAGAATCAATAACCATGTTGAAAGTGGCTTTCCACTCGTACTCGAGAATGGACGAAACCCTATCGTCAAGACGAACTGTAAATCCAAAGTCAAGATGGGTAAGATCTCAATCGAGAGGCATTCCAATATCGATGACAAGTCACCGTAACAAGAAGGACAAAATCCCAACAAGAATGCAAAATGATCAAGCAATTCGTACAAGTGGGAAGTTTAGCAAAAGTTTTGCAATACTTGAGATAATGGTCATACCATAATACAAGACAAGGAGTAAGTAAATAACACATAAAAATACTTTAAATTTTAGAAAAATAAAATATTCCAAGTTCAAGTTTATATACAAACCTTGGCGTTTTAGCACATAACAAGTTCTACCATAACTCGAGGAGTTTAATTCATCTACGCCATAGACCAACCAAAATCCACTTCGTCAAACAGTTCCTCTTATCTTGTATAAGAGCATATACAACTTAAACACAAAATAAAATATCTACTTAAGTTTAAAAGTCTCAACATATCGAAACTCAATATGAAATCAATAAAAATCAGCCCAAACTATCAAAACAGGAATTCTGGACAGCCTACAGTCCTGTATTGTTGCTCAGTTTCGAAGGGGTAAATGGGGGAAATAGGATTTGTGGCCTTAATGAAAGTTATAGAAATATGTCTTAGGTTCGAATACATTTGAATCACCCCTACATCAATTCCGTATAAAAGGATATGCCCAAAATACCAACAGTCCATGTAGGATTTCCAAAACAAAATTTGGGCAGCACCTCCCCTATACTTCATCACCTTTTTTCGAGAAGATAAAAGAAAAACTAGGTTTTAGAGACTAAATAAAAGTTATATCCCTGTGAAATATCTTTCCAAAACATCTTGAATCACTCAAAACGAAGCTTTACACAAAGAGTTATACTAATATTACTAACGACAGTCCCATCCAAAAACGGGTTTGTTAACAAGAAAAAGAGTCTCTTCGCTGCCCCAACTATAAATTTTATGTTATTAAACACCATTACTTAACCAAAGAATACCTTCGAAAATTAATTTATTAAACAAAATCGGAGGACTTACCTTGCTTCAAGCCAAACTCGTGGCTGCCTCTCTTGATTCTCTACGTTTTCTCTCAACTTTTCTCACTTTCTAAGTTTTAAAATGAGGTCTAGATGAAAGATTAGTCATCTTTACATGTATATATATATATATATGCTTCCTTAAAGTGTAACACATGGAATCCCCTATGGGTGACATGTGTCCAGCCCCTAGGGCGCCATCTCATCCGTGTGCCTAATCCAAAGCTACCACGAGGAAGCGTGGGGTCCACCCCAAGTAGGTGTGTCACCTACTTGGTCCAAGTAGGTGCATCACCTACTTAGTCCAAGTACGTATATCACTTACTCGTTCCAAGTAGGTGCGTCATCTCCTTATTCCTCTTTCGTAGGTTCGAAATCTAGTCTCACCTTAAGAACCTATGAAATCATTACTAATTAAGCTCGACATGTACTCAAGTAGATTTGTTATGTAAGACATCCAATTCGGTAGCTTATGCAAGTAGGTTTATTACCATAACTCATTACTTGGCCTCCAACTCCTTCCAAATCCATCTAGACCTATTTCCAATTGTCACTACTCACATAGAACTTCGTAGATAACATAGATCATGTAACTATTTTAGAAGAAAACATAAAAAGAAAATTGGGGTGTTACATTGTTAGTCTGTTCGTATTCTATAATCCTTTTGGTGATTCAATATTGCATCTTCAGTTTTCATAAAATCACCTCATTTGATCTTGTAGAGTATAATATGATAGATTTTGATGTTATTCTTAACATGTATTGGCTTCATAAATTTTATGCTTCTATTAATTGTAGAACCTGAGTGATTAAGTTTCAGTTTCCAAATGAGCCGGTCCTAGAGTAGAAAGGTAGTAATTCCATGTTTAAGGTTTAATTCATCGCATCCTTAAAGCTCGGAAATGATTTCTAAAGGGTATATCTATCATCTTTTATGGGTTAGGGATATAAATTTTAAAGTCCCTACTCTTGAGTCTGTTTCAATTGTCAATGAGTTTCTAGAAGTGTTTTTTGATGAACTTTTGGGTATCCCTCCCGAAAGGGGGAATAGACTTTGCTATTGATCTTCTTCTTGATACCCACCCTATTTATATCCCTTCTTATAGAGTGGATCTGGAAGAACTTAAATAGTTAAAAGATTATTTCAAGAACTTATTAAATAAGGGCTTCATTAGACCAAGTATCTCTCCATGGGGTGCTCTGATTCTCTTTGTTCAAAAGAAAGATGGTTCTCTTAATTTGTGTATTGATTATTAATAGTTGAATGAGGTCACAATCAAGAATAACCATCCCATCCCAAGAATTTACGACTTGGTTTATCAAATCCAAGGTGTAAGTTATTTCTGAAAGATACATCTTCAATTGGGCTATCATCAGCTTCATGTGAGGGAATGTGATATTCCAAAGATGGATTTTAGAACTCGGTATGGTCATTTTCAATTTTTAGATATGTCTTTTGGATTAACAAATATTTCTGCATCTTTTATGGATTTCATGAACAAGGTATTTAAGCAATACTTGAATATGTTTTTCATCACGCTCATTGATGATATATTTATCTATTTGAGGAGGAGTATGCCGATCACTCAAGGATTGTCTTGTAAATTCTCAAGAAGCGTCAATTGTTTGGTACATTTAATAAATGTGAATTTTGGCTGAGGTCAGTTGCATTCCTTGGCATATTGTCTCTAGTGATGGCATTCAACTTGATCCAAATATAAGCGTGGTAAAGAATTGGCCTAGACCTTTATCTCCTCCATATATTTAGAGTTTCTTGGATCTAGTCAGTTATTATAGATGGTTTATGGAAGGATTTTCATCTATCGCTTTACCTTTGACTGGTTTGACTCAAAAAAGGTGAAATTCCAGTGGTTTAAAGCATGTGAGAAGAGGTTCCAAGTGTTGAAGGACTGATTTACTTCAGCCACAATGTTCACTTTACCAAAAGATTTCGATGGGTTTGTGGTGTATTGTGATGCTTCGAGAATTTGTCTTGGTTGTGTTCTGATTCAAAATGGTAATATGATAACCTATGTTTCTAAGAAATTTAAGGTGCATGAAACGAACTATCTCACTCATGACTTGAAGCTAGCGGTGGTGGTGTTTGCTTTGAAGATATAGAGACACTATCTCTATAGTGTCCATGTTGAAGTGTTCACCGATCATAAGTGTTTGTAATATGTTTTTAAGCAAAAGGACTTGAACTTTTGACAAAGGAGATGGCTTGAGTTGTTAAAGGATTATGACATAAGTGTGTTGTATCATCTAGGGAAGGAAAAAATATGGTTAGCGACGCTCTTAGTAGGTTGTCTATGAATAGTGTTTCCTGCATTGAGGATGAGAAGAAGGAGTTAGTTCATAATGTTCGTGGACTAACTTGTTTGGGTGTTCTCTTGGTTGATTTTGAAGATGTGGCATGCTTGTGTAAAATGCCTTAGAATCGTTTCTTGTGTCGGATGTGAAGGCAAAATAAGATAATGGTCCAATTATGGTTTAGTTGAAGAAAGAGGTATTGGATGATTCAAGGTTAATGAGGTCAATTTTATAAGGCCCGAGTTGGTGTTTGATTCTATGGAGAAAATTTAACTCATGAAGGAGAGGTTGAAGAGTGCCCAAAGCCGACAAAAGTCTTATTCGGAGGTTAGGAGAAGTGAGATTAAGTTTGACGTTGATGATTGAATTAACTTTAAAATATCACCTATAAAGGGTGTGATATATTTCAGTAAGAAAGGGAAGCTTAGTCGATGTTAAGTAGACCCATATCAAATTTTGAAGCGCTATGGCAAGGTAGCATATGTGTTAGATTTTCCTTTAGAATTAGCAGCGGTGCATCCGCTATTTCATGCCTCTTTATTGAAGAAGTGAGTAGGTGATCCTACTTCTATTGTGCCATTGGACAGCATTGGTGTGAAAGAGTTTTTATCTTATGAAGAGGTTCCAAGTCTGAAAGTTGATAAATAAGGAAGTTGCATCTGTGAAGGTTCTTTAGAGGAACTAACAAGTTAAGGGTGCTATATGGGAGGCCGAGGTCCATATGATGTCTCATTATCCTCATCTCTTTTGCTTCATTCCATCTTGAGGTATTTAGTTTCCTCATATTCACTACTTCAAATTCATGCATTTTAGTTATTCTCATGTTTTCGTATGTACATATGTTCATAAAGTGAGTTTTAAAGTCATGTTTTAGTTGGGGTTGATTACTCCTTGATTTATGTATTTTTTATGTGTTGTTGCATACATGTGGGGTTGTTATATCTCTTTCCCTACCATATTCATGCTAGGTTACGATGAATATTCCCAAGGGAGAGATATTGTAAGACTCTGGAAGTTAGAAAGTCAGAATAAGAGAAAAATTGTAGAAAACGTTTGCTAGTGCCAATTCCCACGAGACGACCTACGGGTTGTAGGAAGTCCTACGGATCGTAGAAAGGATACTAAAGTTTTGAAATTTAGCTAAGTGTTGGACTCGAGTTATGAATGGATTCTACGTACTCTACAAGGTCCTATGGTCTGTAGAAGTGGGCCATAGGAAAGGTCCTGAGATCTGGGAAGCCTACTAAGTATAAGACCACTCTACGAGAGGTTCGACGGACCTTAAAAGTTCTACGGGCCATAGGATGACCCATATATTAGGGTTCAGAGAAGTGGAATTTGGGTATACAGGATGATTGGGTTCTATATTCCATAACTATTTCTATGACTCATAGACTTGGGTCGTAAGGTCAATGTGCAATTTCTAGTAGCTACTATTTTGGAGGATAAGTTCTAAGGATGGGTCTTATGACCCATAGGACTACCTACGACCCATAGGGTGGTGGTTGTAGGAGATGATATGTCATTTTGGTTTTTAGGTCATGGGTTGTACGAGGGGTATCAACGAGCCATCAAAGAGCCTACGATCCATAAGTCCCAGTCATAGGTCACCCCAAAATTTTTGAAGTAAGGGATATTTTGGACTTTTCCTACTTTTAACCCCTAAAGTACATCGTTTTGGACCTATAACTACCCCTTTAACTATTTTTACCATTAAAGAATACATCCCTCGCATTCACTTAAAATACTCAAATTCTCTTAACTCATCTTCTCCATTTCTCTCTCAAGCTCAAGGAAGGAAAGGTAGGGTTTCCAAATTCAAGCTCTTCAATCTCCATTGCTTTTAGGGCCTTGATATCCAAGTATGTGGTAAATCACCAATGCATTCCTACCATCCATTGGTTCCAAAAGAATCTCAACTTTTAAGTTCAATTTCACGCAATTTAATGAGGGTTTCATGTCAATTCTTCATGAGTCTTTTCTATTTAGATTCAGTTGATGTTATTCTATCTTATCCTACATGAATTTACTATGATACGTGATTTTAATCGATTGAACATGGACCCATGAATTATGTGTATGATTTTTAATATGAAATATGAATTTACGATCATGAGAGTTTATGAAGGATTTACGAATGTTTTAAGAAAGTAATGAATGATGTTTCAACGATGTTTTCAAGCATGTATAAATGAATTGTGAAAGGTTTTCTCACAATATGAATGAAATTGTGATTCAAATGCTTACAAAGGCAAGTATCTTTATGAACGATATTATGAATCATGATTTAAGGAGCTACTCTTATATGATTTTATGAATGTGGATTGGTACATGTTTATTGCATTTCCTAATATTAATGATTTTATCTATTCCATTGGTATTTGACTTAACACCGAGAGGGCTTGAGGCGGAGACTTTGTAATGAAGTCTCTAGTAGCAATCTCTAGTCTCAAACTGCGTTCCTCCGTATGTTGTCTTAAATGACATAGCTAGTGGATCCACAATTAGCTCATGATATTAATGATACAGAGTTACCTTGACAAGTAGCCTCTCCTTTTTTGGTGTAGGAGTTGCACCGAACTCCATGTTATAGATCACATGATTTTATTGTCGGTTACGATCCATATCCTACAAAATGATTATGTTTACTTACAAGCTTTTAATGATGTCCTTTTTTATGATGCATTGACCTTATTTCTTGACTTTATGATTTATCTCATGCTTTTCAAGTTATTTTGGTCATGCATTTCATATTCATGCTTATTATGTTATTTTTCTCACGTTATGCATATGTCTCACATACATAATATATTTCATGTACTAACACATGCTTTTTCCTACATTGCTTTATAATATAGGTCACGACGCTCTCACCCATCCACGTGGCTAGTTTAGGTTTCCATTTGGAGTTTGCTATTTTGGTGAGTCCTCGTGATTTGAGGGGCAAACCAGCTATGTTATTTCTTCGTGTTTAGACTACTTCACTTTCTTATGTTCTAGATGAGCTAGGACTTTTCCTATTCTCTATCTAAGTCTAGTAGGGGCATTGTCGGACTATAAGAGTTTGTTTAGTTCATGTTAACTATTATGTTTGAATTCTCTTATCTCAAGATTTTCATGTCTGAAACTATCTTCCGCGTCTATGTCTACTCATGATTTTCACATTGTTTTTTTCATGCTATGTATGCCAATAGGTTTGGTTGGATTCATTCAATGTTCTAATCGATGTATCACATCTAGGGTCTAGCTTGGATCGTGATAGGATAATGTGAAAAAGACGTGTTTTTTTATAGGTTGAATTGGCTTATCATTATGTGGCATAATAAGTTCCCTATCAATTTATGTGTTTACTGCCAATGCTACTAATGATATTTTTTAATTTGGTATCTGATATTCACATTGGAGTCTGATTATTACAGATTTATGTCGTGTAAGGCACTATTTGGAGGGAAATACCCCCTATCAAGAATTTTTGTATATCCATGGCTCGAACTTGAGATCTCTGGGTTAAGAGAGGAGAAACCTTATCTATAGCTACTTGTAATATATTTTTTGGTGGTGCTATTATTAGTTTTGAGGATGAATCATCAATTAATCATTTTTCTTCTTCTAATTCATAATTTGGATTTAAATCATTTAATTAATATAAAAATTTCCTAGTTTACCCTCGGGGTTTCTTATTAAACCTTTTGAAATTTCTGCTTTCAAATAACACCACATGTAAAAACAAAAAGACAAAAAAACAATGCAAAAAAATCCATTTCAAATTGTTCCATATATAGTCCTTGATATGTCATAACATGGTTGTCTTATTAATTAATATGTTATAAAAATGAGGAAATTTCTTATTGTTTGTTGACATTTCATTTTTCAGAGAAGTTTACTTCATTGATCCACACGACTTATAAAAATCAAAAGTTTGTAATATATGACATTTTTTTCCGCAAATAACTTCATAAAAGTTATGTCTATAGCGCGACCCCAACCAAGCCGTGAGTGGCATCCACACTAATCTTCTGGTGGAAAAACTAAAACTACACCCCAACTAGCATCCTAACATAAAAATATTCATAGATATGTGGAAAATATCATTTTTATAAGTCTAACTGAGTGCCCAAAATTGGAGGAATTAATTTCATGCACAGACATAAAATAGTCAAAACATGCGGAAGTCACCCCCTAGAATCTGAAAGTCAATGTACCAAAGCCCTACTAAGGAACAATTCTAAGAATAAGGGGATGCAACCCCAAAATAACAAAATAAAATAAGTCTGAAAGGTTGGACTGAGATCCTAAAAGAATTCATGACAGCCTAAAAGAGCTGGCTCACCCCTGAATCTTGAGAAGTCAGTGGTCTCCTAATTAAGGTCTGGCAGCCGCTGCCTGAACATGACCTTTACTCAACAAGAAAAGACTAAGTGCAGTATCAATACACATAAAAAATAGTGAATTGGTAGGATCACGCAGCTACCCTAGTCAATGAAACATATGTCAGCACTATAATAAAGTAGAGACAGGAATCTATGAAATATATTACCAATTAGGAATTCTTAAGCATAATTTAGTTCACATGATACTAATGTCTAGTTTGCTTGCCACATATCTCGTGGCTAAGGATCAACTAACTCACCACCCATCTCGTGGCCAAGGAATCATGATACTAATGTTTCGTTTGCTTTCCACCTATCTCATGGTCAAGGATACAAAAGATGTCACATTTTCTTTCTCAAAAAGAATTTTCACGGTTCTCAACTTCCCAATAATCAATGATAATATGAATGAGGATGAATATGTTCACAACATATAAGGCATGGAGGTAATATTTAACTTAACATATAGTACAAGGTTCAAAGTTCTCAAAACTTAACCTAAACATGAAATTCACCCCCAATAGATAGTAATGGGAAGGAAATGCCTCAAATTAAGTGTTCAACCCTTTCTCAACAATATTTCAATACCCAGACATGTTCAAAAACCCCAACTCAACCCCTCAGGCTGCATTATAAGTCAAATAACCTCTTCGAATCTCTAACTAAGTTAATTGATGTATTACATAGTCTCAATCACAGATAAAATATCATATAATGACCCCACATGGGCTATACAACATATATAAGCCCCCAAACAAGCATCGCGATATAAATTATCAGTCTCAAACTACACTAGGACCCCATCCAAAAGTTTATAGTATAGAATTCGACTAATCACCCCAACTCAGCCCTAATAAGGATAGCCAAACCTACCTCAATTGCCGGAATTACACCCAAACACCTCCACTGGACAATCAACTCTCAAATTCAATGCTCGGAATGACAACCCACTACCAAGAATGAAACATACGCGTCATAAGGAGTCTAATGACACCCATATCAATAGGTTTCAGAACTGGGGGTACAATAGTCCAAAAATTGATCTTTTCCAAAAAGGGTCAAATTGGAATTTTATTGCAAAATTACGTTTTACTAGTAATAAAAAACTCATGGTTGGAAAATCCATAAAAATAGAGTCAAAATAAGTTAGAAATCAACATTCTCCTCGGGTTCAGATTAGGGAACAAAATAAGAAATTTAGGAGTTTGAAACCAAAGATTAAGAGTTGAAATCATGACATAAATGATGGAATATGAAAGATTTTAGTGAAATAGTACTTACCCCACGAAATTACTCGAAGAATCCTCTCCAAAATCTGCCCAAGAAACTCAAAAATGGTAAAAATAGGTGTTTTACCAATTAAACACTGTTCTAGCATCAGATATCCCTTCGTGATCGCGAGTCACTAAACCTCGGGGTTGTGACGAGTGCTGGACATGATGAATCATTGCGATAGCAGAGATCACCATCGTGATCGTGTGATCTGGGGTCGCGATCGCGTGACCTAGGGTCGCGATCGCAATGAAATAAATCACCTGTACCAGAAACCAATAGAAACCCGACTAAAATTCTCCGATCGGACCCTGAATTCATTCGGAATCCTATATACACAAACCTTATATGCACTCTTACCAAATTCGTTCCATACTCAATGGAACCATTGGATTTTGAATTCGAGATCTTCTTGACCCAAAATCTGATAAGTCGCAACTAAACTAGTTTCGGCACTTGAAATATCCAAAATACCCTCGGAACCTCTAAAAATTACAACAAAGTCATTTCTAGCATTAGAATCACCCTCCAAAACTATTACAATAATTAAAAATCCAATGCAAATCTCCGAACTCGATTTGTTGACAAAAGTTAAACTTAGCTCACTTAAAACTGACTTTCTAACTTAGGACCTCTAATTCAGATATCAACTCAAAATCTGATTCTAACGACTTCCGTAGCCCAATTTCCACATTCCGAAGCTGATAGAAAGGATGAAATCCCATTCTCAGACCCGTAGCTCCTATTGGTACCAAAAAACACTTTTTAACAACTTAATTCCTTAAAACTCAAAAACTTAACAAATTCACAAACCATTAAAATTTTAACACATTCAACTACACAAACTGATCAAATAACACTTGGGGGCAATAACGATAGAGGTAAAAAGGTAATTTCATGAAAATTTCTAAAAATGTCCCTCAAGATCATTACATCATCCACCACAAAAAATGATGTTCTTCCTAGAAAATAAGATAAAGGAAGGTACCTGAAGTATTAAAGAGTCGAGGGTACTAACCCACATATTAGACTCTAACTCCCAAGTTGCCTCCTCAAAAGGACGATGCCGCCACTGCACCTTGACCAAATTGATCTCCTTGGTTTTGAGTCCACGAAGATGCCTATCTAGGATAGTTGTCGGCTCATCCTCATAAGACAAATTCGGACCCAACTCTACCGCATCATATGAAATCACATGCAACTCATCCGGTATGTACTTGTGAAGCATGGAAACATGACACACCAGATGGAAAACTGACAATCTAGGGCGTAAGGCCAACTCATAAGACACTCTCCTCAAAAAATCGAATAGGCCAGCAAACCTCGGACTAAGCTTGCCCTTCTTTTGGAACATCATTACACCCTTCATGGGTAATATTTTAAGCCACACACAATCACCCACCATAAACTCTAAGGGACGAACCCTCCTATCAGCATAGCTCTTCTGATGACACGGGGCTATCAATAGTCGACTTTGAATCAAGCGTACCCGCTCCATAGTATATCTCAGTAAGTTAGTATCCAATGCATCAACCATAACAAAATCAAACCAACCAATGTGTGATCGGCACATAAGACCATACAATACCTCAAATGGTGCGATTTGAATGTTTGAGTGATAACTGTCATTATAGGAAAACTTCACTAAGGGCAAGTGTCGGTCCCATCGGGAACCAAAATCAATCACACAGGCCCTAAGCATATCCTACAACACTTAAATAGTTTGCTAGGACTGACCATCAGTCTGAGGATGAAATGCTGAACTCATGTCTAGTCGCGTACCCAAACCACGCTGCAATGCCTACCAAAAGTGAAAGGTGAACACTGAACCCAGATATGACATAATAGAGATAGGCATCCCATGAAACCTAACAAATCTCACCAAGGTAGATCCTAGATAACTGCTTTGCAGTGTAGCTAGTCTTCATAGAAAGGAAATAGGATGATTTGGTTAATCGGTCTACAATAACCCAAATCGAGTCATACTTATCTAATGGCATGGGTAACCCAGACACAAAATCCAAGGTGATCGCTCCCACTTCCATTCGAGAATAGGAATCCTTTGTATAGGACCAGCCAGTTTCTAATGCTCATACTTTACTTGTTGGCAATTTAGACACTTAGACACAAAATCAACAATGTCCTCTTCATGCCACACCACTAATAGTGTTGTTTCAAGTCATAAAACATCTTTTTCACTTCTTGGAGAATAGAATACTTGGAACAATGAGCCTTCTCTAATATCATACATACCCAATCATCAACTTTGTACACAAATCCAACCATTAATCCTCAAAACACCCTCTGGATCAAAAGAGGCTAATTTAGCTTCACCCCTCAACACTTTGCCTCGAATGTCCCTCAACTTGTCATCTTCAAACTGATGTGTACGAATCTAGTCTATCAAAGTAGACCTAGCCTCCACAAAGGCCAAAATACTGTGATGTATAGAAATATCAAGTTGGACCAACTGTCTAGGCAATGACTGAACCTCCAAATCCAAAGGCCTTACCTCCACCTTAAGGAAGGCCAAACTACCCATACTAGATTTTTTATGACTCAGGGCATCCGCTACTATATTAGCTTTGCTGGGGTAATAAAGAATGGTAATATCATAGTCTTTGAATAACTCCAACCACCTACACTGCCTCATGTTCATATTTGGCTGAGAAAAGATATAATTAAGGCTACAATGGTCAGTAAACACCTCACAATGCACACCATAGAGATAGTGCCTCCACAACTTTAGAACAAACACCACCGTCGCCAAATCTAAGTCATGGGTGGGATAGTTCTTCTCGTATACCTTCAACTGTCGAGAAGCATAAGCTATAACTCTCCCCTTTTGCATAAATACACCACCCAAGATGACTCTTGAATCATCACAAGACACAATAAAGGCCACACCCTCCTCGGGTAGGGCTAGAATAGGTGTTGAAGTCAATAAATTTTTAAGCTTTTGAAAGATCGCCTCACACTCATCAGTCAACTAAAATGTCACGGTCTTTTAAGTTAGCCTAGTTAATGGAGCTGCAATAGAATAGAAGCTCTAAAAAACCGATGATAATAGCCTGCCAATC
This sequence comes from Solanum dulcamara, assembly GCF_947179165.1. NCBI lineage: Eukaryota > Viridiplantae > Streptophyta > Magnoliopsida > Solanales > Solanaceae > Solanum > Solanum dulcamara. The sequence continues at coordinate 10,717,446 of NC_077246.1, read as the reverse complement.
CTATAAACCTCTGAATCTCGACAACCGAACTAGGCCTAACATAATCATGAACCGCTGTAACCTTGGTCGGATCAATCATAATACCATCATTGGTTACCACATGACCCAAGAATTCCATGAGTCCTGAATGCATTCTTTGGGATATTCAATTCCCAAACTCTCAACTGACGGTAACCCGACCTCAAATCAATTTTAGAGAAACCGATGCACCCTAAAGTAGATCAAATAAATCATCAATGTGAGAAAGAGGGTACTCTTTCTTGATGATGACTTTGTTCAACTGCCAATAGTCAAAACACATCCTTATAGTATTATCCTTCTTCTTCACAAATAAGATTGGTGCATCCCATGGTGATACACTAGGATGAATAAACCACTTCTTCAACAAATCTTACAATTATTCTTTTAACCCCGTCGGAGCCATCTGATAAGGAGAAATAGAGATGGGCTTGGTGCTCGGCTCCAAATCAATCACAAATTTGACATCAAGGTCAGGAGGAACACCCTACATGTCTGTGAAAAAACACATCTATAAACTCTCTCACCACCCTCATAGTCTCTAAAAGAGATAACTCTTTAGTGATATCGCGTATATGAGCAAAATAAGACAAAAAAACCTTATCCATCAAGTGACGAGCACGAATATAAGATATCAGCCCCATAGGATACGAACTTGAATTACCCTTCCACACCAAACTAGGCAAATTGGGATAAGCTAAGGTCATGGTCTTTACATAACAATCTAATATATCATGATAAGGAGATAGATAGTCCATACCTAATATCACATCAAAATGAAGCATGTCTAATATAATAAAGTCTTCACGAGTCTTTCTACCCAAAAATATCACTAAACACCCTTGATATACCTGATCCACCACTACGAACTCACCTATCGAGGTAGAAATAGTAATAGTAACAATAAAAGGCTTACACACATAATTACTACCCATATCAAAATATGTCGACATGTAAGAATAGGTAGACCCTGGATCAAATAATGCTAAAGCAAGATGCTGACAAACTAGAATAATACCTGTAATAATTGCATTAGAAGCCTCCGCTTCAGACCTACCTGGTATAGCATAGCATAGTTGACGATCACCTCTAGCCTATGACCCACCATGAGTGCCACCTCTAGCTCCATCCTTCACACCCTTAGTGCCACCTCTAGTTCCCTGTGTAGTACCTCACCTGGCTGGAGCAAGTCTACGAATAAATGGTGTCCCGGGCTATCTAGTAGAAGGAGAACATCGGGGGAATCTTGGTCCTTATGCCCAAACTCATCACATATAAAAGAACCTCGAGGACCTGAACCATGAAGAGGGTAACCAAATGTGTCAATACGCCCTCCGGAGCCCAAAGAACTACTATAACCAGACTGACTTAATGTAGATCCACCTGCACTATCTGAGCACTAAATAGTTATCTAGACTGGTCTGACTTAATAACAATGGGTACCTAAACTCGAATACTCTCTACTTCTATAGGAATGACCACCAAACTAACCCTGCCGACGGAACCTCTTGGTCATGCCCTGTCTAACATGTTGAATGCTTTCTATCATCCTGGCATAGTCAATAACACTCTAAAAAGTACCACTGAATAATACAAGATAGGTTGTAGCATCTTGAAAATAACCAGTGAATCCTTTCACCAGCTTGCGAATCCGCTCAAACTCAGTGGGGATACTAGACATAGTATAATGAGACAACTCATGAAAGTGGGCCTCATACTCAGATACCGATAGGGGGATCTGTTCCAATTTGTAAAAATCATATGTGTGATGATCAAGTAGGATATAAGGCATAAACCTCTCAAGAAACACCTCTGAAAACTGCTCCCAGCTCATCATTGGGGAACCAGCAGGCCTATGAGCAATAATCGATCTCCACCGCTCCTTGGCCACCCCTGTAAACTGATATGAAGTGTAGGCTACTCCATATGACTCAAGAATACCTAGATTGAACAAACTGTCCTGGCACTCAATCAGAAAGTTATAGGCCTTCACCCCGACTTTACCATTAAATCTGAGGGTGCCAACCGAACAAATCTCTCAAAGATCATTTGCTCAGCTACCGACATGGTAGCACTAGCAGAAATTGGCAGAGCTGCAAATCTTAAAGGTATGATAGAAGGTACAGAAGAAGAACCAGTATCTGAAACCCAACACTAGACCCCTTAACTGGTTGCGTAATACCAACTGCAATACAAGAGCCTGAAGTTCCTGGGAGAACATCAGCAGTAGGAGCACCATCTAATCTAGCCAATAGTCTAACAAATAACACCTAAAGCATCGAAGTATTATAAGGGACCGCTGGAGGCTAGGCTGGCCTCTACACCTTAATCTGCTACTCATAATCATCCTCGTGCTCAAACACCAGATCAAGCGATGGCTCTTTAGCTTGGCCACGAGCAAGTGCTACTTTCTTTACTCGGCCTTATCCCTTAAATCCACTGACCCCTCTACCTCACTCACGAACTAGGGCTGGGGCTACAGGTACAGCCTCATTCTCAGTGATTTTGTCTCGAGTCCTCACCATCTGCATAGAAGGAATAGATTAGAGGTATACAACACTTGATATGAATAACTCGCACAAAAGGAATTTATCCTAACAAGTATCTTGTAGCCTCTTGAAGATAATTACGAACGTCTACATACCAATTTGTAAGACTCTACTAGACACCCTATTTTTTAACTCGTGAGATCGGTGAACCTAGTGGTCTAATACCAAATTGTCACGACCCAAAAATTGAGGTCATGATGGCACATATTTCGATACCCCACCTGATGTGTAAGATGAAAAGTAAAACCATACGAGACTCCCAAAAGAAAAGTCAGGCCACAAATAAATGCCATAAAAGGACAATAACCAACCTATCCCAAAACTTGGCTTCATAAGTGTAAAGAGCATCTAATACAATGATTGAATCTAATCACCATATATCATTGAATAATAATACCGACTGGAAATAAAAGCTAGAAGTAATGTTGGTCCAAATCCGAAGACCTCACCATTAATTTGAGTAGTAAAGTATTTGCAAGAGAAGGAGATCAACTGTCGCGCGGAATACCCTGACTAGGATCTACACAAAAAGGGACACAAGAGTAGGGATGAGTACATTCCATATGTACTTATTAGGTTTAACCAACTGAATATAGAGAATTAATCAAAAACTATCAAATAAACTAATAAACGCTTCCACCTGCATGTAGAAAAGTCCTACTCTAGCTACGATGCCACCAATTTTATATAATTCAATATCATAGTTAAACAGATAGGTCAGGTATCACAAGTATCAATGTAATGCAATGTATTATGATGCAATGATATGATGTTATGGTGGGAATAAGGCTATCGTGCAACCTGTCGTATACACCTGTCGAGATGTGCTACCAAACAAGACCCATTGGGGTCTCTTAGATCATATACATCATCACAATCTCAACGTATCAACTAACTCACCACCTAGATCGTGGCCAAGGACATATGATACTAATATCTCATTCGCTTTCCACCTATCTCATGGTCAAGGATACAAAAAAGGTCATATTTTCTTTCTCAAAAAGAATTTTCATGGTTCTCAACTTACCAATGATCAATAATACTATGAATGAGGATGAATGGGTTTACAACATATAAGGCAAGGAGGTAATATTCAACTTAACATATAGTACATGGTTCAAAGTTCTCAAAACTTAACCTAAACATGATATTCACCCTCAATAGTTAGTAATAGGAATGAAATGCCTCAAATTAAGTGTTCACTCTTTTCAGAACAATATTTCAATAATTAGGCATACTCAAAAACCCCAACTCAACCCCTCAGGCGGCATTACAAGTCAAATAACCTTTTCACATCTCTAACTTAGTTAAGTCATGGATTACACAGTCTCAATCACAGATAAAATATCACATAAGACCACCCCCACACAGGAAACACAGTACATATAATCCCTCACACGGGCATCACAACATAAATTATCAGTCTTAAACTACACTACAACCCCATCCCAACATCTACAACATAGAAGTTGTCTAATCAAACCAACTTATCCCCAATAAGGAAAGCCAAACCTACCTCAATAGCTGAAACCTCACTCGAACACCTCCAGCAGATGATCAACTCTCGAATTCAATGCCTGAAATAATAACCCACTATCAAAAATGAAAAATACGCATCATAAGGAGTCCAATGACACCCATATTAATAGGTTTCAGAACTGGAAGTGAAATACTACAAAAATAGATTATTTTCAAAAAGACACAAATTTGGAATTTTATTGCAAAATCATGTTCTAGTATTAATAAGGAACTCATGTTTGAAAACCCTTTAAAATAGAGTCCAAAATGAATTATAAATCATCATAGGTTCGAATTGGGGAAGAAAACAAAAAATTTGGAGGTTTGAAACTAAAGATTAGGAGTTAAAATCATGACATACATGATGAAATATGAAAGATTTTAGTGAAATATTACTTACCCCACAAAATTACTCGAAAATTCCTCTCCAAAATCGCCCCAAGAAGCTCAACAAACTCAAAAATTGTGAAAATGGGGGTTTTCCCGATTAAACATTGTTCTAGCATCAGATAACCATTCACGATCGCGAGTTACTAAATCTCGCGGTCATGAAGAATATTAGACATGATGACTCATTGCCATCGTAGAGCTCACCATCACGATCGCAAAGCACACTAACCCAACACATCACTATTGTGTGACCTAGGGTCGCGATAGCGATGAGATAAATCACCTGCACCAGAAACAAGAAGAAACCCAACTCAAATTCTCCAATCGGATCCTCAGAATTCATTAGGAATCTTAAATACACAAACCTTATATGCACTCCTACTATATTAGATATTTCGAACTCAAAGAAACCATCGGATTTTGAATTCAAGGTCTGAAATCCGATAAGTCATAACTAAACTTGTTTCGATACTTGAAATACCTAAAATACCCTCAGAACCTCTAACAATTACAACAAAGCCATTTCTAGCGTTAGAATCACCCCCAAAACCATTGAACTCATCAGAAATCCAATTCAAGTCTCCGAACTCAATTCTTTGACCAAAGTCAAACTTAGCTCATTTAGAACTAACTTTCCAACTTAGGACCTCAAATTCACATATCAACCCCAAATCTGATTTCGATGAGTCTCCTAACCTAATTTTCACATTTCGGAGCTGATGGAATAGACAAAATCCTACTCTGAGACACGTAGCTCTAATTGGTACCAAAAACTACGTTTTAACAACTTAACTCTTTAAAACTCAAAAACTTACCCAATTCACAAACCATTAAAATTTTAACACATTCAACTACACAAACAGATCAAATAATGCTTGGGGGAACTAACAATAGGGGTAAAAAGGTAATTTCACAAAATATTTTTAAAATGACCCTCAAGGTTATTACAATAATCAATGAACATTCTAAAGGATCCATCTTTCTTTCACACGAATAGGGCAGGAACGCCCCATGGTGATATACTCGGCCTAATAAAATTCTTATCTAAAAAATCTTTCAACTATTCTTTTAATTCTTTAAACTCAGCAGGGACTATTCTGTAAGGTGGTATAGAGATAGGCTTAATATCAGGGATAACAACAATCCCAAAGTTAATCTCCCTATTGGGAGGTACTCCAAGAAGATCCTCAAGAAATACTTCAGGAAACTCATTAGAAAATCGCGACAGACGCAAGAGATAGAGACTCCACATTAGGGGTGTTAATGGTCTGGTTTGACTTGGTTTTTGGCTAAAACTAAACCAAACCAATTAAGGCAGTTTTTTTAATATTCAAACCAAACCAAACCATTATATTATAAATTCTATCCATTTTGGTTTTATCGACTTTGTCAGTTTTATCGGTTTGTTTCATTTATTATGGGTTGAAATAATATATTTTATAATAAAAAAAAATTGACAAACTTATTTACTACCTTCATACTGCAAATCAGTAGAATTTTAAAACAATTGTCATTAATCTTCAAAGATACCTGTGAGGACGAAGAAAAGTATATAAGCTAAATAAATTACCATCTAAAGTCTAAGCTAGATCTATAAGAGAGAAGCAAATATGGTTCCAATAATAAAAAACTTGAATATGTCCTGATTGGAACTATTTCTGATGTTCTTGTAAAGTATATAAGCTAAAATGATAAGCTCTAAAAAGGGCAAAATATCAGCAATATAAATCCATAAGTTGGTGGATTGTTCAACTTCTACGGTCCACGAAGGAAATGACTTCAAAAATAAAGAATTGACAACTTATTTTAACTGTCCAAGTTCGATACCAAATCTGAGAAAAGGAACCACTAGAACAAAAAGAAGTCCTTTAAGAAGCATCATTTTTTTCACTATTGCATGAAGTAATTGAAGCATTCCGGCCGTGGCCAATAGAAAACTTGCTACTTTATCTTTCTCCAAGATAAAACTATTCGAAATAAAACTAAAAGAACGGATCAGCACAGCAGCATATGCAAAGACAACCTCGAAAGAAATTATAAAATTTCCATCACGGAAAGATAGCAACTACTGCATAGTAGTACAACCTCCACAACAACAAAATTAAGAAGGCTAACCCATAAAAGCTTAATTATATATGTTAATTTTTCATTAATCAAGTTGAGAATAATAAGAAGGTCTTTAAATAGTCCTCCGAATGATCAACATTCAACACAAAAGAACCATATACCCAACTGTCACCAAAAAAATATTACTTAATTGCTTGCATAAAAGTATGATTAGATACAGAAAAAAGTCAATAGCATAATCCAAAAGTACTTCAGGTGAAGCAATAGCAAAAACCTGAAAAATTAAGTACCAAAAAGCAAAATAGTTGCACTACGAATTTCAATTGCAACATCCAAACTAATCAATGCTCAAGGTTGTGCTAGCATATTCTGAAAAAATAAAGAAGAAAGTTTAATAAAGTAGGCATTAAAACTTTTTAAAACATAAAAGATATATTCATAAAGAGTTAAATGAGTAAATTTACCTTTTTCAACTATCTTAAGTTTCTGAATTTCTTCTAAAAGATCTTCAAACTTGCATTCTTTGGAAGTTGATCTTAACCATTGTTGAGTGCAAATAAGAGATTCTACTATCTTTGGAGATAAATAACTTCGATAAGAGTCAAGAATCTGACCACCGGTGCTAAAAGTTGATTCAAAAGTAACAGTAGAAATAGGAATAGAAAGAACATCTCTTGCAATCCTAGAAATAATTAGATATCTAGCCGAAGAAACTTTCCACCAAGCCAAAATATCTAACTCTTTGGTCTTTTCCAAATCATCTACCAAGTATTTCTCAAGTTCAGATTTATTTTCAGTATTGTCTTCATCTGCCAAATATTTCTCCCATTGTGACTGCCACATCTCGTCTCTATACATGGTATTAATTTCATCATCCAAGCTTGTTTGACCACCAAGTTTATCAGTATGAGTCCCACAAAAAGAACTCATGTAGTATTCATACAAGCGACTCAAAGTATCCATCACCTTTTTCAATTATTTGGTTCCCACCAAACAATCTTAAGAGTTTTTAAACAGATATTCCACAAAATTCAACTTGTATCAAGGATCCAAAACAACAGCAATGAATAATAACTTGTTCATACTTTCAAAAGTACCCCAGTATTTGTGAAATTTAAGCTCTATCTTTTTAGCCATGCCACTCAAAATAGAATCTTTTCTACGAACATACTTGCAAAATTCTTTTGAAGATTAAAGATCTCATGGAAGAAAGAATTGGAAGTAACATATGAAGTTCCTGAGAATTTCAAAGTTATCTGGTAGAAAATATCAAGGAAATTAATGAAAACTTTAATATTTTTCCAATCATCTATCGATATGGTCAGAACTTCATCTGGGTTCAAATCCTACTGAGAGGTCCACTAGAGATCAATATGCCTTCCCACATTATTTATTTCTAAACAATACTTGAGGTACTTGTGATCATCATCATACATTCTTGAAAATGCCCTTTCAAATTTTACAGTTGTATCTAGCATCATATATGTGGAGTTCCACCTAGTCTCAATATCTAAATTCAAAAGACCATGAGTGTCAATCTTAACCTTCTCGACAAATGACTTAGAGGAATCAAACCTTCTAGTTGAGTACTTAACATATTTGATAGCATTTCTTACCAGAAAAATAGACTCATTTTGTTCACCGAGTCCTTCTTTCACAATCAAATTTAGAATATGAGCATTACATCAAACATGTAAGAACTCATTTCCTAAGATGCCTCATTTCCAATCCTCAATTCTTCTCTTCAAGTGTTTAATTGCAGAATCATTAGCAGTTGCATTATCTAAGGTCACCACGAATATGTTATCAATTTCCCAATTAAATAAGCACGACTCAATCCCCTTAGCAATTATTTCACCCTTATGATTTGATGTTTGGAAAAAGTTGAGAATTTTCTTTTTTAGATTCCACTCATCATAGATCCAATGGGCAGTGACAACCATATAAGTTAGATTTTGAAGTGATGTCCACGTATCACTAGTAACACATACCCGTTGATTATGAATAAGCTTTTTAAGTTTTTTTTTCTCTTCTTGATATATTTTCAAATATTTTCTAGCAACAGTCAAGCGAGAAGGTAATTGAAAATTAGGCAAAGCAACTGTCATTAATCTCCTAAAACCTTCCCCTTCAACAACTTTAAAAGGTTGTTCGTCAATAATGACAAACTAAGCAATGGCTCTCCTAATCTCATTGACTTTAATCACAACCTTTTTACAGTACATATACTTTATGCTTGTTCCCCTTTTTTAACTACCTTGATTCTTGATTGATTTTTGTCAATAATTCTAAGAGGGGAATTAGGACAAACCTCATTTAAATTTCTCCATAGGGTTGAGGTCCCATTCGTACTTTAAGAAGCAAAGTTACTAGTATAGTAATTACATTTCACCCTTTTCTTACCCCATTTATCAAGATATTCAGTATAGTGTTTCCAAACGTCAGATGTTCTCAGGTCACTACTCACAGGGCTAGATCAGGGTCGCAAAGAGTTGTTTGTTTCCGCTTTTTAGCATGATTAGGAGTAATATCACGAGTTTTATCATCGTCAAGCTCAGGTTTCAGGAAAGTAGTTGGAGATACTTTGTTGGTTACCTCCACTGGCTCCACCTCTTTTTGAGTAGTTGTAGTTTCCATCTGAAAAAAAGTATCCGAAAATCTAAATAAATAGAAAAATCCAAAGTCATTAGATAAAAACTAAATAAACAGAAAAAAATCTAAATCAGTGGAGAAAATCTAAAATAACAGAGAAATAAAATAAAAAACACATACAAGATGAAAGACTAGAGAAGCAATTCATTCAAGTAAAACTTCAAAGACAGAAAAATAATTAAACAAACAAAGAGTAGGGAACATACAAAAAGTAATCAAAAAAGTAAAAGGAAGAAAAAGTTAGAGACTTACAGGGATTAAAGCTTCTTGCACTCAATTGTTATCGTGAGAGCAGAATAGAGGTCTACAGGGTTTGGAGGAAATAAGAGGGAACTGAAAATCTAACGAGGGAAAAAATTATTTATGCTAACTATTCAGTAAGGGCTTTTTATTTTACTTTAAACGTAAATGGGATTGGGGAACATGGGCTAGACTTTTTTCTTGGAATGGTCCTAAATTATGAAGAAGTTAAAAAATAGATAAAGTTTAATAAACATATATAAATATATATAATATTTTAAATATGTACATACATATCGGTTCGGTTCAGTTTAGTTCGGTTTTCTTTATGGGTAACACCAAACCAAACCAAATGTTATTAATTTTTAAAAATATAATCCAAACCAAACCAAATCGAGTCGTTTTTCAGTTTATTAAATCGGTTTGACTTGGTTAATCGATTTGGATCATTTTTTTGGTATCGTTCGAACACCCCTACTCCACATTGTCACCTTTCACTTGCACGATGTAATAAATACGTCCTTTCTAGATTAACTTTTTGGCCCTAAGGTAGAAAATAAATTTACCCTTGGGTACAATAGTACTACCCTTCCATTTTAAGACAGGCTCTGTCGGGAATTTAAACTTAACAATCTAATTCCTACAATCAACTGAGGCATAGCAGGCATAAAGCCAATTCATCCCAAGAATAATATCAAAATCAACCTTGTCTAACTCAACTAAGTCAGTGATGGTATCTCTGTGATAGATTGACATAGTACGATCTCTATAGACCCTATCAACTAATATAGACTCACTAACATGAGTACACATACTCAAAGGCTCCAGAAGACACTCAGGGATTTTATCAAATTTATTAGCCACATAAGGGGTTACAAATGACAAATGGCACCCGGATCAAACAAAGCATAACAATCAAAAGAAAATACTTGAAGGATACCAGTGATAACATATGGAAAGTTCTCCTGATCTTGGAGACTACTCACGGCATACAAATAGTTTGAACCCTCTCCTGTACTAGGAGTAGTACCCCTCTGATTTCCTAGAACTAGTAGTGCTAGAGCAGAAGATTGGGCTTTGCTGGCCCACTTTAGACAGTCACTCTAAAAGTGACCCACTTGACCATACTTATAGCACCCATTCCCTCCCTCATGGCATTCTCCCAAGTGAAGTTTAACACATTTCCCACATGGTGGCTTAGCTCTAGAACCTTGAGCCACACTAGCTTGTGACTGAGAACCCTGGGCTCTGAAGTTTTGGGACCCCTGTTCATTTCTTATCCTGGGTGTAGGTGCACTAGCAGATGATGGGGCTAGACCGATCTAAAAATGGATCCTATTCACGTTCCCTCTCTTACCAACCAATGGCTGGATATCTTAGCCCTCTTGCTCCTAAACTCCTCCCTGTTAGGATGCTTTTCCTCCTTTGTCTCCTGCCCATAAGTCATCAACCTACCAATATCCATGTCTCCGATCAGCATTGCTCCCCTTTCTTCTTTCTTTGTCGAACAACTCAGTCTAACCACATACAAACTCATCCTACTCCTCATATCAGCAACCATCTTCGGAGCATAATATGATAACTGTGTGAACTTGAGACTATACTCATGCACAGTCATATAGCCCTGTTTCAAGTTCAAAAATTATCTTACCTTCGCCTCTCTCAACTCTCTCAGGAAGAAGCATCCCAAAAAAACCTCCTCAAACACTACCTAACTCAAATCTGGTACACCCTCTCCTCTAGCCTTCCTCCATTGGTCAAACCACAGTCTGGCAATACCCTTAAGCTGGTAGGAAGCCAACTCAACATGCTTAGCATCAATCATATGCATAACCCGGAGTACTTTGTGAAGCTCATATATATAATTCTCTGGATCTTCATTAGGTGTATACCTTGTCAACTCAGGCGAGTTTATGCTCAAAAACTCATGGATCCTGGATGTGTTCGGAGCATCTTGTCTACTTTCTCCCTATCCGACCACTAATGCATTCATTGCTTGAGCCAAAGTCTGAATGGTCTAGCGAAGCTCAGAATTTGAGATGTCAGCCTGTGGTGGATACTCTGCAGGTATTCTTGGGTCTCCTTTCCCCTCATGAACTTCTTTTTTAGGTTGGTTAACATTTTGCCTGGCTGGGCGTCCTCTTCCCCTAGCTTGTCCGGCAGCTCTTCTTGGAGGCATGATCAGTCAAAATATGAACGCACGAATTAGAAGTGAACTTTCATAGAGTTAAACTCTATCGCATGAACTCAGAATTTGAAAGAAGTGAAACAATTCCTAATGTCTAATAGCCTCCTGATTATAAGTGTGGTGCACAACACACCCATAAGCAAGACTCTACTAGACACGGATCTATAGACTCCCTAAGACTCTTGAACTCTGTGCAGTGATAAAAAGTTTGTCACGCCCCAGGAGAATACCTTAGATGTGGTCGGAACTCAGAAACTATTAATAGCTTCCAAGTGAACCACTTGGTCAGATCACACATCTATTTATTCATTCAATCAGCAGCTGACTTAAAATAAAGAGGAAAATAGGTGGGCAAATCTAATTAACAATCTAACTCAAGAAACAAAGGCCATAGGAAAACAAATCAAACTTCAATCTATGTCATGTGAATAGTCTAACAAGAACAATTCAAGAAATAGAAATAGTCAATAAACCCATCTCTATCTAGTCTATAAAACTTCTATCACTACTATCTAAATGGTGGCAAAGACAGGTTCATGGATACCTCAAATCAAAATAAAAAGACTAAACTCAAGAAAATAATAACATAAGTTGTATCCTTCGAATGTAGGGGAGGACTCACCAATAAGCTAAATGTGAACAGATCTTCAACGGTGTGCCTATTGATGATCTCTAAAACTTCTCCCTGCATCATAAAATGATACAGGTCTAAATAGATGTCAATACATGGAATGTACGAGTATGTAATATAGAAGAATGAAACATGCAGTAAGGTAGAATAATATCAATTCATACATATCAAATTAGAAAGATCAGAAACTCAATCAGGATGTCATAAGTCTAAATTAAGAATAAGGTTTAGACAGAGACCAATCATATCTAATCCAATCCAATCATTAGAGTACAATCAAGACGTATCTGGGAGTTTCTCTTATCTGACAACAATCACTTATGAGCCAGTGATAGTACAACAAGCTTGTTTTTATTGCCACAACTGTCCAATACTTTACCAGGATAAGGGATGAATCAACCAATCAGGGATCCAACAAATCAATCAAGCCCTATCATGTCAGGAAAATAAGGGAATTCATCCGATTTATGGTACAATCCTCACCTACGTTTGCTACGTAGTTATTGAATTTAAGTTGTTAGATACTCTCACTCAATTCGGTGCTCGATACACCTCTAAAGACTCAATTCTCATAACACTTTATCCAATCAATTCAATATAGTCATTTGACAAGTCTCATTTGGACTCTTATCAATTTATCAATTCTATCACAATCAAACCACTCGACTAGTCATACTATCCAATCAACCCCAATCACAGCTTTCAAGAGTAGTTTGGATATGCATTTATGATGAAATTTAATTTTATTTGATCCTATTTGGTTTCAATTTATGAAAACACAAAGGACTTTAAAGTTTCATTAAGGCTACATTCATATTCAATCCTATTCACATTCAAGGCATTCAAAGTTCATGCTCTCAAACTCAATGATTACATAGAGATAGGAAGTTATATACAACATTTTTTTAGGGTTCATGTGGGAAAAGTACATAATTAATTATTCCAAGTATTTAATTCATAAAACTCTCAACTATATAATATCATGCAAGAATTTAATAAAATTTAGGGTAACTTTCAAGAACTCGCTCACAAGAGACTCAACTTAATCTCAATTCAACAAATCAACGAAGTAGGTCACATAGACAAACAAAATCCATATTTTAGTTAGCCTTACATACCTGAAAATCAAAGGGACAATCGAGACTTTAAAGGAATGGCTTGAAAACCTTGAACCCTAGCTTTCTTTCTTCTCTCCAATTCTCTTCACTCAAAGTTCTAAGTGTTAAATAAGAGAAAATACCCTTAGGGTATTGATAAGGGATGAATTTTAGCCCCGAAATATCTTGGGTTAATTTTGGAAAAGGTGGGAAAAGTCTGGAATGCCCTTCATTAAGAAATATCTGAAAAGCAGGTTCTGGCACACTGTTGGTGCATCGCCCTAAGCCCCAAACTGTTGCAGCTTGTTTTTAGCGCACTAGAGGCACGCCTCCCCAGGCCCCAAACTGCTATAGTTAGTTTTAGGCACACAGGTGGTGCGTCGTGCCAGGCCCCAAACTGCTACAGCAATAGTCTTCGGTAAAACGGTTGTAACATTTTACTCTAAACTCGGAATGAGTCAAATTTGGTGGCGTTAGAAAGAGAACTCAAAGAAATTTAATTTAATAGGTCATGGGCCACCTAAGTCTTAATATTATGAGAGATATAGTTGTTTCAAGTTGACACTTATATGATCTTATAAGAAAACTCAATCTATAAAGGATCTTTGAACTCGACTTAGTAATAGAGGTTCCTTATGACCCTAATTCACCAGTAATACACTTCAAATACTTAATAATTGATCCTAAAACATATATACAATTAGAAGTCATCAGGCTCGGGCTTATACGAATAATAAGAATGGCTTGGGTCATAGCTTAAAAAGTTTCGAGGTATAACAATATCTCCCTCTTGGGATCATTCATCCTCAAATGATAAGTAAACTAAGGATTGACTCGAGGAACGAATTACAATCAAGACTCAATCATTCAACCAATCAAATACTCTAATTAATCGACTATTCAAACTCAAGGATGGTCATACTAATTCAACATAAGAATAGGGATGAATTTTAGTCCCAAAATGGCTTGGGTTAAGTTTGAGAAAGGTGGAAAAAATCTGAAATGCCCTTCATTAAGAAAAATCTAAAAAAGGGGTTCAGCCGCACTGCTGGCGCGTCGCCCCATGTCCCATACCACTGTGGCTTGTTTTGAGCACACTGGTGGCACTCCGCCCCAGGCCCCAAACTATTGTAGTCAATTTCGAGCGCACAAGTAGCACACTGGTGGCACGCCGCCCCAGGCTCCAAACTACTACAATAATATTTTTAGAGATATAGTCGTTTGAAGTTGACACTTGTATGATCTTATATGAAAACTCAATCAGTAAAGGATCTTTGAACTTGATTTACTACTAAAGGTTCCTTATGACCCTAATTTACCTCTAATACACTTCAAATACTCAATAATTGATCCTAAAACATATATATATAATTATAATTCATTGGGCTCAGGCCTATACGAATACAAAGAATGGATCGAGTCTTAGCTTAAAAAGTTTAGCGCTATAGCAGTTTGTCGGAATACGACACCCGATCTAATATGTATATGTGTAGGAACATGACACTTGATCCAATATATATATACGTCAAAACTTGACATCTGATCCATATATGTGTGTGTGTCAAAATGTGACACTCGATCCAATATGTGGCAGAATGTGACACCAGATCCAATATATATATATATATATATATATATATATATGTATCAGAACGTGAAACCTGATCCAATATATGACAATCACAATCAAAGTCCACAATGAATAGTTCACATACTTGTACAATCAAGTAACAGGTTCATTACATATAATTGATCACAGTAGTCCTTTTATTTTGCTTATTATATATTTCCTAGTTTCACACATGCAGACAATACTATTAATTAATGTAACAAGCACATGTAACACAGACAAGAGTGTTAAACCATCACCTTCCTTGAAGTCTATCGGCTTATTTTTGGTGTAAAATTAAACAAGAAATATACAAAGCAATGAACTAATGGACTGCAATATTCGAGTTACATCAAAATCCTAACCCTTAGTCACTTTCATAATCCTATCACACATCTAGAGCTAATTCCTACAATTGCATTCAAGCCAAGCATCCTTCCCTAAGATATTTACCATGAATTCTAGGTTCTAAGAATCAAATTACAAAGTAGGAGAGTATTTAACTTATCTTTGGCACAATAATAAGTGGAAAACTGGAACAAATAGCCCTAGTTTATCCCTTTGCTCTCCAAAAATGAGAAAATGCATAAAAATATAATTTTGGGGGCTTTTCCCGTTTAAAACTGCATCTATTTCGGCGCCACTTACCCCAATATGGCGGTCCTGCCATAGCGGGAATAATACCGTCATGGCAAGTTGCATGAAAATAGAAACTCAAAATTTGTGTCCCAAGCTCCCATTTTGTAACATGCCATCAAACCATGGCATTCAAAAATTAACCCTTCACGCCAAGATCAATTACGGGAGTTTTACTCACCCGAATTCAATTTCGTAAAGTCATATGGGCTCCTTAGTGTCTTGGCTATCAATTTCAACAATAAAACTGATAATTACATCACTCATCCATACTGGATTACCCCATACCTCACCCGACTCAGATTCCGTCTAAATCTGACCTAGGCTCAAATTTTTCAAGTTTCTACTCAAAAGTTTTCTGAAACCAATTGTTTTCCCTATTGGCTTATCCATAACAATGAAAACAAATCGTTACAATCTATTTCCACAGATATTCTATGCAAATAGTGTAATCATCAACATCATAGATATATAACCTCCAAACTACACCCAACTCTGCTTAGAGAGTCATCACCCCAACAATTAGAGGTAAATTTATTAATTTAATCCTAAAGGGATGGTCTTTATACGATAGTGTAGAATGTTTTAAAAGGTGGGGTGTGAGATGAGACGTTTTATGCAACACGAGATCATATGTAGTCCCAAAACATAGGGCATAAGTCCCATGAATATTTGGGGCGTATAACTCATGTATCTTTAATTATATAATTTTATTCCTAAGAAAATAAACAAAAGTAATTTTTTCAATAAGTTTTTGAATAAATTTAAACAAATCACCAATAATATCGAAAAATTTATTATAATTATTATTTGAGAAAGGTTAAATAAACAGAAAAAATGTGTAAGACCCCCTAAAACGTTGTATGTGGTGTTTCAATTCTAGATGAAAATGATACTGCTTCTATATTTTGAGCGTAACTTTTCATAGAATGGTCCAAATTAGGTATTCAAATTTCTGAATAACCCCCACATCATTACCTACAACTTTCATGAGACCATATCTTAAGATTCGAAGGCTAAGTAGTTCAACTAAATTAAATTTTGCAAGACATGGTGTTGTAACAAAATAGAGTATTTGTAGAGAGAAATTCATATCTCACTATAGGATGTTCCAAATTGGTTGATTCTTGAACGACATGAAAGAATACTTCTAGAGCTACAATTCATATAAATACACCAAATCCTAATGAGGAAGCTATCTTGTTGAAACGCAGCCCCGAAAAGGGGTATTCCGTTAAAAGAAGGTTCATCTGATCATCCATGGAAAGATCTAGATCCATTTGACATCATCTATGACATCAATAGTGTTACACCCCACATTCTTGAACTCGGAAGGTTCCTTAAGTTACTTAGAATCTATCATGTGATCCCCCTAAGTTACGACACCATCAAACGACTCTAAGGAAGGGAGAATGTGATACCCCATAGTAGAGAAGGTTGGAAATAGAGTCATAAGAATCCGGAAGGAATTGGAGGCCAAGAAATGAGTCGTAGGACTCGATTTACCTACGTAAGACACTAAGTTAAGAGTCTTATACACTTAAGTTTCTTAAGGATATATCAAGCTTACACAGCACGGATGACATAGGCTCTTAAAATAAGACGAGATTACGAACCCATGGGGAAGAGAAAAAAATTACGCGGGGCAGCCAATGGGAGGGTGACACATGGAAGAACCTAAGCAAGAAGGTGACCCACCTACTTGGGGTCAAGTAGGTGACCCACCTGCTTGGGGGAGGTGGGCCCCACTGCCACGTGGCATCCCCCCTTGAAAGCATAGATCTGTGGCCCAATAAGGGTTTGACACGTGTCACCCTTAGGAGATGACACGTGTCACTTCCTAAGGGACCCTATATATGTAGGTTAATGACTCTTAAGTCATTTGGAGTCCAAAAATCAGCCAAATTATAGAGAGAAACGTGAGAGAAACAGAGCTCACAACAGCAGCCACAAATTGGAGGAAATTAAGGTAAGTTCTTCACTTTTCTTCCGTGAATTAATTATCTATGGTGTTCCCTAAGAACGTGGAGGTGTATATATGTATTTTACAATGTCTATGGAATTAATTCTTCAGCTTGGAACTTGAGAGGAAGTTGAAAGAACAAAGAGGGAAAACGTTAAAAACTAGTTAACAAACCCGTTTTTGGAGGGGACAGATATTAGTAATATTGGTATAACTTCTTGTGTATATCTTTGTTTTGGGTGATTCAATATGTTTTAGAAAGGTATTTCATAGGTATATAACTTTAATTCAGACTTTCAAATCCATTTTTGCTTTGAACGTCTCGAAAAAGGGTGATGAAGTGAAGAGGAGGTACTGCCCAGATTTTAGTTTTGGAAATCTTACACGGATTGTTGTTGATGTTTTGGTCATATATTTTTGTAAAAAATTGATGTAGGGGTGATTAAAAATTGTATGCGACCCTAAGACACATGTCTATAACTTTCATGAAGGACGTAAATCTTTTTTCCCTCTATTACCCCTTCGAAACGAAGCGACAAGGTAAAACAGTAAGCTGTCCAGAATTCACATTTTGATAGTTTTGAGTGAGTTGTTGCTGCATGGGTGTAATTTATTATTGCAGGGACTAAATGCATTCTAAAAGGGATGTGGATGCTTCTGGTTTCAGCCACACGAACCCTCGTTTCGTATAGTTAAAGGTGTTACAAAATAAAGTCTAGACGCCCTATTGTGATATCGTATTTTTGAATAAGCCGTTTGGAGTTTATGTTGTATATTGTTGGTGTGAATTGTTGCAGGTTGTTGTTGTTGGTTGGCTGTAGGTCTTAGGTACCTAATTGGAAATTTGGATAGGGCACATTATAGGGGAGGTGCTGCCCAATTTTCGTTAACGCCTTAACAAACTAAAGAACTAGTCGAGGAAATGACTAAGGAAATAGATTCCATTGATGCTAAGGTGTAACCTAAGGTGCTGGAAAGTAAAAGGGGTTGATATTCATATTAATTTCATTTTGAATAGGTTCAAAGGACGGCGAGGCAAGCAGGATAAGGAATAATTCAGACAAGGCATGTGAAGCTTTCTTTTGGCGCATTTTTTGAATAAGTATGTAGAGCTATTCTTCTTTTCTTTTGGCATGTCTTAGATGTAGGCTATAAATGATATGTATATGACATTTGGTATTCAATCCATTCGTAAAGCCCTGAGTATGAGTCGAGACTCTCTTTTACTTCTTGATATTAGAACTCCTGCAATAACTGAGTCATTGCCTTTAAGTCTTCTATGTGATGAAAACTAGTGCATGTAAACCCTATCTCTTCTTTCCTTTGGAATGGCTTAATTTTAAGTGAAATGATATATGATATAGATTTGGAGAAAATTCCAATTATGAGCTTTGAGTATAATTCGTGACTTGTAGTCATTTCTGACCATTAAAAGCCCGAAAATAGTCAACCTATTATTCTCGAGCCTGCTATATAGGGAATAATAAGTGGAGATACAAGCTCCTTTTCTTGAAGGCTCTGAAACGATCAATGTCTCTGATTGCATGATTGTGTCTTTGATTGCATAACTGTGTCTCTGATTGCATAATCGTGTCTTTGATTGCATAAACCATGTTTCTGATTGCATAAGCTATGTAGCATTGTCTTGATGCATGTCTGTGATTCCTGATGCCCTAATTGATGTAACCCCTAATGACATCTAAAGGGCGCTTCGGATGAGTACCTTCCTGGTCTTCAGGTGACGGTTCACTTGAGTGTTTCATTGAGTCTCAGAGGGTGACTTAATTACATATAGTTTTTCATTACTCTACTCGTGCATGCTGTAACCCTTCTTTCTTTGCATCCCACGATGGGTCAGATATTATGTCGAGCGCAACTTTACTACTTCTTTCACCGCGTCTCGGGCCGGATGTGTATAGTTCCACGCACGAGGAGATGATGTCATAAGTGAGGTGTGATATATGTTATATATTATGATGATACTATTATTCACCGAGTCCCGGGCCGGCTGTAATATGATATTATATGTGGCAAAATAAGGAAAAAACACTGAGTCCCTCCTTAGAGGGCCAGGTACGTATGTATATTATGTTGGTACGCTATAGACGTACACCACTCCATTCACTGAGTCCCTCACTAAAGGGGCCGAATACTTTATGTAGGCATGCAGATGAGATTAGAGTGATACATTTGCGACCCCGAGCCCCGTAGTGAACCGGATGTAATACGATGAGATACATGATAAGATTGTACCATATACGATGATATGATACTATATGCAATGATATGATACCGTATACGATGATATGATACCGTATACGATGATATGATGAAATAAAATACACGATGATACGTTGATATGTAAATATGAGAAAATACTTATGACACCGAGTTCACTAGAGGGTCGGGCACAACATATGATGATGTGTATGATTTACGTATCCTAAAGTGCAGGTACAGTAATTCGTTAAGTTGTTATACTGGTCCTCTGCATCCCTATTTCAGTTATGGCCTTAGTTACGATGTGTTATGGTTTACATACTCAGTACATATATCATACTGACCCCCCTTTTCTTGGGGGGATGCGTTTCATGCCCACAGGTACAGATATTCATTCTGGAGATTCGTCAGCTTAGGAGTTTCTCTCAGCTATGTTGGAAATGCTTCACTGTTTTGGAGCCTAATTTTTTATACTGGTCACTTAATGTATATATTTGTACATTCAGGGGTACGGCGGGGGCTCTGTTCCGCCATATGTTGCTGTTACTATTCCTAGAGGTCTGTAGACATATGGATGTGGGTTGTTTGTGAGTTCGTTTCAATTCTGCCTACATGGCATGTTGTGAATGTTTTTTTTGTTATAGCAGCCTTGTCAGCTTGCATGCCCTTATGTGTTATGAGACGAGTGAAAGAGGTCATACGTACATAAAAAAGTTTTAACTCATTGGGGTGTTGTGTGAGTAGTATCACCTTGTTCATGGTTTAATATGACTACAACTGATAGGTAGGTATACGGGGGTCCAGGTCGGACCCCAGTCGCGGCCTACGGGGTTGGGTCGTGACAAATAGTCCTCCATTTGACACCATCCATGACATCACAATCCTCCATTGAATTGTTAAGATCATTCTTTGTAATTATTTTTATTTATTATTAGGTACCTCCTCCACACCTATAAATACCCACTTTATTTTCTCGTTTTATTCATCAAATTTTCTCAAACAACTCTTCTCTCTATACACTTCTTTACTCATTCTCAAATATAGTTTTAGGTTTTAATAGTGTAGAAATACTATTCCGGTGATTCTTATACTTCGAGTAGCAAACAAATTACTCTAACGAGGAGAAAAGGCTAGGGATTCAAGAGTGTTCATTGAGTTCTTCAATTCAGAATAAAGCTTCGAATTCCAGGTATGTAAGGTTATTCATAGCATTGGATTGAGTTCGTTCATGCGCCCAATATTTAAATTCATCGTAATTGAGTTATAGTTGAGTTTAACCCTAATTGTTGAATTCTAAATGAGTTAATTCTTCTTTTATCGAGTTAGATATATTTATGCATTGTGATTATTATTATTATCTCTCATATTATTGGAATTATTGTTCATGGCTACTTTCTCATGAATCCTAATTGATTTGATGTTCATGAATATTTTTAAGCGTGTTTTGAGTAAAGATGGTTGCTTTTAATAATCATTGACAAAAAGAGTAATTTGAATTAATATTATATATGTATTTTATTGAGTTCTGAAAGAGCAAAAGAATTGAGTTTAAATGAATTTGATTTTTTGGATAAAATTATGTTTTAAGCAAGATGTTTTGATGAGATGTAAATGATGTTTTGAAGTATAATGATTGATGAAGAGGCAATGAGATAAGTTTGATATTTTAAACAAAAGTCGAATAAGATCAGATGATAAGGTTAATATGAACACATATTTTGGGAGTAGTATTGAGCACCAAGTTGGGTAAAGGTTTAATCAACTCAAACCCAGAACTACATAGCCAGCATAGGATGGAGGCTATGCCTCTTAAGTCCCAAAAATAGGACTTTGATGATTGGATCCAAGATAGTGATGTCTTTTACCCTGGAAAGGTATTGGATGGATGTGGCAATGACATCGCTTTGTTGTTGTCACGACCCGGGAGGGTACCCTAGACGTGACCGGTACTTGAAAGCCATTTTTGACCTTCAAGCGAACCACCTAACTCAATCATTCCGTCATATATGCTCAAAGGAGGGCTCAATTATAACATGTTATTTACAATATGGGGGCCGAAGGCCAAACATGTTCATCTCAAAAAAATAAGTATAATAGAACTCCTCAAAATAACAGTTCAAACTCCCCACACTCTAGTCTATGAAGCCTCTATCAAAGTCTAGAAGGTGCCAATGCAAGCCCATGGCTACCATAATCAAAAATAAAGGAGACAACATGAAACTATACAGGGAGCCCAAGATCCTCTGGAAGCTAGGAGGACTCACCACGTAGTTGGAAGTGCGTAGATAATCAACGGTGCGCTGGTTGATGGTCTCTGGTACCTGTCTCTGCATCATAAAACGATGCAGGCCAAATGGCATCAGTACATGGAATGTACGAGTATGTAAAATGGTTGGATGAAACGACATCAAGGAAACATCAATATCAGCTCAGGATATCAACTCATACATATATACATAACAACTCACTCAAATGTCCTAAATCTAACAAAAATAGTTTAGACGGGACTAACTCATAAGCCACTTAACTCAACTGACTCAGAGCACTATCAAGACCTATATGGGAGTTTCTCTTATCCGACAACCATCACCTATGAGCCGGTGATAGTATAACAATCAGACGTTGTTGCCACGTCCGTCCATACCTTACCAAGGCATGAACGCCTCCCTACTCATGGATACCATCGATTAGTCAAGTCCTATCATGTCAGGACAAATAAAAGGGAAACATCCGACTTTAACGGTTCGATCCCATGGGAAGCATCCAACTTTAACGGTTCCATCCCTACCTACGTTGGCGGAGTAGTTTCTGGGGTTCGAGTATGGACTATACTCTTACCCGCCTCGATGCTCGATACTCCTCCCATGACTCTATGCTCATAAAACTCCCTCCAATCATCTCAAACAAGACCTCACGGCTAGTTTCATGTAGAACATTGCCCACTCAACAACTCTATCCTCATTCTCAACTCAATTTAGTCATAATGGCAAGTTCCACTTAGGACCTCGTCCACTCGTCAATTCTATCCTCCAATTAACTCAATCAAGCCTCATTTAGGTAAGCATTTATGACATCCCCTCAAGACTCATCACAAATCTATGACTTTAGCTCAACAATCCAAGTAGAATAATATATTTAAGGAAAATGACTTAAGCAACATAATCACATGGTTAAAGAGATCAACAAAACATAACAACAAGTCATCTCCATCAACTCATACTAACATGAAGGTCTTAGGAACTTCTTAGCTCAACAACATCAACATATATATAATTAATTTAATAGGGGACAAAACTCATTCAAACATGAACCATACCAAAAAACTCCATTTTCATGGACATCTAACCTCAAGCAAGAGTAGGGCACATGGGTGAACTCAACCTATGTTTTGGATAGCCTTACATACCTTAGTGAGGACTTGAAGAGAACCTTGATGTTGGGTCTTCAATAGAGGACTAAAATCTTGAAGCTCTTAGACTCTTTTGTTGGAAATAGAGGAGAAGAGGAAGAGAGAGAGAGGAACTCCTAGGGCTTTTCTAGAGAGAGAGTGGGGGCTGGAAAATGTGTTTCCAAAAGACCAAGGGTAATACATATATAATTTGGGTAAGTTCCCAAATTACCCCTCCTCAAAAGTTCTGAAAAATAGGCAAAAATACACCTGGCGCGATAGTGGCGCGTCGCGCCATTGCAGCGCCAGGCCAATTACGCCTAAAACTTGCACACCTCATAGTGGTGCGCCGTGCCAGAGCCCAAACTACTGAGGCATGTTTCTGGAGCGATAGTGGTGCATCGCGCCCTTACGGCGCCAAGGCCAATATTTTCTGGGTTCTGGAAATTAGCTTGAAAAACCCTGCACACCTTATAGTGGCGCGCCGCGCCAGAGCCCAAACTACTGAGGCATGTTTCTGGCATGATAGTAGCGCATCGCGCCACTACGGCGCCAAGCCCAGTTTTCTAACAATTGCAACCTAGGCCTGAAAATCTCTGTTGTGCTAGTTCATATTAGGATCGCCATATCATTTGACTACGAACTCCAAAAATTACAGTCTTGGTGGCGTTGGAAAGAAGACTCGACGAACTTTAATTTAATAGGTCGCGGTCCACCTAGATCGTCATATATGAAAAGATAGGGTCGTTAGGAGTCAACCCCTTATGCGAACTCCTCCTCAAACTTAGTCACTACGAATCTTTTGGGACTTGGCTTGGTCCTAGGGGTCCTTTGTGAACCCATACCACCTCTAACACTTCTTAATTTCTCAAGGACTCGTCTTAACTCATGCAAATGCTCCACAATACTCGAGTTCAACCCTACTCGAATACAAGAAGGGTCCGAATCTTAGGGAAAAATTTTGAGGGGTGTTATATTATCACCCCTTGGGATCATTCGTCCTCGAATGACGAGTGACCAAGAATGGACTCGGCGTACAAATCGCAATCAAAATTCAGTCATTCAATCAATCAAATTCTCAATCAAATTCTCAATCAATTATCAATAAAGACTCAAAATGCACAAATGAATTCAAATCAAGGAAATGGGCATTACCTTCAACATTCTCATCGGTAGGCACAAATAGATATGGATATTTAGATTTTATGGCTTCCTCCGCTTCCCATGTGGCTTCCTCAACAAATTGATTCCTCCATAGGACCTTGACTGAGGCGACCTCTTTGTTCCTCAATTTGCGAATTTGGCGATCAAGAATTTGGATCGGAACCTCTTCATAGGATAAGCTATCCTTAACTCAAATACTGTCAATAGGGACTACCAACGAAGGATTGCCTAAGCACTTCTTCAACATCGAAACGTGGAATACCTGATGAATAGAAGCGAACTCCGAGGGTAACTCCAACTCATAAGCAACACTCCCAATCCGCCTCAAAATTTTGTAAGGACCAATATATCGAGGACTAAGTTTCCCCTTCTTTCCAAACCTCATGACGCCCTTCATGGGTGACACTTTCAAGTATACCCAATCACCCACCTCAAACTCTAAGTCTCTCCTCCTCACATCAGTGTAAGATTTTTGGCGGCTTTGGGCTGTCTTTAGCCTCTCTCGAATGAATCGCACCTTCTCCATGGCTTGATAAACAAAATTAGGCCCAATCAACTCGGCTTCACCAACTTCAAACCACCCAATGGGCGATCTATACCTCCTCCCATACAAGGCTTCATAAGGAGCTATTTGAATGTTTGTATGATAGCTATTGTTATATGCAAATTCTATGAGAGGTAAGTGGTCATACCAATTTCCCTTGAAGTCAAGCACATATGCCCTCAACATATCTTCCAATGTCTGGATGGTGCGCTCTGCCTGGCCATCTATTTGGGGATGGAAGGCCGCACTTAAATTCACCTTCGAACCTAATCCCCTCTGAAAGGATTTCCAAAATTGGGAAGTGAATTGAGCTCCTCTGTCTGAGATGATAGACAAAGGTACCCCATGCAATCTGACGATCTCCTGTATGTACAACTTTGCATAATCCTCTGCGGTGTCAGTAGTCTTAACTGCCAAGAAGTGAGCTGATTTTGTCATTCTATCCACAATCACCCAAATTGAATCATGTCGCTTTTGAGACCTCGGTAGACCTGTAATAAAGTCCATGTTGATCATTTCCCACTTCCATTCCTGAATTTCTATATTTTGAGCTAAACCACATGGCCTTTGATGCTCAACCTTCACCTGTTTACAATTCAGGCACTTGGAAACAAATTTTGCAATATCTCTCTTCATCCCACTCCACCAATAGTTCTCCCTCAAGTCATGGTACATTTTTGTGGAGCTTGGATGAATAGAGTATCTAAAACTATGTGCTTCGGCCATAATCCTTTCCCGAACATCATCGATATCCGGCATACATAATCTATTTTGGTACCTCAACACACCATCTCCCCCTTTGATAAAAACCATTACCTTTTATTTGTGAACAACTCCCTTCAATTGGAGAAGGATAGGATCTTGGTCTTGCTTCTCCTTCACCTCTGCCATAAGTGAGGATGTAGACCCATCCTGAACAGTAACTCCGCCTTCATTGTTCTCTTCCAGACGAACTCCCAATCGGGCTAATCTGTGTACCTCCTTCGCCAATTCTCTCTTTCCTTCCTCCACGTGGGCAGTGCTACTCATAGACAACCTGCTAAGAGCATCCGCAACAACATTAGCTTTACCTGGATGGCAGAGGATGCTCATATGATAGTCCTTGAGTAGCTCAAGCCATCTCATTTGCCTTAGGTTGAGTTCCATCTAGCTAAAGACGTATTGCAAGCTCTTGTGATCGGTGAATACATCAACATGCACTCCGTACAAGTAGTGGCGCCAAATTGTAAGCGCAAACACCACAGCTGCCAGCTCAAGGTCATGAGTTCGGTAATTTCTCTCATGAACCTTAAGTTGTCTTGAAGCATAGGCTATCACCTTCCCCTTTTGCATCAACACACAGCCCAAACCAATTCTGGATACATCACAATAGACCACAAAGCCCTCTGTTCCATCGGGCAAAGTTAGAACAAGAGCAGTGGTTAGCTTGGTCTTCAATTTCTGGAAACTCTCCTCACATGCATCGAACCATTGGAACTTAGCCTTCTTTTAGGTCAGCTTAGTCAATGGTGATGATATGGATGAGAATCCCTCTACAAACCTTCGATAATAGCCGGCCAAACCCAAGAAGCTCCTTATCTCTGTCAGGGATGTGGGTCTGGGCCAATTTTTCACCGCCTTAATCTTCTGAGCGTCGACCTGAATACCATCTCCAGATACAATGTGGCCTAGGAAGGCCACTGATGCAAGCCAAAATTCACATTTGGAGAACTTTGCATACAATAACTGGTCTTTCAAAGTTTGCAAGACGACTCTAAGATGATGGGCATGGTCCTCCTCATTCTTGGAATAGACCAGAATATCATCTATGAATACAATCACAAACATATCAAGATATGGTTTGAATACTCGGTTCATGAGATCCATAAAGGCTGCGGGGGCATTAGTCAACCCAAAGGACATGACCAAAAATTCAAAGTGGTCGTAACGAGTCCGAAAAGCGGTCTTCGGAATATCACATTCCCTCACCTTCAGCTGATGGTAGCCGGATCTCAGGTCTATCTTTGAGAAGCAAGTGGTACCCTGAAGTTGGTCAAATAAGTCATCTATTCTGGGGAGAGGGTATTTGTTCTTTATGGTGACCTTATTCAGCTGTCTGTAGTCAATGCACATTCTAAGGGACCCATCTTTCTTTCGAACAAATAGGACAGGAGCACTCCATGGTGAGATGCTCGGCCTAATGAATCCCTTATCTAATAAGTACTTCAACTGTTCCTTCAACTCTTTCAACTCGGCTGGGGCCATTCTATATGGAGGAATTGAGATAGGATGGGTATCAGGAAAGACATCAATCCCAAAATCAATCTCCCTATTAGGAGGGACACCAGGCAGATCCTCGGGAAAAACGTCGGGAAACTCATTGACAATTGGAACCGACTCAAGGGATGGAGACTCAACATTGTCGTCTTTTACTCGGACAACGTGATAGATGCACCCCTTTAAGATTAGCTTCCTGTCCCTAAGGTATGAAATAAACTTACCCTTAGGCGCAACAGGACTACCCTTCCACTCTATGACAGCCTCATTCGGGAATTTGAACGTGACAATCTGCGTTCTACAATCAATAAAGGCATAACAGACATAGAGCCAGTCTATGCCAAGGATCACATCAAAATCGACCATGTCTAACTCAACCAAGTCAGCCAAGGTATCTCTGTGATGAATTAACACAATGCAATCTCTATAGACTCTCTCAGCTAAGACAGAATCACCGATAGGGGTAGCTACACTGAAAGGATCAAGAAGACATTCGGAAAATTTATTGAATTTACTAGCCACGTAAGGAGTCATAAAAGATAGGGTGGCACCCGGATCCATCAATACATAATAATCAAGAGAAGAGACTCGAATCATACCCGTCACGACATTTGGAGAATCCTCTTGATCTTGGCGACTACCCATGGCATATAAACGGTTTGTACCTCCGCTGGTGCCTGAAGTAGTGCCCCTATGATTACCTCTAGCCGGCGGTGCGGTGGTAGAATGCTGGACTCTATTTCCCCCTGTTGGAAACTCCTTCTGAAAATGGTCCATTTGGCCGCATTTATAACAACCAACCCTTCCCGCTCTGCATTCCCCCAAGTAGAGCCTACCACACTTACCGCATGGTGGCTTCCCCCTCGAACCTTGACTTACGCTGGCTTGGGATTGAGAACCCTAGGGTCTGAAATTCAGGTGACTCTGTCCCTGCCGATCATACCTGCTCTGCGGCATAGGTGCACTGGCGGTAGATGAGGCATAATTTGGAGGCCTCTTCTGGAAGAAGGACCTGTTGCCCTTGTTTTGCCTCTACTCATTCTCATGCCTAGCTGATCTTGCCTTTTTGCTCAGATGCTCCTCTCTGTCTTTCCTCTTCTCATCCTTAACCTGTTGAGCATACACCATCAATCTGGAAATATCCATGTCCGAGATCAACAATGCTGCTTTGCACTCGTTCTTCACATGCCTCCCTAATCCGGAGATGAACTTCCTCATCTTTGACCTCACATCTGGGATCATTTCTAGAGCATACCTAGATAACTGGATGAACTTCAGGCTGTACTCCTTAAAAGTCATGCCTTCTTATTTCAGATTTACAAATTCCTCCACTTTCGCTTCCCTCAATTCTCAGGGAAAGAAGTGGTCAAGAAAGGCTCCCTCAAATTCATCCCACCTAGCAGGTTCAGCATCCTCACCTCTACCTTGTTCCCATTGGTTATACCAAAAGTTTGCCACATCTTTGAGCTGGTAAGACACCAACTCAACCCCCTCAACCTCTGTAGCATGCATAGCTTTCAGGATTTTTCACATCTCATCAATAAAGTTTTGGGGGTCTTCATCAACCTTAGAACCCATGAATGCAGGCGGATTCATCCTCAGAAAGTCTCTAATTCTAGTGGCAGCAGATGGCTCTTGGGAACTAGAGTTGAAAGTCGGTGAACTCTGGTTACTATTCCGGGAAGCCATTAACTGAGTGAGCATTGCAATCGCCCCACAAAATTCTGCCTCTGATGTGGGTGCAGGCGGAGTAGCAGGCACTTAGGGTGCCTTCGCGTATCTCGCAGGTCGGCCTCTAGTCCTTGCTGGGTGTACCTCTGATTGGGGCATCTCGGCGTTATCAACATTTCTCTGGCTAGCCATACGTTTAGAAGGCATTATCTGTAACGTACAAATGCACGAATTAGAAAGGGGTTTTATAAAGTTTAACTCTATCGCACGAATTTAGAGTATGAAAGAAGTGAAACAATTCCTAATGTCTTATAGCCTCCTGATTATAAGTGTGGTGCACAACACACCCATAAGCAAGACTCTACTAGACACGGCTTCATAGACTCCCTAGGACACTTGAACTCTGGGCTTTGATACCATGTTTATCACGACTCGGGAGGGTACCCTAGACGTGACCGGCACTTGAAAGCCATTTCTGACCTTCAAGCAAACCACCTAACTCAATCATACTGTCATATATGCTCAAAGGAGGGCTCAATTATAATATGCGATTTACAATATGGGGGCCGAAGGCCAAACATGTTCATCTCAAAAAAATAAGTATAATAGAACTCCTTAAAATAACAGTTCAAACTCCCCACACTCTAGTCTATGAAGCCTCTATCAAAGTCTAGAAGGTGTCAATGACAAGCCCATGGCCACCACAATCAAAAAAAAAGAAGACAACATGAAACTATACAGGGAGCCCAAGATCCTCCGGAAGCTAGGAGGACTCACCACGTAGTTGGAAGTGCGTACATAATCAACGGTGCGCTGGTTGATGGTCTCTGGTACCTATCTCTGCATCATGAAATGATGCAGGCCAAATGGCGTCAGTACATGGAATGTACGAGTTTGTAAGATGGCCAGATGAAATGACATCAAGGAAACATCAATATCAACTCAGGATCTCAACTCATACATATATACATAACAACTCACTCAAATATCCTAAGTCTAACAAGAATAGTTTAGATGGGACTAACTCATAAGCCACTTAACTCAACTGACTCGGAGCACTATCAAGACCTATATGGGAGTTTCTCTTATTCGACAACCATTACCTATGAGCCGGTGATAGTATAACAATCAGACGTTGTTGCCACGTCCGTCCATACCTTGCCAAGGCATGAATGCCTCCCTAATCATGGATACCATCGATTAGTCAAGTCCTATCATATCAGGACAAATAAATGGGAAACATCCGACTTTAACGGTTCGATCCCATGGGAAGCATCCGACTTTAACGGTTCCATCCCTACCTACGTTGGCGGCGTAGTTTCTGGGGTTCGAGTATGGACTATACTCTTACCCGTCTTGGTGCTCGATACTCCTCCCATGACTCTATGCTCATAAAACTCCCTCCAATCATCTCAAACAAGCCCTCACAGCTAGTTTCATGTAGAACATTGCCCACTCAACAACTCTATCCTCATTCTCAACTCAATTAAGTCATAATGGCAAGTTCCACTTAGGACCTCGTCTACTCGTCAATTCTATCCTCTAATTAACTCAATCAAGCCTCATTTAGGTAAGCATTTATGACATCCCCTCAAGACTCATCACAAATCTATGACTTTAGCTCAACAATCCAAGTAGAATAATATATTTAAGGAAAATGACTTAAGCAACATAATCACATGGTTAAAGAGATCAACAAAACATAACAAGTCATCTCCATCAACTCATACTAACATGAAGGTCTTAGGAACTTCTTAGCTCAACAACATCAACACATATAGCATTAATTTAATAGGGGACAAAACTCATTCAAACATGAACCATACCAAGAAACTCCATTTTCATGGACATCTAACCTCAAGCAAGAGTAGGGCACATGGGTGAACTCAACCCATGTTTTGGATAGCCTTACATACCTTAGTGAGGACTTGAAGAGAACCTTGATGTTGGGTCTTCAATGGAGGACTCAAATCTTGAAGCTCTTGGACTCTTTTATCTGAAATGGATGAGAAGAAGAAGAGAGAGAGAGAGGAACTCCTAGGGCTTTTCTAGAGAGAGAGTGGGAGCTAGAAAATGTGTTCCCAAAAGACCAAGAGTAATACATATATAATTTGGGTAAGTTCCCAAATTTCCCCTCCTCAAAAGTTCTGAAAAATAGGCAAAAATACACCTAGCGCGATAGTGGCGCGTCGCGCCATTGCAGCGCCAGGCCGATTATGCCTAAAACCTGCAAACCTCGTAGTGGCGCGCCGCGCCAGAGCCCAAACTACTGAGGCATGTTTCTGGTGCGATAGTGGCGTGTCGCGCCCTTACGGCGCCAAGGCCAATATTTTCTGGGTTCTAGAAATTGGCTTGAAAAAAACTGTATACCTTATAGTGGCGCGCCGCGCTAGAGCCCAAACTACTGAAGCATGTTTCTGGCGCGATAGTGGCGCGTTGCGCCACTACGGCGCCAAGCCCAGTTTTCTAGCAATTGCAACCCAGGCCTGAAAATCTCTGTTGTGCTAGTTCATCTTAGGATCGCCATATCTTTCAACTCCGAATTCCAAAAATTATATTCTTGATGGCGTTGGAAAGAAGACTCGATGAACTTTAATTTAATAGGTCGCGGGCCACCTAGATCGTTATATATCAAAAGATAGGGTCATTAGGAGTCAACCCCTTATGCGAACTCCTCCTCAAACTTAGTCACAACGAATCTTTTAGGAATTGGCTTGGTCCTAGGGGTCCTTTGTGACCCCACACCATCTATAACACTTCTCAATTTCTCAAAGACTCGTCTTAACTCATGCAAATGCTCCACAATACTCGAGTTCGACCCTACCCGAATACAAGAAGGGTCCGAATCTTAGGGAAAAATTTTGAGGGGTGTTACAGTTGTATTATCAGTAGCTTATAAGCGATGGTTGTCAGTTAGAGAAACTCTCAACTGAGTAAGCATTGCTTATTATTATTTTTAAACTTGCATTACATATTGATGTTGAGATGATGTTGAGTTCTGAGCTGAGTCTTCCTGAGAGGAGTTTCTTGATATCTGTCCTTATTTTCCTGTCATTTTACATACTCGTACATTCCAAGTACTGACGTCATTCGACTTGCAACATTTTATGATACAGATATAGGTGTTAGAGATCCTCAACAGGTGCATCGTTGAAGATCATTACTTTCCGGCTATTTGGTGTGTCCTTCTTGTATTCGTAGAAACTCTTTATCCTTTTATTATTGTTGAGTATTATGTTTCTTTTGAGGTAGCCATGGACATGTCATTGGCACCGTCTGATAGTGTTAGAGGTTTCGTAGACAGAGTTTGATTATGTAATTGGAGTAGTTCTCCTTTGAAACTACTTCTTCTAAGGATTATTCTTTCCTTTGATGTTGATGATGGCGAGCCCATATAAGTATTCTTATCTTCACTTAAGTCTTCCACTGATGAACGAATGAGTGATGAGACCAAGTGGTTCTTTCGGAGGCCCGAGATGGTTTATGAGTGTCGGCCATGCCTAGGGTACCCTCTCGGGGCGTGACAAAATGATAATAACCATCATCCATTTCATTATCGATCTCGACATCTACTAGTCCTTCCCACCCTCAACTAATATTTGCAAGATTATTGTTTACATATTATAAAGAAGAAGGATAAAATGTGCAAACAGTAAATGAAATTGCCTCAGAACATAGTGTTATATAATTGTATCCTATCAATTTCAGACGTGATTATCCAAATATATATATATATATATATATATATATATATATATATATTTATGGCAATATCATTTTCTATGAGAGTTGCCTTATCTATTTATATATTTTAGAAAAAGTCACTATAACATGAAAACATGGTAGCATAAAGTATAAATGTCATTATACCTAAATAAAAAAAACATGGTTTACAACAAAAATTCATTTAAAATAATAAAAATCAAATTTAACACATGAGACATATGATTTTATGCACGGAACTTATGTTTTTACGTCCGAAACTCACATTCTTACATTCAGGGCTTACGCCACATATTCTACAATGGACGCCCAATGGATTTATGTCTTTTTTTTACAGTGCGGAGAATTAATTTTGATACGCCTCTCCTCCAGAATTCACCTCAAAAACACTAGTTATAAGACATATTTTGAAAAATATTTGTGGAGGAACTTCGTTAGGTCGTCGCAGTAACATGCAATATTAAAGATTATGATGCAATAAATAGAATAATCAAATATTTTGAATTCAATTTTGAGTATGAAAATTTTTAATGAGGAGGCTGTTTTATTTGGGACGAATTTTCGTAGCAACCTTCAACTGGAATCTTTTTACTTTTAGAAGTATATATTGATTATGCCAACAACATCCAAACAGAAAAGTAGAGCATGCAACAGCATATCACATTTACATTTATGTGCTGAATTTTAGGATTGACACCTAATACAGATAAATTATAATTATTAATTAATGTCAGAACAATCACGAAATTAAGCATCTTAATTCTAAACACCAATCAGATTAAGCGTTACAAATCATATTTTTTTGAATAAATTATCAGTATAATTTTGATTGTGTATTAACTCTTCTTGTTTAACAAGAAACTGAACCAATATTAATGATTCTTATATTATATACTTAGTGCCTTAACTTATAATCTTAATATTATTAATCCAAGAATTAATTAGTCAGTAAGTTATTAATAGTAGTGCAAAGATCTATCTAGCAAAACACTTGCATTCCTTTTCTTTACCCCTATATATAAACCTGGCTGTATGTATAATAAATATACATATATGCTATATTATATAATTTGTATTATTTAATGTGAGGTGTAACATGTAGAAATTAAGGGAAATTAATATTCTCCCTATGAACCTAATAACATGTACAATTTTTTCGAGAATCAAATAAACTAAATCATCATCAAAATTTTCAACTTTCTAGTACAGTGATGGAGAAATGGAATTGGTAGTCCATCAATGTTACATTTACTAAGAAAAAAATAAGGAAAAAAATAATTTTTTTTGTCTCTTTTCTATACCTATTTTTTTCTTGCTAACTAATATTCCTCTACTTCTAATTAATGTCACGTTTCGATAAAACCAGTCATCCTTAGAACTGAGTCCCTTACTTGACTCAAATTCCTTCCCTTGAGCGTCCTTGTGTATCCTGTGCTAATTGAAAATGCCTGTTATAACGGCCAATTTGGCAGCCATCTTCATCTTCGGCTTCTTACTCAGTTGAATTTTGAAGCTCCGATTCATGCTCTTGAGGAGAAAGCACTCCGCTTTCCTGAAATTCTTCAGCCATGAAAACACAAGTATGAGAAAAAAATGAAATGTTTTTCTTTTTTTGGAACAAAAATATTTGAAGTTGAATTAATAGTAAAAGGGGCAGGAGAAGGGATTTATTTAGGGAAAGGAAATGATTTGAGGGTCATGCTGAAAAGCACGGAGTCTGGCTCCCACTTTCTCTTTCTAAAACTCTTTCTCTCACTAAATATATGTTAGATACTTTGTGTATCTATGATTTTTTGTGTATGTATGTATGCTTGTACTAGATTTTCACATTTATGTTACACTTAAAATCAATTTCTTGTTTAGTTTATATGAGTATAAGTTCGTAATGTAACAATTGGTTAACATTTTCGTATTTTTACACTATCATAAATTTTAAGTAACTCAGTTAGTTGACTACCTGAAACCTTGTTGGTGAGAGTTCGATTCTCCACTTTGTAATCTTCTTATTCGTTTTCCTTTTCAATAACAATAAAAAAGTATTAATAAAATAAATCATGCAAACGAAAACAAATCAATCAACATTCAGAGAGAAAATAAATAGTGTTACCCCCTATTTAACTAGTAGTTAAATAATTTGATCCATATCCCGATATCTTCATTTTCTTTCCTCTTTTGGACCAATTGTTGTCGAAATGTCCTCTCAAATCTATGTATTTTTAATCCAAATCTAACATTAGATGACAAGGATGAAAAAGAAAGTGAAAAAAGGGTTCGAAAATGGAAAGAATATACAAATTCACAGGTGAATAGTCAGTGCTTGAAGACGATTGTTAGGATTTATTGATTAAAAGGGAGAGAAAGCGGAGAGTTGGGGGCGACGGCCGGCAAAAACAA
Source organism: Solanum dulcamara (assembly GCF_947179165.1). NCBI lineage: Eukaryota > Viridiplantae > Streptophyta > Magnoliopsida > Solanales > Solanaceae > Solanum > Solanum dulcamara. The sequence continues at coordinate 10,682,528 of NC_077246.1, read as the reverse complement.
AAACTGATTAGGGTTTAGAAATAATTGAGAGGGTTAAATAATTGGTGAAGAGAAGGAGTGTGGGTCGGCTGCTTAAATAGAATAAGTGGCGGAGTTTACGAGGATGGGTTTCGGGTTTTTTTGATTGGTAGTGAATCGGATCAATTTAGGAGTTAAATTTGGGAAAAGTACATAAAATAGACCTAGATTGAAAGTAATTATCCGAAATTACCTTATCCTAAAGTAATTTCAGAAAATACCCCCTTTGCTCCAAATATGTACCCGAGATACCCCTTTAGTCTAGGCCGAATTCACGTTTATAATACCATCACAGTATATGTATACTATGATGATTTCATTCAGTATTTGTGCATTTTTTCCTAAATGTTTGATTCCTTAATGATACCATAACATATGCAATATATATATATATATACTATGATGGTATCATTCAACATTTGTGATTGTATCATATCAGTATATGATATATACTTGAAGGACTGTTCATTGGTGAATGATATCATGCTATTATATATGATATTATGTGATGGCATTATTGAGAAATTATGAATTTCTCACTTGAAGGATTGCTCATTAGTCAATGATATCATGCTATTATATATATAGTGTCTTTGTATTATTGATGATTGACTTAGTTGTACATGAATGAAAGTAGGAAACCTTAATAATACGATAACAGTATATGAATATATTGTTATGTTATCATTAATGAATGAGTAGTTTTGTGAATGAATGAATAAAGGAAACCCTAGTGCTACCACGACATTATATTCACATACTTGCGATGGTGTTATACATGATTAGAGGAGTAATACTAGTTATATGAAACAATTCTTAATGATACTATGCCAGTATATGATGGTATCATGGAGATGACGCTGAAGGATTGAAGTAGACATCAATGATACCAGGACAATATATAAATATAATGTGGCGGTATCATTACGGACTGAAACAAACCTCAATGATACCATGTTAGCATATTGATACTGCGATGGTATCATGGTCGCGAGTCGCATGCTTTGGGGGTATGAATTATAAAGGGATATTTGTTTGTAATTATTTTACTTTTATGGGGCGTGGGCTTACATTTCCCTTAAATTTGGATGTGAATTTTAGCTAAAATTAATATAATTTGACCAATTTTTCTCAAAGAGATTGGTAATTATATTGTACTTGGGTTATTATTTAAATATAAAAATACTACAACAAGATGATATTAATAAAATCATATAAAAAATTGTAATTATAAATATAATAATTAGTTAAGTACATGATGGCAAATGCATATGTAATTTTATTAGAATTAAAAATGAAATTAAAATTTCAGAAATAGATATAATCATAATATAATATACAGAATGTTATTTTTAAATATAATATGAGTGATAAAAAGCTACATAAAATTATGAATAATTCTATAGGAAAGTAGGAATTTCCAACAATTTTATTGGTGTAACATTTTAATATTTTTACCAAAAGTATTTTCGGCAATAAGAAAAGAGTTGTAGTAAGTGTTGATGTAAATATTGTTGGAAAAGTTTATGCAATGATAAATAATATTATTGCCGAAAGTCAATCATCACCTAATATAAAAAGTTATAGCCATAAATCAGATTTTATTGGTAAAAAATCACATTGTTGTGTCTTATGCGATTATTTAGCAACAAAAAAATTGTGCAAAAAATTGTTTTTTTTCCTCTATAAACTTAGTTGTTGCAAACGATGGACATGAAAATCGGTTAATAATCTTTTGTGAATGCTTAGCAACAACTAATATAATGGTAAATCATATTTTTTCTACAATATTAGTCATCATATTTAATTTTAGCAATAATTTATTAGTAATTGTTACATACACAATAATCCATATCTTTTTTAAAATTTTATATATGTGTGTGTGTGTGTTTATGTGTCAACACATAAAACTAATACACTTTAAAACACTGTAAATAATAGAGAATATGATTCCAATAAAGATTTTCATTAAGTTTAAGTATTTAAGGGTCATTTAATAGGTAATTAGGATTTAAGTGATTAAACTATATCTCACGTAGTTAAGCTAATTCGAGTACGATAAACTATTTATGTGTGAACATGGGTAGACAACACAAAAGGATTTATCCTGAGTAATTCAGTGCTTTAGTGCCACGTTGCAATTATATATTGTGGTTGATTTTCGTGCAGCAAATAACAAACCTCATTATTATCATTTATTATTATATTTTAAATTCGATAAATATTATTTGTCATTAAAGTATCTACTCTGACACTTCATATTTCGCGTCCAAAAAAAAGAATAAAAACAAACATATCCACACACTCAATACAAGTTGAAGTGTTAAATGGTGTGACTTGAGGGGGGGGGGGGGGGAGTGTTAATGGTGTGACTTGGGTTTGGAGGATGGTATGGTGTTAATGGTGTGACATAGTTTGGATTGAATTTAGATAAATTACAGACAAATTAATTTTTTGGCCATTTGTTTCAGTTTCTTAGTTATTATTATTTTTATTTCACTGGGTTGTTGTTGTTGTTTCATTTTTTCTCTTTCACATCCTAACAATTAAGGCTTGGGGTGTCAAATAGTGTCCCTTAATTTGAAGACGTTAATCACCATGACTTGAATTAAATTTAAAAGGATTAAAATCAGGCTTAGATCTATATAGTTTGGAGGTGTTAAATAACATGATTTAAATTAAATTTTGGTGAATTAAAATTAGAAATCAATCTCTATAATAAATTTTGGGATAGCACGATATCTGAATGCTTGATTAAACTTTAACTAACATTGATAACTTATATAGAAATATTAACATTATAAAAAGTGACACTCAATCTCACAAAGTTAATATGGGTACTACAAAGCTTTATTTTATTTTATTTTCCATTTATTATCTTTTTACCGTTTTCTTTAGCTCTTTTCTTTCTTTTTTTCAATTTCTTTATTCTTTCTTAAACCTATTTTATTTAAATTATATATTTTCTTTATTTTTTTCTGATCTTGAAAATCTTCTTTGAATATAATTTAAACATGTATTAAATTTATCCATTTAATGTTACTCTTTTCTTAATTTTCAAAATTGTTTAGAATAGAAATATCAAGAAACATAATATTAATCTAGCTATATATAGATTTATTAAATGTAGAGTATAATTCAATTTTATTAACTAGTGGTAAGTTTATATTGAAGATAGTGCACTACTAAGAACACACTTTTTTCTCAAGTGACAAAACCGGCTTATAGTTATTTATCCAAAATTATCATCTCAAAATTAAAAAATCGATAGATTTCCTTGAATTTATTCTATAGCATCTATCAGTTATTTAAATGAAGAAACTACTAAAAAGATTGTAATTTCATTAATCATAGACTATCGTTGATCCCGTTGGCTTCATTAAGAAAAATTCAGGAAAAAAAAACTTCATTGATTTTTCAATAGTGTCCGTTATTAATTTAGTTCAATTTAATAAAATAATTGACCAATGGTATCCGTAAAATTTGTTTTTCGATAGAAAACTACTTTTAGAAATGATGACACTCATAGTTATCAAATACTGTATTTGGCTTTTGACTAAAATGAATTAAGTTTATAAGCGAATGGGTTAGTAACCCGTCTAAATATTACTTGAGTTAAATGAATTAGATTGAAACAAATTTTAAACAAGATATAATCCAATACACTTAATTTTTATAAAGTTTTAATTTTTCTTATCTGTCTTAATATTTTATTTAAGTGGTAAAAGATTTACTTTCATTTGTTACATCGGCTATATATATATATGAGGATCGAAGTGAGTTGAGTTAATAAACAAGTGGGTCAATAACCACACCCAAAATTGAATTGATTGGATGAATTATGTTTTATACGAGCTAATTTTATGGGTAACTTACAGAAATCTCACTAGTTTATGAGATACTTACTTAGATACAGACTAATTTATAATATTACAAATCTTATCACATTTTGGTGCATCCAAATACGTCCCAGATACATGTATCTCGAGATACATGGGTCAAAGTTAGGTGTATTTGTGATTTGAATTAAATTTGGACGGATCTATATAACGGGTTTGGGGTAGCATGAAATTTGAATGCTTGGCTATAATTTAAGGGAAAACTACACAAATTAGATTCATTAAGCAAAATAACCCAATATATTTATCCTAACTAGACCCACGATCCAAACTATTTATCCAATTGCCCCCTTGTTCTATTTACTAAACCATTATTTCTTCATCTTTGATACCATTGGAGTATATATATACTCTGATGGTATCAAGCAGTAATTGAGTAGTTTTTTCACTGAAACACTGTATATTACTCCTTGATGCCTTCAGATTATATATATACTCTAATGGTTTCAAGGAATACCTTAGTAATGTTTTCACTGAATCACTACTTCATCCTTTTTGATACCATCAGAGTAATGCTGACGAGAATCGAATGGTGCTGGAGATGTGCAGTATAGCTAAGGACAGATAGAACACTTCTGATGACTAGAAGATGTTGGATTTGGATCATAAGGCAGGCATTTCGATTTATGAGTTGAATTGCACCTGCCATGGTACTTTGTTTGCTCAATTCGGTGGTTTTAGTGTGGCATTGATTTTCTCAAATGAATCTAGTATTTTCAATCAAGTTTGGTGTCTTGCCTAAAAAAAAAGAATGGAGCAATTTTTGGAGTTTTCAAGTGAATTTGAGAATTTTCCTCTTAAAATGAGTTCTGTGTTGGTATTATATGATTCGAGAGGGTGTATGGGGGTCGGGGGTCTGGGGGAGCAGCGGGCCCGATAAACTCGTCTTTTCCTGCCTTCAGGTTGTAGCTATCGTTCTACATTTGCGAACAAAAGTCCTTTTTAGTAATGGATATTGTAATGACCCCCGGGTCATTTTCTTAATTTTCAGATCTTTTTCAATGTTTAGAGTTTTTTTGTAACGACCCTAAGTCATTTATGACTTGCTAGGAATGACAGTTTGATGTCGCATCGTTCATTTGTGTTTTACGCAAATTTTATTTAATGGAGCTTATGTATTTTATATGGTTGATTCTGATCAAAACTCAAATAAAAAGGCCTCAAAATGCAATTCTAATGATTTTGTTAGCTCCTGAACATCGAGTTTGGTCTAAAATGACCTTTCGTGCAAATCTCGAGGGTCTCGATCTCATTCTTTCTCTATCTCATTCTAAGTCCTTTTCTGAAATTTGTCTTAAAATGGAATGCTTAAGCGTGGGATCAACTTTTTATCAAGTCCACCTCTGATAGAAGGTTCGATGGTTTAGTTGAGTCCGGAATGTCAAATTTAGTGGGTGACATATCTAGTTAAATTTTATCGAGTCCCGAATGAATCCCGAGGATCCATTTTGAGACTTTAAAAAATAACAAAATCTGATTTTGCTAGTGCAGAGTTTTAGCAATGGAAGAATGGGTCTTTACAGGGAAAATGATTTTTAGCAATGAAATGATTGATATTTAAATGGCGAATTCCAACTTCAGTCCTCATTTTCTAAATTCAATTTCTTGAGATAGGAAGCCTGATTAAGGTAATTTAAGTAGCGTTAGGTAGGGTTATGGCGTGGCTACATATTGGAGTTATCAGAGAAGCCTGAAAGTCGTTGTTTTGAGGTAATTTTCGCCCCAAAGGAGTTGTTTGAGCTTGAATTTGAAGCTTTTATGGTGATTTTATTACATGAGTTATTTTAGCTAGTTTTCGAGCTTGGATTGTACTCATTTTCAGTGCACAAGTTGTTTGAGCTATTTATGACATTTTGATAAAGTCAATTTTTCTATTTTTGATACGGGTCCCACTTTTCTTACTGACTCGATTTTTGATTTGTCTCCAATTATTGTGAATTTGTTGTCTAAATATCTATATTGACATTGTGATCAATAATTTATTAGTGTGACAATGACCGAATGTGATTCGAAAGCAGATATCTCTTGTGCGGTAGATTCAGAGTGCAAGTGATCGTCTTTGAATTAAGCTATAGCTTACTTTTTGATTGGGCTTTATTAGATGGTGTTTAGTATTAATTTCATGTGATTTAGGTTGGTAGTTATCGGGTATGAGAATTTATTCTATTTATTATATTCTTTCTTGATTGTCGTAGAAGCATTGGGGCTTATTGTGGAGTGACAAATTCCTTAGTTTAGGGTGGTAGCCTTGCTTATGAGTTATATAAGTGTGATTATCCTTATTAGGATGGATACTTGCGGCCTTAGGCTAGGATTGAGCCTTAGATGCCTTACAATGTGTTATTGCCCTTGTAGCTAGGTGTTGCTTCCGATAGGCTTGTTTCGTATGGTGCATCTTATGTTAGTGCTTGTGACCTTAATGGCTCATCGTAGCCATAGGTTAGAATTAGCTATGCTCTGTTGTAAACTGGAGTGGTATGATTAGGGTAAGACGTCGTTCCTTGAATTATTTCTCTCCCCTTATTGATTATTGAGCTCTTCTTGATTTCTTCGCTTGTTGGTTAGAAGTAGGCCTGTTATACATTATTGAGTTATTGTTATACTACTGGGTCTGAGTCCATGGTCGAGGACCAATTGGATTCCAAGTTAGTTCTCTCCACCTTGGTAGTGTGATATGGTTGATATTGTATTTTTGATTATGTGTGCCTTGTTTAGATGTTGGTGATGGCATGCATTGCATTGGTTGCTCATACTCATGTATTTTGTGGACTATCCCGATTCCTACATTGGTTCATCATAACTATTTTTGGAGAATGGCTATTTTCACTTGAAAACTATTCTAAACTGATTTTAACGAGAGTCGTACCACCAGGATCACTTTGTTAATTGATTTTTGAGATTTAAGAAGCGTCAAGGACGTGCTTCTTTTCTACTTGAAATATTAGAGGCTTTTGGGATGTGCTCAGGTTTTACTTGAAAACTCGGCATGTCGATGCCCTTTTCTGAATTGATTTAGCTACCCATACCTCCGGTACCACTATAATGACCTTGAGGGTCATTTTTGAAAATTTTAATGAAATTATCATTTTACCCCTATCGCTAGTTCCCCTAGAGTTATTTCAACAGTTTGTGTAGTTGAATGTGTTAAAATTTTAATGGTTTGTGAATTGGGTAAGTTTTTGAGTTTTAAGGAGTTAAGTTATTAAAAATGTGATTTTCAGTGCCAATCAAAGCTAGGGATCTCAGAACATGATTCTGTTAGTTTCATCAGCTCCGAAATATGGAAATTGGTCAAGGAGAGTTTTCGTAATCAGATTTGGGGTTGATATGTAAATTCGAGGTCCCAAGTTGGAAAGTTTAGTCTTAAAAGAGCGACATTTGACTTAGGTCAACAAATCGAGTTCAGAGACTCGGCTTGGATTTCTCACAATTCCAATGGTTTTGGAGGGTGATTCTAACACTAGAAATTGCTTTGCTGTAATTTTTAGAGGTTTTGAGGATATTTTGGGTATTTCAAGTATCGAAACTAGTTTAGATGCGACTTATCGGATTCTGGGTCAAGGAGACTTCTAATTCAAAATCTGACGGTTCCATTGAGTCCAGAACGTCGAATTTAGTAGAAGTGTATATAAGGTTTATATATACAGGATTCCGAACGAATCGTGACCCAATCGGAGAATTTCAGTTGGGTTTCTACTGGTTTCTGATGCAGGTGATTTATCTAATCGCGATTGCGACCCTAAGTCATGTGATCGCGATGTGTTGGGTCAGTGTGCTTCTAAATCTTGATGGTGACCTCTGGGATCGCGATAATTCATTGTGTCCAGTACTCTTCGCGACCACGAGGTTTAGTGACTCGCGATCGCGAAGGGTTATTTGATGCCAGAATATTTTTTAATCGGAAAAAACCCTATTTCCACCATTTTTGAATTTTTTAAGCTTCTTGGGGAGATTTTGGAGATAATTCTTCAAGTATTATCGTGGTCTAAGTAATATTTCACTAAAATCTTTCATATTCTATCATTTATGTCATGATTCAACTCCTAATCTTTAGTTTCAAACCCCAAATTTCTTGTTTTCTTCTGTAATCTAAAACTAGGAGAATGGTGATTTCTAACTCTTTTTGAACTCTATTTTTGTGGTTTTTTCATCCATGAGTTTCTTATTACTAGTAGAACAAGATTTTGCAATAAAATTCCAAATTTGACCCTTTTTGAAATTGATCAATTTTTGGACTATTTTAACCCTGGTTTCAAAACCTATCAATATGGGTATGATTGGACTCTTTATCATGCGTATGTTTTATTCTTGATAGTGGGTTATCATTTTGGATATTGAATTTAAGAGTTGATCATCCGGCAGAGGTGTTCGATTGTGATATCAGTTATCGAGGTAGGTTTGACTATCCTTCTTTGGGCTGAGTTTGGGTGATCAGTCAAATTCTATATTGTAGACTTTGGGAAGGGTCGTAGTGTAGTTTGGAACTGTTAATTTATATTGTGATATCCGTGTGGGGGCTTATGTGTGCTGCGTAGCTCGTGTGGGGACTTTATTTGATATCTTATCTGTGTTGAGATTGTGTAATCCATGAATTAACTAAATTAGAGATATGAAATAATTATTTGCCTTAAGATGCCCATATGAGAGGTTGAGTTGGGGGTTTTTAGTATACCTGAGTATTAAAACATTATCAAAAAAGGGTGAACATTTAAATTGAGGTAATCCCTTCCCATTACTATCTATTGAAGCTGAATATCATGTTTAGGTTAAGTTTTGAGAATTTTGAACCTTGTACTACATGTTGAGTATAATATTACCTCTATGTTGTATATGTTGTGAATATGACACCTTTTATATATCTTTGACCACGAATAGGTGGCAAGCGGATGAGATATTAGCACATTGAATTCTTGGCAACGAGCTGGGTAGCAAAATAGTTGATACATTGAGATTATAAAGAGGTATATGGTTTGTGAGACCGCTATGGGTCTTTTTTGGTAGCATGGCTCGGAAGGTGTATAAACCAGGTTGTGCAACAACATTGATCCCACGGTATCATTATATCATTGCATCATCATAACGCATTGCATTGTATTGATACCTATGATACCTGACCTATCTATTTAACTATGATATTGAACTGCATTTATGTGTTTAGTTTAATCGCATCGTTCTATATAAATTAGCAGTAGCGTAGCTGGAGCAGGACTTTTCTTTGTGCAGGTGGAAGCGTTCCTTAGTTTATTTCATAGTTTTGATTAATTCCTTATAGTCAGTTGGTTAAACTTACTGAGTACATATGGATTGTACTCACCCCTACTTCTGTGTCCCTTTTGATGCAGATCCTTATCAGGGTATTTTGTGTGGCAACTGATCTCCTTCTCTTATGGATATTTTACTATTTAGATTAATGGTGAGGTCTTGGGATTCGGACCGCTATTATTTCTAGTTTTTATTATTATTCGAAGACTTATGATGTATATCAAATTCGATCATTCTATTAGATGTTATTTACACTTATGACACCAGGTTTTGGAATTCATTTTTTGTTGTCATTTTATTGCGTTTATTTATTGCTTGACTTCCCTTTAGAAGTCTCGTAGGGTTTTAATTTTCGGCTGACACATCGAGATGGGGTTGGGGATGTGTACTATCATGACCTTGATTTTTGAGTCGTGATAAATTGGTATCAGAGTGCTATATTCACTAGTCTCATGAATTAAAGAGCAAGGTGTCTAGTAGAGTCTTGAAGATCAGTATGTAGACGTCCAAACTTATCTTCGAGAGGCTACAAGATACTTCTAAGGATAAATTCCTTCTTTTGATTCCTTTCATTCGAGTTATTCATATCAAGTATTGTATACCTTTAATCTATTCCTTTTGTGCAGATGGTAAGAATAAGAGTCGGAGTCACCGAGAGGGAGGTTGTGCTTGTTGCTCGAGCCCAATACGCAGGCGAGGCAGAGGACACGATGGAATCAGAGAATGAGGCCGAGTGAGGGAAACGACACCTGTTTGTGGCTGAGATAGAGAGGTGTCGCCTGAGCTGATGTATGAGCAGAAAACTGAGGAGCAGACGCCATCCCATCCTCTAGTGGTCCCTAATTGTATTTTGATGCTTCAGGAGTTATTGGTTAGACTATTAGCTAATTGTATAGTGCTCTGACTCCTAGTATTCACCCAGGTACTTCAAGCTCTCCTATCACAGTTGGTACTATGCCACCAGTTCAGGAGCCTAGTATTAGGTTCTAGACTCTAGGATCTTCTTTTGTGCCCTATATCGTACCTTTGAGCTTTGTAGCTCCTCCAGTTTCTGCTAATGCTGCCATATCGGTAGTTGAGCAGAAGAACTTTGAGAGATTTGTTCGATTGACACCTCCTAGATTCGATGGTACAACTGGGGAGAAGGCCTATGACTTTCTGACTGAATGCTAAAACAGGTTGATCAACCTGGGTATTCTTGAGGCACATGAAGTATCTTACACTTCATATCAGTTTACAAAGGTAGCCAAGGAATGGTGGAGATCGGTTATTTCTCGTAGGCCTACTGGTTCCCCTATGATGAGTTGGGAGCAGTTTCTAAAGGGGTTTTTTGAGAGGTTTGTGCCTTATAGCCTTCGTGATAAGCGCAGAGATGAGTTTGACAGATTAGAGCAGGGCTCTCTATCCATATCCGAGTATGAGGCTCGCTTTCATGAGTTATCCCATTATGTTATATCATGAGTTATCCCATTATGTTATATCTAGTATACCTATTGAGTTTGAGCGGATTCACAAACTGGTGAATAGGTTTACTGGTTATCTTTAGGAGGCCATAACCTCTCTTGTCTTATCAGATGGTACCTTTTAGAGTGTTATTAACCATACCAGGATGATAGAGAGCATTCGACATGCTACAGAGCGGGGCCAAGAGATTCTATTGGCTGGGTCAGTTTGGTGGTCATTCCTCCAGGAAAAGAGAGTATTCGGGTACAGGTACCCACGGTTATCAGGGAAGACCAGTCCAAGCAGCTATTTAGGGCTCAGGTGGTACAAGTGGATCTAGATCGGGTCAGACTGGTTATAGTTGTTCTTTAGGCTTCAAAAGACATTTTGATAATTCTGGTTATCCTCCAAAGGGTACAAGACCTCGAGGTTGCTTTGTGTATAATGAGTTTGAGCATAAGGCCCAAGATTGCCCCAGACGTGCTCCTTCTACGGGACATCCCGGGCCACCAGCTGTTTATTCAACTCCCACTCCAACCATGCGAGGTACTTCACAGGGAAATAGAGGTGGCACTAAAGGTGCCAAGGGTGGAGCTAGGGTTGGCACTCGTGGTGGTTCGTAGGATAGAGATGATAGCCAGCTATGCTATGCTATACTAGGAAGACCTGAGGCGAAGGCCTCTGATGCACTTATTACAGGTATTGTTTAGGTTTGCCACCATCCTGCTTCATTATTATTTGATCCAAGGTCTACTTATTCTAATGTGTCGACCTATTTTGATATGGGCAATAATTATGTGTGTGATCCTCTTATTGTGCCTATTACTGTTTTTACCCCAATAGGTGAGTCCTTAGTGGTGGATCAGGTATATTGGGGGTGTTTGGTGATATTTTCGGGTAGAGAGACCCGTGAAGAATTGATTTTATTAGATATGTTTGATTTTGATGTGATTTTGAATATGGACTGGTTATCTCCTTATCATGCTATATTAGATTGTTATGCAAAGACAATGACCTTAGCATATCTCGACTTGCTTAGCTTGGTGTAGAGGGGTAATCCGAGTTCATATCCTAAGAGGGTGATATCTTTTATTTGTGATCATTGTTTGATGGACAAGGGTTGTTTGTCTTATTTGGCTTATGTACGTGATCTTACTATAGAGTCACCTCCGTTAGAGACTACAAGGGTGGTGAGAGAGTTTATGGATGTATTTCCTATAGACTTGTCAGGTGTTCCTCCTTATCGTGATATCAATTTTGTGATTGATTTGGAGCCAAGTACTAAGCCCATCTCTATTTCTCCTTATTGGATGGCTCTGGCGGAGTAGAAAGAGGTGAAAGAACACTTTGAAAATTTGTTGAAGAAGGGGTTTATTCGGCCTAGTGTATCGTTGTGGGGTGCACCAGTCTTATTTGTAAAGAAGAAAGATGGTATATGAGGATGTGTATTAACTATTGACTGTTGAACAAAGTCACTATCAAGAACAAGTATCATTTTTCTCGCATCGATAACATATTTGATCATCTTCAGGGTGCATCGCTATTCTCTAAGATTGACTTGAGGTCACGTTACCATCAGTTGAGAGTTCAGGAATTCGATATCCCAAAAATTGCATTCAAGACTCGTTATAGGCATTATGAGTTTGTGGTTATGTCCTTTGGGTTAACTGATTCCCCGAATACTTTTATGGAATTGATGAACTGAGTATTTCAACCTTATTTAGATTCATTTGTGATTATGTTTATTGATGATATTTTGGTATATTCTAAGAATGAGGAGGACCATGTTAGTCTCTTGAGGACCATTCTTCAGAGATTGAGAGAGGAGAAGTTGTATGCAAAATTCTCCAAATATGAGTTTTAGCTCAAGTTCGTGGCATTCTAGGGTCATGTGGTGACCAAAGATGGTATTATGGTTGATCTGGTCGAGGTTGAAGCAGTTTGTGATTGGGTTAGGCCTACTTTAATTACTGAGATTCAAAGTTATATTAGGTTGGCATGCTATTATTATCGGTTTGTTAAAGGCTTCTCTTGTATTGCAGCCCTATTGACTAGGCTAACTCCAAAGACTATGGAATTTTCAGCGGACTGATGAGTGTGAGGCGAACTTTTAAAAGCTCAAGGAGTTATTGACTTCACCACCTATTCTAGCCTTACCTGAGGAGGGTGTGGCCTTTATTGTGATTTATGATACTTCGAGAGTCAGCTTTGGTGGTGTATTGATGCCAAATGGTAGAATTATAGCTTATGTCTCTCGACAATTTAAGGTACATAAGAAGAACTATCCTACCCATGACTTAGAGTTGGTGGTGGTGGTGTTTGTTTTGATGTTATGGAGGCACTATCTCTATGGTGTGCATTGTGAGGTCTTTATTGACCACCATAGCCTTAAGTATATTTTTTCTCAACCAAATCTAAACACGAGCCAACGTAGGTGGTTGGAGTTATTAAATGACTATGAAATCACCATTTTTATCATTTAGACAAAGTTAATGTGGTAGCAGATGCTCTGAGTCGCTAAGCATCTAGTATGGGTAGTTTGGCCTTCCTTAAGGCATATGAGAGGCATTTGGCTTTGGAGGTTCAGTCATTAGCTAGGCAGTTGGTCCGAATTGATAATTCTACACATCATAGCATTTTAGCCTTTATGGAGGCTAGATCTACTTTGATGGACCAAATTCGTACACATTAGTTTGAGGGTGACAAGTTAAGGGCCATTCGAGACAAAGTATTGAGAGGTGAAGTTAAATCTACCTCTATTGATTCGGAGGGGGTATTGAGGATTAATGGTCACATTTGTGTGCCCAAGGTTTGTGATTGGGTAGGAGGAGGCTCATTGCTTCAAGTATTCTATTCATACGGGAGCGGCAAAGATGTTTCATGATTTGAAATAACACCATTGGTGGTGTGTCATGAAGAGGGACATTGTTGATTTGGTGGATAAATGTCTAAACTGCCAATAGGTAAAGTATGAGCAATAGAAATCGGGTGGTCCTACGCAAAGGATACCCGCCCGAGTGGAAGTAGAAGTGGCAGTGTATTATTATGGACTGTGTGTCTGGATTACCCATGGTATTGGGTAAGTATGACTCTGTTTGGGTGATTGTGGACCAATTGACCAAATCAGCATATTTCCCTCCAATGAAGACTAGCTACAGTGCGGGACAGTTAGCTAGGATCTACCTTTGTGAGATTGTTAGGTTGCATGGGGTGCCTATCTCTATTGTGTCGAATAGGGGTTCAATGTTCACCTCTCACTTTTGGGAGGCATTGAACTGTGGTTTGAGCACACGACTAGACATGAGTTCAGCATTTCATCCTCACACCGATAGCTAGTCTGAGCGGACTATTCAGGTGTTGAAGGATATGCTTAGGGCCTCTGTGATTTATTTTGGTATCCGATGGGACCAACACTTTCCCTTAGTAGAGTTTGCCTATAATAATAGTTCACTCCAACATTCAAATGGCACTATTTGAGGCATTGTAAGGTCGTAAGTGCCGATTACCCATTGTGTCATTTAATTCAGTTGCAGTTGATACATTGGATACTGACTTACTCAAAGATTCTATGGAACGGGTACACTTGATTCAAAGTTGACTATTGACAGCCCAAAGTCATCAGAAGAGCTATGCTAATAGGAGAGTTTGTCCCTTAGAGTTCATGGCGGGTGATTGTGTGTGGCTTAAAATATTGCCAATGAAGGGTATGATAAGGTTCGGAAAGAAAAGCAAGCTTAACTTGAGGTTTGTTGGCCTGTTTGAGATTCTGAGGAGAGTGGGTGGGGTAGCTTATGTGTTGGCCTTACCCACTAGATTGTCAGCCGTCCATCCGGTGTTTCATGTCTCCATGCTTCGCAAGTATATACTAGATGAGTCCCGTGTGATTTCTTGTGATGCGGTAGATTTGGGTCCGGATTTTACTAATGAGGAGGAGAAGGCAACTATCCTAGATAGGCATCTTCTTAGACTCAAGACCAAGGAGATCATTTCAGTCAAGGTGCAGTGGTTGCATTGGATTGTTGAGGAGGCGACTTGGGAGTTAGAGTCTAATATGCAGTCCCGGTACCCTCAATTTTTGAGACTCCAGATACTTTTCTTAATCGTATGTGACAAGCATCACTTTTAATGGTGGATAATGTAATGACCTTAAGGATTATTTTCAGAATTTTTTGTGAAATTACCATTTTACCGCTATCACTAGTGCCCCTAAGATTTATTAATCAGTTTGTGTAGTTGAATGTGTTAAAATTTTAATGATTTATGAATAGGGAAAGTTTTTGAGTTTTAAGGAATTAAATTGTTAAAAAGGTGGTTTTCGGTACCAATCAGACCTACAGATCTCGAAAGAGGATTATGTGAGTTCCATTAGCTCTAGAATATGGAAATTGTTCTAGGAGAGTCGTCGGAATCCGAATTGGGGTTGATATGTGAATTTATGGTCCCAAGTTAGAAATTTTAGTTTTAAAAGAGCTAAATTTGACTTTGCTCAACAAATCAAGTTCGGAGACTCGACTTGGATTTTTGACGATTCCAATGATTTTGAGGGGTGATTCTAACGCTAGAAATTGTTTTGATGTAATTTTTAGAGGTTTTGAGGGTATTTTGGGTATTTCAAGTGTCAACTAGTTTAGGTGCGACTTATCAAATTTCAGGTTAAGGAGAGCTCAAATTCAAAACCCGATCGAAGAATTTGAGTTGGGTTTCTATTGGTTTATGATGCAGGTGATTTAACTCATTGTGCGGCCTTAGGTCACGCGATCGCAATGTGTTAGGTCAGCGTGCTTTGCGATCGCGATGTTGAACTCCACATCACAATAAGTCATTATGTCTAGTATCTCCGCGACCACGAGGTTTAGTGACTCGTGATCGCGAAGTGTTATTTGATGCTAGAACACTGTTTAATCAGAAAACCCCCATTTTAACCATTTTTGAGTTTCTTGAGCTTCTTGAGGCGATTTTGTAGAGAATTGTTTGAGTAATTTCGTGGGGTAAGTAATATTTCTCTAAATTATTTCATATTCCATCATTTATGTCATGATTTCAACTCCTAATCTTTAGTTTCAAACCCCGAATATTTTGTTTTCTTCCCTAATCCAAACCTGAGGAGAATGGTGATTTCTAACTCATTTTGGACTCTATTTTTGTGGGTTTTTCAACAATGAGTTTCTTATTACTAGATGAATGTAATTTTGCAATAAAATTCCAAATTTGACCCTTTTCGAAACTGATTAATTTTTGGACTATTTTACTCCCGATTTTCAAACCTATTAATATATGTGTCATTGGACTCCTTATGATGCGTATGTTTTATTCTTGATAGTGGGTTGTCATTACAGGTATTGACTTCGAGAGTTGATCATCCAGTGTAGGTGTTCGAGTGCAGTTTCGGCTATCGAGGTATGTTTGGCTATCCTTCTTAGGTCTGAGTTGGGGTGATTAGTCAAATTTTATGTTGTAGACTTTGGGATGGGTTCGTAGTGTGGTTTAGGACTGTTAATTTATATTGATATGTCTATGTGGGGGCTTATATGTGCTACGTAGCCCGTGTGTGGGCCTTATTTGATATCTTATCTGCGTTGAAACTGTGTAATCCATGACTTAACTAAATTAGAGATGTGAAACAATTATTTGCCTTGAGATGCCCGTATGAGGGGTTTAATTGGGGGTTTTGAGCATGTCTGAGTATTACAACATTATCGAAAATGGGTAAACATTTAAATTGAGGTAATCCCTTTCCATTAGTATCTATTGAGGGTGAATATCATGTTTAAGTTAAGTTTAAAAACTTTGAACTTTGTACTATTGTTGAGTTGAATATTACCTCCATGCCTTATAAGTTGTGAATGTATTCATCCTTATTCATATTATCACTGATCATTAGGGAGTTGAGAACTGTGGAAATTCTATTTGAGAAAGGAAATGTGACATCGTTCATATATCCTAGACCACGAATACGTGGCAAGCAGATGAGATATTAGTATCATAAGTCCTTGGCCACGAACTGGGTGGCAAGGTTGTTAATACACTAAGATTGTGATGAGGTATATGGTGTGCTAGCCCTTATGAGTCCTTCTTGCTAGCACAACTCGTCAGGTATATATGACAGATTGTACGACAATCTTGATCCCATCGTACCATCATATCATTACATCATCATAACGCATTGTATTGCATTGATACTTGTGATACATGTCATATTTTTTTAACTGTGATAATAAACTATATTTATGTGTTTACTTTAATCACACCATTCCATATAAATTGGCAGTAGCGTAGATAGAGTGGGACTTTTCTGCGTGCAGGTGAAAGAGTTTCTTAGTTTATTTCATAGTTTTGATTAATTCATTATACTCAGTTGGTTAAACCTATCGAGTACATGTGGATTATACTCACCCCTACTTCTGTGTTCTTTTTTATGCAAATCCTAATAAGGGAATTCCGCGCAGCAACTGATCTCCTTCTCTTGCGGATATTTTACTATTTAGATTAGTGGTGAGGTCTTGGGATTCGTACAACCATTATTTCTAGTTTTTATTTCCAATCTTTATTATTATTATTAGAAACCTTATGATGTATATCATATTCGGTTATTGTATTAGATGCTCTTTACACTTATGACACCAGGTTTTGGGATACATTTGTTATTTTCCTTTTATTGTGTTTATTTATGGCCTGGCTTCCCTTTGAAAGTGTCGTAGGGTTTTACATTTTTGCTTACACATCGGGATGGGGTTGGAAATGTGTGTCATCATGACCTTGATTTTGGGTCGGGACAACGGAGATGACTTATTAAATAACATAGGTTGGGTCCATGAAGGTATACGAATTTTTTGTGTTTTCTATAGGTCCCTCTGGCCGTGTGTTCCATTGTACATCATGGGTGAATTGCATAGGTCCTGCCCCGCCTGATCAGGGTAGGGGCAGGTGTATATACTTGGTTACTGGCGATTCTACTGCATTTTCTGCATTCATATGCATTGCCTATCACCATTATAATTTATTATTGATTGCACCCTCTAATTTTATTGGGGACTATTGGGTTATGTTTGTTGTTTGTACCTTTCAGACTTGTGGGGGTCTAGTGAGGTTATCGTTTGACTATCTTTTTTATTCCTGTGATATTGATCTGATAGTTGTTAGGTTATGGTTTAAATTTGTGAATGTTGCTTCTTGGGTAGTTGACCTCTGTAACATAACTTCACTTGTGATCCCAGGTACATTCTTTGACTTGATTTCTTTACCCTTTGTATCCTAGTTCTCATTCTTATTGTCTATCATACCATGCTATATCTCTTGTTCAGTTACTTGTGTTGTAATCTCTTTATTTACCTGTTGTTTAAACTTTCTTTGTCTTTAAAGCTCAGTTGGTTGATGCTTACTGAGTAAAGCTTGTTGGTACGCATATGACACTTTTATACCCTATAGATCATACTACAAATTCTCACTATTTATTTGGATTTCGTGTAGAGCACCTTTTGCACTTCGGAGATTGGGTGAGCTCCTAATGTTTGGAGTTACTAGTTTCCATCTATTTTGGCTTGGCTAGGCTAGACTTTATGTTATATTTACAGACAGTCTGTAGTTTGA
This sequence comes from Solanum dulcamara, assembly GCF_947179165.1. NCBI lineage: Eukaryota > Viridiplantae > Streptophyta > Magnoliopsida > Solanales > Solanaceae > Solanum > Solanum dulcamara. The sequence continues at coordinate 10,664,319 of NC_077246.1, read as the reverse complement.
TTGTATTTGTAAAAGCCTTGTATTCCTATATTTATTAGATGCTCGATTACTAATCGATGTCAGGTCTTGGGGATGGTTCCTTGTATTATTTTAGTTGATTTCTCTTTCTTCTCATTATTGTCAGATTCATACCTTTTATTGTTATCTTTCATAAGATATCTCGTTGCTTATGGTTCTGGGCTATGGATTATGCTTACCTATTAGCAGGGGTGTATTAGGTGCTATCATAACCTGAGAAATCCAGTCATGACATGTTGGTATCAAATCTCTAAGTTGACCGGCATCATTGGTATCAGAGTAAATACTACAAGACTCTCGTGGATCTATGCGGAGACGTCCATATCCTATCTTCGGGAGGCTATAGGGCATTCTTAGAAAATTTTATTTATGACCCCTTATCATATGCTTTTGCTTTGATTAACCTCTAAAACTGCTTCTTTAGAATACACTCTCTAAGATGGATAACATGAGATATTCGATGGACGTGGATGGAGCATCAACATATTCTAACACAGTTTCAACATTTCCTCAAGCTATAAGGCCTCAGTAAGGCACATACCTTAGGGTCAGAGATGTTCTTCAGTAGATAAAGAGTTTGAGGGCAGCCCCGACTCTAATAGGGTCGTTGACTACCTTAGCTCCTTAAAGTTTAATAATGTAAGGCTCGAGTCTCATCGATGGTATACCACAGGCGGGTGAAGTTCTTTGTGCATCAAGTACTTCTATGGATAGATATGGGTTGATTGGTCCCAAGCAGGGTTCGTCCTCCATTTTTGATTATGTGTTGGGATTTCTTGAGTGGGATAGACTTACTCCTACATTACTCCCTAGAATTGGAATTGGAGTCACGAGTTCATCAAGATATTGTCCTTGCCACTACGATTAACATTAGAGAACTTGATAAAAGTTGGTTCTAACTTTCCCTAGGTTGTTAGTCATGTGAGGGATGTGGAGCAGGCGTCTTGAAACTTAAAGAGATAGTGGTAAGAGGCCTTGTCATAAGTAAAGCAGTGACAACATTCCACTTCAAGGTGGGTATCAATTCAATGAGTGTTATCTTCTATCTCGATCTATTAGGCCTATAGCGGTAGAATCTCAAATTCCAGGGGTGATGAGGTAGATTGTAGTGCCTATGTCAGGCAGAGCTCAGTCCAGACTTCTTACGGTCATCATTTTGGAACTCAAGGTTTTGGGTGTTATTTTTCTCTAGTTGGGTCTTCACAGCAGGTTGCTCTTAGTGATGGTTGCTACGAGTGTGGTGAGGTAGGTCACATTGTCAAAGATTGTTGTTGGGCCCTAATATAGTTGGTTAGGGGTGGTCTTGAGTGTGGTAGAGGTAGGCAGGGCTTCTCATCACGTCCTTCATGCTGGGATTGAGACTATAGAGGTTGCTATGATTTTAGAGAGTTTGGCCACTAATCCAAGGATTACCCCAGGCAGGAGTTGATTATCAAACCATTGTTGGCATCTGTTACTCCTAAGATAGGATGGTTGGACTTTATCGTATATGTGGAGAGCTTGGCCATCATTCTAAATCTCATCCCCGATATATGACCTTTGTGGGAGGCATTCGATTGGATCAGTCTCCTAGGTTATTAACACCTTCAATTAGAGGTGGTTCTTTGAGTGGTGCTGGTGCTAGGTGTTTATCTTATGGTTAGACATGATCCATTTTATGCTTCTACAAGCCAGATGGAGGCCGAGGCTCTAGGTATCCCTTCCTTGGATGTGATTTCATTGTTTTAACCCATTATTTCTTTTTCATGTGGTTTAGGAGACTTCATACCCATTCATGTCTATTTGATATGTTACCCATCAGTAATTTGTTGTGACAGCCTTATTTGGGATTTTGTTTTTCTCCTATAGTTGATTTCTTTTAATAAAGGATCGACCAGGCAGTGTTTCATTGATTGAGAGTAGTGATTGAGTGACTCCCTATGCCTTTGCTATGTTGGTTTTATTGTGATAGCGGTATCAAGATTGTTGTTTTCCCTTTTTTCCCACCTTGATGTATATTTTTACTCTGATGCCAACCCTTGTTAGATAAGTGGCTAGACCATCTTTACCTGATTTGGAATTTGTATGTTGTTGGAACTAATCGAATAAGTAGGTTCGTTAGTTGTCCTTTTAGAGTAGTAGTTAGGAGATTATTGAATGTTGAGTTTATGTGAAGGGTAGTATGTCCTTCTGTGGTGTTATGGTAGTCGTAGTTACCCATTCCCTTCCTTTTCCTTAGTCTTATTCTCGACTGCGAAGTTGTGATTCACTCATTTGGTCTTTTGGTATTCGTCTCTGTCCAGTTTTCATAGTGTTTGGGTTATGGCTAGCTGTAATTTAGAGGTGTGATTCCTTGTTGTACTTTCTTATAATTGTTTGTTGGTTCTCTGCGGTTGTATTAGTAGCTCTTGAGGTTTTTTTTGTGATTTAGAATCAGAGTGGTGGTGTTACTTGGTGGCTCCAGACTTTAGCTTCTGATGGATAATGGAAATTTGCTAAGAAGATTCACCTACACGATGAGATTAAAGTAATTCATGGAATCTATGATTTGGTTCTTGTTTAGGATGCGAGGTTTGCATTTGTCATAGTTGGTAGCTTGCGGAGTTTGTTGATGGGAGTTGGTACCTTGGGCTGCTATATTTTTATGTTGCCTACCCGCTTGGGTTCCCTTGGATTAGGGTGGTTAGCTCATATTATTCTAGTAGAGTAGTTTATAGGCTCATAATGTTGGTTTTTCGAAAGTTCCTTTAGTAAAAGTAGGTCACTGGAGTTGGGCTCAGTGCAGCCTTATCGTTCGTGTGATGATCTTCCTTTGGAATAGAGTTTTTGGTTTCAGAAGGTTGTGTTATCGCTGGGATTGTTGGTTTTGAGAATTAGGAATGGAATTTGGGCTTTGCCCTGTGTTGAGTTCCTTGTTTTGGCGGTTGTTTGGTGACTCGGGGATTTCTTACTCATGTATATCTTTAGCTTATGATTTTGTTTTATATAGAGAATGAGGCTAATTATTCTTTGAATGTGTTTGTTTCAGGTAATTATGGCTTACAAGAAGTTGTGATGAAAAACAAATGAACTGAGGAGAAAAGAGTCAAAAAAACAAAGGAGCTGAAACCGAGGAAATGAACCTTTTAATGTCGCAAAAATGACTCAAGGGTTGCTTAAGTGATGATCAAAAACAATTTTAATACCTCTTTAGCAGCCACGCGGCGCTCGCTTCAGCAAGAGGGTTAATTGTGCCAACATCCGCTTTAGCGAGCTACATCATCGCTTTAGCAAGAGGTGAAGAAATTTTGGGTGCTGCTTTAGCCAGGGATGCTTAAGTGACTGCCTGGTCGCTTTAGTAACTATCAAGACAGTGTGCAAGGGGTAACTAAGGAATTTCACATATTTGGATCCAATTTCTCATAAAAAGCCGATAGAGAGTTGATGGGAAAAACGTCTTTCATACCTTTGACATTTTTTGGCATCTGGAACTTTGAAGAACACTCCATTGTTTGGGCTTAGATTTTGATAGCACATTTCCTTACAATTAAATATTGGATTGAAGATTGAGTTCTCAAATGTAACCATTTTCGTCATTTCTTCATTTCCTTGTTTTGCAGTGCATGAATTGTAGGTGTAATATAGAAGGATTGGGGTTTTGTGCTAGAAATAGACATTTGATGGGTTGTTGATTTTTTTTTTGCTTTTGTAATTAATTGAATGTTTTCTCATGAGAAAGATTGATTGGTGCATAATTTGAGGTGTAACAACTCTTATATAGAATTATAGCTAGAGAGAGTGAATCCATGCAATGCCTATAATTGGATTGATTATGCTGTCACTTAACTAGGTTCGGAAGAACTAGTTGAGAAGTATTTGCCTATGCTCGAAAGAAGCAGATGGATAATTTAAACTCCAAGACATATATGATTTTGCCCATGATTGATTGAGTATACATGAGATTAAGGTGCGATGAATCATGTGAATGTTAATTGACCTCCCCTTCCCCAATTCCCATTGATTCTTGCTTGCAAAGACTTTTTCCCTTGTTCCAGTGTTCACTTTTCCCCTTTATTGTAGATTGTTATCGATATCTTTAAATTATAATTGTATTTTTTATTTTGAATTCAAACTAGTTGATTGTAATTCTTTATTTCTTCAATATCCTACGTGGTTGTGGCATTATTTGAATTACGAGATTAATATATGAGCATGATAACGTATTACTATATTCATTCCAATTTACATGGTTGTGACACTATTTGGATGTCGAGAACCGAACATGTTTTTCTTTGACTGTAATTTTTAATTTTAAATAATTTGGATGTTACTTATAATACTTTTTGCATATACAATTAGGGTAACATACAGAAATCCCACTAGGTTATGAGGCACTTACTTAGATACACTCTAGTTTGCAATATTATGAATCTTACTAGATTTTAGTTGTTACATACAATAAAATTACTAAAATACCCCTAGACTAAAGAATGCTCGCACAATGCATCATCCTTATTTTTTCAATCAATCCGAGGTCAGAATATCGATTAGGGGAAAATCATGTGGGAAAGTGGTCTCGGTTAAATTTTAGGTCAATCGGATCAAAAGATAAATTTTTGAGGAAAAACAGAAATTTCATAAGAGTACGCGACCAGTCCGTGTCACGGACTTGATCAATCTTGGTTCAAAAATCACTATCGAAAAAGTTTGGAAAAAAATAAACTATGAGGGAACAAGTCTACGTCACACACTATTTCCCCAACAGGCCAAATTTTTCTACTGAGGTTATCTTTAAAAAAAGGCTTTTCGATCTTTTTCCCACCTCTCATATACTAAACCCGTGACTGATATAGGTTGATTTTGACCTTAAAAGAGTTTCTAATAAGTCCATACTACGTATTCTAACCAGAGACCTAGGTTTAAGGAGTGGAGAAAGGATGGGGTTCAACAGATTAAAGCAATTTCTTGCCAGATTGATTGTCCTGTACTCATTCCGGGTATGTAAGACTAAATTAAAGCATGGAATTTGTTCTTTCATGTGCCTCATGATTGTGATAGGTTGATTTGTGAATGATTTGAGTCCCTGTGATTGTGTTTCTTGAGAATATTTCTTAAATTTAACATATTTTTATATAATACTGTGTAATTGATGTTTTCTAGGAATTGGTTTCTTGAACAAATAATTTTTGACTATTTACTTCATAAACCCTCACGATATTTTGACTAATATTGGATGTACATGACTAAGAATTGAGTTTAGAGCCTTGAGCTTGTGAGTGTATAATTGTGATTGGGATGTGAGCATAGTGATAGTCTTGATGAAACTTGATAGTCCTTTATATTTTCATAATTGGACCCAACTGAATGGTATCAACTAAATGTTGTCACAAATGACTTTCCCAACTACTCTTAAATGATTGGGAATGATTAGAACATTGATTGGTTGAAAGGATTGATTGGATAGAACTGATGAACTGATAAGAGTCCATATGAGACTTATTGATTGGTTGATTGGAATTGATTGTCATATGAGCATTGAGTCTTGTGAGGAGTATCAAGTACCGAATTGGGTAAAATTAAGTAATAACTTGAACCCAATAACTACGTAGCCAGCATAGGGGAGGATTAAACCATTAAAGTCGAATATTTCTTTTTATTTTAATGTCCTAAAAAGATGGGACTTGATTGATTGATTGGATCCTTGATTGGATGATTTGTCCTTTACCCTAGCAAAGTACTAGACAATTGTGCCAACACCAACAAGCTTGTTGTACGATCACTGACTCAGAAGTGATTGTTGTCGGATAAGAGAAACTCTCATATAGGTCTTGATAGTACTCTGGTTGAATTGGATTTGATTGGATTGTATATGATTGGTCTTTGTCTAAACCTTACTCTTGCTTTAGACTTATGACATCTTAATTGAATTCCTCATCTTTCTGATTTGAGATATCTTAACTGGTATTATTCTACCTTGATGCATGTTTCATTCTGCCATTTTACATACTCGTACATTCCATGTAATGAGGTCCATTTGGGCATGCATCATTTCATGAAGCAAAGACAGATTCTAGAGATCATCAACAGGCGCACCATTGAAGATCTGTTCACATTCAGCTGATTGGTGAGTATTCCCCTACATTCGGAGGATACCAATTATGTTATTCTTGCTTTAAGTTTAGTCTTTATTTTCATGTTGATTTGAAGTAGCCATGAACCTGTCATTGGCATCCCTTAGACAATTGATAGAGTCTTCATAAACTAGATAGTGATGGGTTGATTGAGTATTTTCATTTTTTTGAATCGTTCTAGTCAGAATATTTTCATGACATAGATTGAAGTTTAATTTGTTGGCCAATGGACTTTCTTCCATGAGTTAGATTATTGATTGGGATTGTCCACCTAATTGTCTCTTTATTTCTAGTCTTCCACTGATTGAATGAACAAACGGATGTGTGATCAGGCCAAGTGGTTAGCTTGGGAGCCAGTAAAACCTGAGTGCCGGCTACGTCTAGGGTAGCCTCCCAGGGCGTGACATTGGTCCATCAAAATACGTCCAGATACATCAAGATATATGTATTTCAGAATACATAGGGTCAAAATTAGATGTAATTTATTCTAAATATATTGTATCCAAGTGATTTGCATGTATCTACTATACATAGACAAATATCGCTCACTATATATATATATATATATATATAAAGGGCAGTCTGGTGCACTAAAGCTTCCTCTATGCGCAGGGTCCGTAGAAGGGCCCGACCACAAGGGTCTATTGTACGCAGCCTTACATATAGTGCGCGCCGACATGCTAAAATATATATAGTGTGTATCTGGTGTGATTCACATGTATCTGAGATACATAGACAAATCTCGTTCATCACTCTAATTATTTTAGTGTATTTGATAGTAAAAAAACATGTATTTATGTGTATATGGCTTAAAATTTAGTATGAAATAAATTAGTTAGTGATATAAAATATAATTTTTACAAACTAATGAGAGAATTAGTAAAAATGGTAAGAGTGTTTGTGTAGTCAGGTAGTTTCTCCATACAATTATTTAAGAGAAATTTTCGCATATAGCCACTCAAAAATACCTTAATTATGCTCAATAGTTATAGTTGTTAATTACAATTTGTAGCTATAGTTATAGCAGTATTTGTATAATTCGCATAGCATTTGTATATGTTTGTATAATTTGCTATACAATTCACATTTTTTGTATAATATTTGTATATTTCACTATACAATTCATTCACAACGTTTGTATAATTCTCTATATAATTTGTAGTGTTTGTATATTTCTTTATACAATTCGATTCGAGCACAATATTTGTATTAATCGCGCGAAATATACAAAACTCAATAGTATAATCGTGCAAATAATACAAAACTCAAACTGTAATTAAAGTTAGATGTTTGTTGCGAGCCATAATTAATTCAAACTATATCTATGTTAGTTAATTAAATAGTATATGTTTGCTTATCCGCGTAATTTTCCCATTATTTAACTTCCATTGTAAAAATATAGCCCAAAATTTATGTTACAAATCTTTAACCCAAAATACAATTTGATATACAATATTATACATTCGGTATACAACAATGTACAAAATTTTCATAGTTATGTTTTTGCAAAAATATTTAGAAACATGATATACAATATTATACAAAATTTATACGAGGTATTTATTGACTCATATACAATAAAATACAACTTCATACATTATTATACAAATAATGACTTCGTCATCGTCTTCTTTCTTGAATTCAAGCATCAACTTCATCCAAAAACACCTATAAACTACATTAATCACCCAAAATTTCATATTTAGACTTCTCAATATGTAATCAATCTTTTGCAACTAAATACACTCAAAATGGAACTTATTTGCAGAAATTAAATTTTTAAATTTTGAAACTTCAAGCTTTAACAATGGCTATTTATGATTTCAACGAAATGTCAATACTAATTTTGTAACTCCAAAAACAAAGATACAATAATGAGTTAATATGTTAATTTCTTCAAAAGGAGAGATCATTACCAATCACCAAACTATATATGCATATGGGACCATTCATTTCACTGCGAACCAGCAAAGCAAACGAAATCAGTTAATTACCACCACCATCACCGTTGCAATAGCCACCTTCATTGGAAAAGCCATCAGGGACTTAGCTATTACCGAACTGCTATCATAATAAAATAACATTTTAAAAATTTCAAAGATGGACAGAGAATGGAATGTGATAAGGGAGAGAGATGGAGAGAGTTAGTTTTAGGTGTGTAGGAAGAGAGACGAAAGAGAGATATCAATATGTTAGTTGCTAAATTTGGTGAACTTTGAAACCCTTCGCCAATTTAGCAATGTACTTGGATCAATTGTACTTTCAAATAATTATTTCTTATAAAAATTAAAAAGTCCTAAAATATATGATAATAATAATATATCTGATTCACTAATTCTCATTAGTCACATAATAATATATGTGTGGTCCCTTTTTTTTATTTGGATGAAAGAATATATGCTGAATTCGTTTATTCCCTTTTAAGTTTTTTTTAAAACAATTTGCAAGTTGTTGAATTAGAGAAAAAATATATCTTTTAAAAATTGAAATTACGTAATATGATTATCACTTTTAACTTATTTTAAAATTTTGTTTAACGCATTTTCAATTAGAAATATCGATTAAACTTTTATCATTCATTAAAAAGGCTCTACAATAGATAAAATTAGCATTTATTATTTTTCTAAATTATTATTTAATTATCTTTATAATATTTGAAATTAAGGAGTCCTAAAATATACGATAAAAGGTATTAGGAGAATTAATAAGTCCTAAAATACATAATAAGAGAAAAATATATTTTAAAAATTAAAAAAAGCCTAAAATTAAGATATATGGTAAGAGTTTAAAGTCTTTCTCTCGTCAATATGTATGTATTCTTTATATTCTTAAGTTATTTGTTCATCTATCTAATTATGTATTAACGCGCCACCTCAAATTCCATAAGTCATTTTGCATGGGAATATTGTCTCGGTATTACTTTTTCTTTTCTGATATTATGTTTGTATTGAGCATTGATACATGATATCCATGATCACTTGACTATATAAACTATAATTCGTTTTCTCTTTTGCATTATTCACTGTTGTGTTTTAATGTGTAAGTAATTAATAATAACTTTAAATTCAAATTTCAGAATTTATCACATCTGTTATATCAATAAGTTTGTTTGTGATTTATAGCTTCTTTTAGTTATAAAGTCTGAGAGATCTATATTTTTATGTTCACATCATAATAATCGTGCCTGTGTGACAGAGGAAGCTGGCTCTAATTCGGATACACAAAGACATCATCTTTACGTAAGCTATTGCTTTTCTCAATTTTCTTTTCATTAATTAATTTCATGTTTGGTATTTTAAATGAATTATGTAGTTATCACCACTTGTATATATTTTTGGTTTAGTAGTGATGTTTTTCTTTACCATAAAACTGTCATTATCATTTCCTCAAATAATTGGCATTTATTTATTAGTCAAATATTTAAGACTTTGAAATTAACAATATATTCTCTTTATATATATTAATTATTAATTAACACAATATACAAATAAAAAACACATATAGTTAATTAACTAGTAACTTAAACTAAAGGGTATAAAATTATCAAAAAAACACTGAATTTTTTTATCCAAAAAGAATTTAAACTAATATATGAACATGAGAATGTATTACTCTATTCATTCCAATATATGTGGTTATGGCACTAATCGGATTACGAGAGTCGAACACATTTTTTTGGACAATAGTTTTTATTTTAAATATTTAATTTTTTAATTATTAGGACTTATAGTACTTTTTACATAATTTAAAAAATATAAAACTATTTTTAACAAAATATATATTTAAAGATTCCATATGTAGGCGAATTCCAAATCAAAATTTCAAATTTTTACTCTAAATATTACTCTATATCAGAAGAGTGAATCGAGCAGCTTAGGGCCAGTCCGTCTGGCCGATTTGCCCTTTTGTTTCAAATTCCTCTATTATATTTAGTACTTTCTTTGTTTTAATTTATATGCCTTGTTTTTTTTTAATATGTTATGTTTTTAAAAACTATGAAAAAAGTAGTATTATAAATCACAATAATTAACTATTTAAAATATATATTAAAATTTGGTTAACTTTCAAAATTTCACTTGTGCTACATAAATTGAGAAATTAATAATTTAAAATATTTTTAAAATATATTAAAAATTTGATTGACTCTCAAAATTTTACATGTGCCACATAAATTGAGACATAAAGAGTAACATATATTATTTGCAAATTACGTAATATAAATTACAATAATTAAAAATTTAAAATATTTAAAGATTATATAAAAATTTGGTGTACTTTTCTAATTCCATCCGTTTCACATAAATTAAGATAAATGAAGTAATATGTATTGAGCTCATACTTGTACGGACTCTTGTATCTGGCATGAATAATAAAAGATAAATTGGAAGAGTGTCGTTTGAAGCCTCAATACCTAGATCCCATTCCCTTGGCCGTCACCCCTATCTTACTCAAAGATGGAAGTTTTGGTTTGTATATGAGTTGACTCCACTAGGATTCATTGCTAAATAGAATCAACGATCACATTTGTTGCTTAGCTGTAAAATTTATCTGTTCGTAAATCTAGAGATTTAAGTAGTCATGTCGAGTGCTTTGAAATTTTATGCTAATTTTGACTACCATTATGATCCCTTTTATGATGCACCGTCAAAATTTGTCTACTATTATCACCACCAGAAGAATTAAGATTAAGAATCAATTGATATGTACTATATTCAACAAGAATATAAGAAGAACAAAGATAAACAAAAGTTTAAATATAATAAATAAATATTCGAGATTATAGAATTCACTATGTCTCTTTAAGAAATTTAATTAATCATGTCATTGTACCCGAGGTTATGGATTATTTCCTTTCAGTATAAAACGGATATACCTGTTAGAGAAGTAGCGGCACCTCAAACTTCAATAACTTCAACAAACTCAAAAGCCAACAACGAAATCACCCAAAGACTCTACTTTATTTGTAAAGAATGTATGTAGAAGAAGGAGAAAATTCAATGTTAAAACATGAGAGGAACATCCTCTATTTATAGACAACAAAGGGTAGCGTGAACATGTGCTTATTGTGCCTTATTGGAAGGGTCATAACCCTTTGGAAAAGTCACAACCCTTAGCAAAAGTCACAGCATTTCAGAAAAGTCTCAACTCTTCAAAAAATCACAACTTTTTGGAAAAGTCACAAACCCTTTGATATTATTGATATTATTGATGATGAGTGTAATGAGGGACGTTGCAAACACTTTGATGTGTGCGTTCACATTATTTTAGTAGTTGACCATCCTTATGATGGTGCGATGGTGGTGGTAAAGAGGATGGAGGATGATGAAAATGCTTGAATGATGATTGTATAATTTGTTTTGAAAAGTTTGGAAACGAGGGGGAGTCGACGTACCTGTCTTGCACATATGTTTCATGGAGATTGCATTACAACTTGGCTAGAGATTGACCATTCTTGCCCAATTTGCCTCTTATGATCTCCTAGCTACCTGGCTAAGAAGCATTACTAGGGTCCTCTCTTTTAGTTTATTTTTTCTTCTTCCTTTTACATTGATTGATATATTTTATCTTATAATTATTCGTGTTACGTAATTACTAGCTCTGCTATTTGATGTGAAAACCTTATGTATCTATTTTTGGAAAATAATTGTAACAATATGTCACGCCCTAAATTAAAGGATGCAACTGAAATCTAATGTCAAATCTCAGGCCTGAGTCGATCCTGCTGAACCATTTGCTACTAGCGCATAGCAGCCACACACAATTAAGAAAACAAGCAAGTGTATCTTGGCTTAAAAATAAGCCCTAGGCCGGCAAGACCCCTGCCAACAACTCTATAAAGGAAATAACTGCTCACAACAATTCACATTAAGAAATATCCAACTAGCACACAAGTTCTATTTGGGCTGTCGAGGCCACCATGATCTCTATACAGAAGCTAAAAGCATGTATATATCAAGACAATATATCAAACAACTATCAAGCCTCAACAAACCAATAAACCAGGCCAACATGGCCATTATCGTAGCTATACAACCCACACACTAGTTTAGAAGCCTCTAAGAGTAATAAAGATTGGCTGACAGGGCCCTGGCCTACTCAAAAATATATACAACAAAAGCTAACAAATCTCAGAAATCTGACAGTTTCGGAAGAAAGGGGCTAGACAACCAGCCAGAACTCAATTGTACTACTATGGAGGACTATCGGACCATCTGTCGGGACCTACAGGCATGAATGCAACTCCTCTAGGTAATGTGATGTCAGTATGAAACAATGTACCAAGTACGAAAGGCAGAAGACTAAATGAGCAGGTATCATAATATACTGAAAGTAATTAGGTAAAGAAGTCAAGAATAAGATAAGCATATTGACTTGCTCCTCCTGAATCTACGTATACCACAAATAATCAAACAACGACCTAACAAAGCCCCCATAAGCTCAGCAGGTACAAACTGCAGATAAGACCACATGCCTAGGATCCCATAAGCCCAAAAGGTGTCAATTCAATCTATATATGGATTTCCATTGTAGATGATTATTTGCGACTTATCGAAGCTAGAATTAGTGAAGGAGGGCCTTACCTTGATCTTAACCTTGGAATAGAACTCAAATCCAAACAGCACAATCCCTGCTGCCACTACCTCCATGGAGCTATGTCTCACAATCCACAAAGAGAACTATACCAAAATGACGAGCTTGCGAGGTAAAACAATTTTTCTAAGCTTGCAAAATGAGATAACTAAGATCCAAGGAGTATTTCATGGATTTGGGGGGAATTCCTCAGTATATTGATTGCTAAAATGTTATTACAATGAAAAAGAATGAAGTGGCTGATTTATATAAAGTTCTACCGACCTTGGCCTACCTCACCTTTCTGTTGCGTCATCTCACAAAAATATGAATATCTCTCTATTATGAAGTCTTATTGATGAACAGTTTACTATGTTGGAAAATAAACTCGTAGTCCTTTGATTTGATAGGATGTGGGCCCTATAAATCTTTATATATTGGGAGAAAACCTTCGAGATATTTGACCTAAATTTCAGAAAAATCTTTATAAAGAAACTTACGATAATTTTCATCAACTTTTATTTTGCAACCCGCTAAACTTCAAAACTTAAAATACGAACCTTGAACACTTAAAATGTGACATACCACATAATTCTTAACTAATTAACTACTCGTTATCTTACCATGAAAATACGGGTTAATTTAGATATTTTGAAAAGTCGGGGTATTACACTGATAATGCTTAATATTGATTGATTTTGATGATTTAAAAAACTAAGGGTACAGGTAAGGGACATAATTCCTTTGAGGACTCTAAGTTGATGACAGCAAACAATAGTACAAAACAGATTCTGCCAAATCTACAGGTTTGTTGTGTGCGATCGAGTCCCTGTGTAGGAGGACAATTATCTACCCAATAGAAATCATCCAACATAATGTATATGTACATTCTTTACAACGTTTCTCACTTGGATTTTTGACTAAAATAGAAAACCATTGAAGCTCATGTTCTCAGAAATTTGCTCTTGAAGAAGACGAAGGATCTGATAGAGTTATTAGTAGTTTGGTCTTGTTTTAGAGTCTTGATTTCTTAGTCTTAATCTTTGTAATGTCTATTTCTAATCTATAAAGGAATTAGATAAGTTCATATTTTTTTATTCATCTTGTCAAAATAACTAAAGTTAGTTATAGAGACTACTTGAATTTTAAGTCAGCTAGGAGTCTAGTGATTTAGCAAGCAATAGAGTTATTGCTTCAAATCTGAGTGTAACAGAGTTGTTGGATAGAGAGAAAGAGATTGTAAGTGCAATTCCTAAAGTGCAAGAGCTTGTAATCTAAATATTTGGCTCAGTTATTTAGTCAAGATTGAAGGTGAAATCATATGAGACAGGTCGTAGTTTTTCTCCCTTGAGTAAGGAGTTTTCACGTAAAATCTTGTGTCTAATTTTACACTTCTGTTCTTTAGTTTTCTCCACAATTTTCTGATAAGGGACCTGGCCGCAAATGTTTAGTGGACGCGTATATTCTAATAATTGGTATCAGAGCAGGTTTTCTCTATTTAGTTAACACCAAGAGAAATTCTTGTAACAATGGCTGCTCTACTTAATTTGGAAGAATGTCAGTCTTTAACCAGACCCCCTCAATTCAATGGCCAATTCTACAGCTAGTGGAAGACATTTATGCATGATTTCCTCATAGTTGAAGACAGTGAACTTTGGGACATTTTTCTTAATGGTCCTTATATTCCTACCATCAAGGAGAAAGAAGGAGAGATCACCAAGATTGTCCCTAAAACTCGTAGGCAGTACAATGAGGCTAATAGAAAGAATATAGAGAAGAACTACAAGGCTAAGAAATTGTTGGTGTGTGGCATTAGAGCTAATGAGTACAATAGAATCTCTGCTCGTGAGTCTAAAAAAAAAAATTAGGACTGTTTGAAGACCGCTCATGAAGGGACTAAACAAGTAAAGGAATCTAAGGTGGACATTTTGACCACTCAATATGAAAACTCCATCATGAAAGAATGAGAGTCGATCTATGACATACATACTTGGTTCTCTTCTATCATAAATGAGCTTTGAAGCCTTGGTGAACCTATTCATCCTCGCAAACAAGTTAGGAAGATTCTAAGAATTCTTGCCAAGTCATGGGCTAGCAAAGTTGATGTCATAACTGAAGCTAAGGACCTGAAGGTAACTCACAATGGATATCTTGATTAGGAGTCTTCAAACCCATGAGCTGAACCGAGCATAGGTGGTTTGAAGAAGGAGACCAAGCCGGAGAAGTCACTTTCTCTAAAAGTGCCTCTAAGTGACTCTCAGCTGAAGATGAAGACATATCTTTTTAATAAAGAGATTTCATAAGATAGTGAGAAAACACAGCGGATTCGCTAAGAAGGGAAACTCTAGTCGACTTAAAAATGTCACAAATTTGTGTCATAAATATGGAAAGCTAGAGCACTTCATCAGAGATTTCCCAATGCAAAAGATAGAGTATAAAGACTGTGTCAAAACTGGAGGAGACAAACAAGGAACATGGTTCTTGATAAAAAAGGAAAAAAGGTTGAAGCTGACTATGTTGTCAAGAATGCTCTTGCTATTTGGGGAAATTCCTCAAGCGATTCTAAGGAGTCTATTCATCCTGAAGATGCATCCTGTTAGTAGTAAAAGATGATGAAGAAGTGTTTGATTCGCTATTTCATTCACGGCACAATATGATGATAAGAAAGTTGAAGCACAAGCTGAAAAGAGGTAACTCTTGCCGACCTCAAATAGAATTTGAATGTATACTCTGCTAAGAAATTAAGAAGCTTAGCAGCTGTGTTGATTGAGTCAGTTACAAAATTAAAAAGTGAGAAGGATATGATGAATAATACTATAGACATCTTTCGAGATGAAAAGATTACCTTAGTTGCTCAAATCTCTGATCCAGAAAAACAAATTATGGTCCTAGTAGCTAATAATATAGAGCTTGATATTAAGCTCAAAGTTGAACAAAAGCAGTGAAAATTGCAAAAAATGAAGCTAGAAGTGACAGGCTGAGCTTGAAAAGAAACTAAACAAGGCTGAGGTGAAACTTTTTGATCTGGAAGAGCAGATAATGGTTTTAGTAGCTGATAATGTAGAGCTTGATCTTGAACTCAAGAAGTCGAACAAAGGCAGTAAAAATTGCAACAATGAAGCTAGAAATATACAAGCTAATCTCGAAGAGAAGTTGAACGAGGTTGAAAAAAACTATCTGATCTGAAAGAGCAGATAATGGCTTTAATGGCTGATAATGCAGAACTTAATCATGAGCTTCAGAAATTCAACAAAATTTGCTCTAAATGGAATGGTGAGGCCAGTAATTTATAGTTGGAACTTAAAGATATGTTGAATAAAGCTGAAGTAAAGTTGGCTATGGCTCTCAAAAGAAATGTTCAAATGATCTTGTTTAGCCAAAAGAAGAGTTGAGTAAGTCACTAAGATGGACTACTTCATCAAAATACATAAAAGTCTGACTAGTCAGGGGTACACTTGTGTAAGAGGACTAAGAAGTCTAAACATCAACCCTCCTCACAATCCACATAGCAAATATGTATCTGTATCCGACAATCTGTTGTGTCTTCATTGTGGAAGGAATGCTCATCTGAAGAATGACTATCTATCTTGAAAAAGATCTCAAGAAAATTTCTCAAACTACTTTAAACAAATGGCAAAACAGAGCGGGGGACCTGGTCCTAACTCTGGACACAAGAGTAGAATGAGAAAGGATATGTTGCCTTACTAGACCAAAAACTCTCTTATTATTCCTCTATCTGACTATTGGGGACTCAAATTGAAATGAGTTCCCAAATTTAACAACTGATATGTGTTGTAGGGAAGTGAGGAAAGTGATAGCCAGTTCTTGTTCTATGACAAGTGTATGATCAAAGCACATGACTTAAAAGATTAAAAACTTCCTCTCACTCAAGGCACTTCAAGGTGGAGGTGTCTCATTTGGTAATGACTATATAAAAAAAGAAGTGATCCAAGGGCCTGAGGCAAGGAGTGGTTTAGTGATCAGATGCAGATGCAAAGTATGCTGGTACCAGGTGGATGGGAAAGAGGACATCAGGAATGGCTTATTTTCTGGATCCATCTCTTATTTCTTGGGGTACTTAGAAGCAAAATATTTTTTGCTAAAGCTGAACTGATATGGGTTTATCTAAACCTTACAATACTCATTGACTATGATTAGGATACATGTATCTTTGATTTTCGCATTGCATTATTTTACGAGAGTCAATTTCGTACATGTACAAGTATACACTCACAAGAAATGAGCTTGAATAAAAGAAGAATTTGAGGAGCAGGTTAAATCATTCCTAACTTGTAAAGAGGAACCTAGTCCTATCTCAAGGTTAGTATTCTTTACATTGCATTATTAACTATCTATGTGAATCGTTGTGATTGCCACATATCAGTAATCTATCTTCTGGCCGTTGTTCCATTAGTTAAAACTCAATGATTATGACCTTTTCGAAGGAACATGACATACCTCTTCCTTTCCGATAATATACCTTCACAAGTTTCTCAAATTTTCAAATTAAAACCCTAGTCTGTTCTAAACAAATTCATCTCTCTCCTTTCAAATTTCTATCTCTCATTCTTTGTCTCTAGATCCTAAAATGTCTAACCCAAGTTCGAAAACTCACGATATGCTTAAAGCCCTTCAAGATATTGATCCTACTGCATTTCCTAGTGGTTTTGACATTCCATCTTCTTCTACTACTCTTTCAACCTTTTTTGTGGGTGAAGTGTCTAAAAACTTTGTTCCTAATGTCTTTATTCAAATCAATGAACAAGAATTCCCAATAGCCTCCCCTACTCTACACTTGAATGAGCTCATCCTAAACTCTCTTTTGAACCTGAGTTATCCATGTCTCTACTTAACATACCTTCAAATAATATTACAGAGCAACACTTTGAAGGAGATCTTCCTAAAAGAAAAGGAACTGAGTCAAACATCCTGGCAATGAGTGAAGAATTGGTAGTTGAAAACTTGGCTGCCGAGAGCCTTGCAACCATGAAGGACAAAGTTGTACCTTCATTCTCAGAAGAAGAACCAGGTAATGCCAATCTTCCTCCCTCTGAACAAATTCTTTCTAATGTGGACAAAACTTCAAAAATTGCTCCACCATTTGTGAGTGCTCTTGACGATGAAGATGGTGAGTAAAATATGCCCCTCTCTTGGGGAATTGAAAGAAGAATGGTGCTTGTTTTAACAAAGGAAAGGAGAAAGTAGTTGAGACTCCAGGCTTGAGGCGAAAATCCTATCCTGCTACAAGGAGTTCTTCTAAGAAACTGATGCGTGATGCGATGAAAATAAGCAAGGAAAGAACCACTGAGAGAAGGAGGTGAAGGTTGTCAAGAATTGATGAGATTGTCACGCCTGATGAAGAGGATATCATTGAGGTGTCCAAAAGAGAAAATGACAGTGACACTAAATCAGAGAAAAGAGGAGAAAATACTGAGAAAACAAGAAAGGCTCCTCCTAAAGGGAAAAGAGTTACAAAGCCAAGGACAAGAAAGGGCTCTACAAAGAAGCCAGTAAACAAGAAAAGGAAAGAAAAAGGAGAAGAAGTAATAGAAGAAAAGAAGCAAAACAAATGGAAAAGGGAGTCATCACCAGAACAATCCCCAAAAAAGGAAAAATCCTCTCCCAATACTGATGAAATGGATGTAGATGAGTTGTTTGCTACATCTGAACCTAAACCTGACAAGGGACCAGGTTCAAGCACTAAAAAGATGAAGGTTGAGAAGAAGTTGTCTAAAGAAGAAAGGGTCGACATTCTGAAGACTCAAAAGGTTTTAAATTGAAGGGTATTTGAAACTGATATCATGGACAAACCAGGGATATGTGAGTTAGCTGATGCAGTGGAGCTTTAAGGATGGAATCACTTGTTCATAGACCATGTTCTAGTGATGCATGAATTATAGGTTTGAGATTTTTATTATAATGCGGAGTTTAAGAATGATGGGTATCTTTACACCACAATTAAATGAGTAGATATTTATTTGAGTGAATATGTTCTTGGTGAAATTCTGAATGTCAAGTCAGAGGGAATTAGGTCTGTCACTGAAATGGGTTGTTCAAAGAATTTGTTCAGGAGTGTGGGAAGCTCTAAAAACCTAATACAACAGGTATTCCTAAGAAGTATTTAAAAGGAGTATAGCAATTGTATTTCGAGTTTGTGAACAAGGTAGTGATTCCTAGGTCTGAGAAGAGGACAATGGCATATGCTGTTGATTTGTTCATCATGGAAGCTTTGAGTAAGTTTGATGCCATTAACTTACCAGCCCTTATTTTGGAACACATGCACAAGATAATCACTTCTAAAGATGGCAAGCATGGTATGGGGTATGGGTATTTCCACACTAGAGTGTTCAATAATTTTAACGTTCCCTTAAATACAGATGTAAGAGAGACTGTTAAGCAGTTATTTTCCATGAACACATTAGTTGAGTGTGAGTGTGTGGAGGGAAAAACTGGGAAAGTAAGCAAGATATTAGAACTGTTGATTGAGCATGTTATACCCCGTCCTTCTGTACCTTGGAACGTCTTCTTAAACTTCTTAGAAGTTATCATGTAAGACGGATAATCTACGAAACTATCAAACAACTCTAAGTAAGGGAGAATGTGATACTCCATAGTAGGGAAGGTTGGAAATAGGGTCATGGGAAGTCAGAAGGAGTTGGGGGCCAAGTAACGAGTCGTAGGACTCGACTTACCTACGTAAGACTACTAACTTAAAAGTCTTACATACTTAATCTACTTGAATGCAAGTCGAGCTTATGTAGCAAGGAGTACACGGGTTTTTAAAGTAAGACGAGATTACGAACCCACGAAAAGGGAGAAGAGCGACACATGGCAGCAAGAGGAGGCGCCACGTGGCAGCATGGGAGAGTGAAACATGGCAGCAGGTGACCCACCTTCTTGGGGTCAAGTAGGTGATCCACCTTCTTAGTTGGCCCCACCAAGGACACGTGGCAGCCTAAGAGGCATGGCATGGATACGTGGCCCAATAGGGGATGGACACATGTCACCCTATGGGGATGACATGTGTCACCTCCTAATGAGGTGTATATATGTATGTTTGGATGACTACTAAGTCATTTTCCAGCCAAGAAATTGAACAAAGCAAGAAAAGAAAGCCTTAGGACTAAGAGAGAGTACCTACGACAATAATGGAAAAAAAGGGTAAGTCTCCAAAACAAATTTGCGAATTAATTATCTGCGGTGTTCCTTGATCACGTGGAGATGTATATATGTATATTATGATGACTACGGAATCATTTCTTCAGCTTTACACTTGGAAAAATAAGATAAAGTTGAAAGAAAAACTTGGAGAGCTAAGGAGAGGGGCTATGGGTTTGGCCATCTTGAGGTGAGCCTCCGACTTTCGTTCCATGAATTAATTATTTGTGGTATCCCATGGTTACATAATGGTGTTTAATAGTATAAAATATTTATTTGGGTCAGCGAAGAAGTGACACAAACAGTCCACTCCATTTCAGCACATCCAGAGGTTTTCCACGTCTTATATGTGGCTGGAAATTTCGGGTAAGGTAAGGTATTTCATTTCAATTTGGAGGTTATAATGTTGTTATGGAGTGTATTACACGTCTTATATGTGGCTGGAAATATGAAAATGTCATAGAGATGCTTGACGTTAGAAACAATCTAAATTGGGGTAGTTATGGTTAAATTGAAGTCGAGTAGGATGTTGTGCTTATGATGCTGCTGCTGTAGGTGATGTTATGGTGTGTTGCAGGGATGAAACATGTTCTAAAAGAGTTGGGGTGCTTCTAGTTGCATCCATGTAATCCTCCGTTACGTGTGGTTAAAAGTTTTACAACATAGAGACTAGAAACCCTATTTTGGGTACCGTAGTTTTGAGCGAGTCGGTTGGGGTTTGTATTGTGTAATATTAATGTGAATTGCTTGTATATATTCTGTAGGGTGTTTTTTTGGTTGGATTTAGTGAATAGGAATGTAATTGGAAATTCAAATAGGGCATGTTATAGGGGAGGTGCTGCCCGATTTCCGTTAACGCCTTAACTAACTAAAGAACTAGTCAAGAAGACGAGCAAGAGAATGAGTTCTATGAATACTTGGATGCAACTTAAGATGATGAAAGGTCAAAGGTTTTTGATATTCGTATTGCTTCCATATTGAATAGGTTCAAAGGACGACGAGGCGAACATGACAAAGAGTAACTCGTAAGAGGTATGTGAAGCTTTCTCTTGGCATATTTTTGGCATAAGTATGTAAAGCTATCTTTCTGTTCTTTTGGCATGTCCTAGAAGTAAGCAATGGATATGTATGTGAAGCTATCTCTTCTTCTCTCTTAGCATGTCTTAGTCATAAGTGGTTGGTATGTGTAATGTGGGGACAATTCCATTTTTAGAACCCCGAGCATGATTCGTACATGTTTTTCACTTCTTGATATTAGAACTCCTGCGATAGTTGAGTTTTTTTCTTGTAAGCCTTTTTCGTGATGAAAAGTATTATACGTGAAGCCTATTCCTTCCTTCTCTTGAAATGGCTTAATGTAAGTGAAACGATGTGTGATATGAGTTAGAGATGGTTCCCTTTATAAGTTCTGTGTGTGACTCATGACTTGTACCTACTTTTGAGTGATAAGGACCTTGAAGTAGTTGAACTATGACCCTTGAGCCTTCTATAGGCTGAATAGTGATGGGATGTGTAAGCTCCTATACCTAGGGGCTCTTGGACATGCTTTATAGTAATATTGGAAGGATGTATGATATGCTACTGAGTTCTACATATACGTATATGCATTATACTATATAAGGATCAGGCCGAATATACCTCAGCATATTTTACTATACATTGATCGGGCCAAATATTCCTTGGCATATTTTACTATATAGGGGTCAAGCCAAATGTACTCGGCATATTATATTATATATGGATTGGGCCGTACGTTCCTCGGTATCATTATACTATATATGGATCGGACTGTACGCTCCTCGGCACTAACCTACTATATGCATGGATCGGACTGTACGTTCCACAGCGCTAATAGTATGCATCTACCTATGATGATAAAATGATGCATTTGTAACACCGAGTCCCATAAAGAGTCGGGTACGATATATGATGGTATGATTGTTATGATAGTATGATTATGAAAAGAGTCCCATAAAGGGCCGGGTACGGTATCTATATGCATATGATGACATAATGAGGCATTTATAACACCGAGTCCCACAATGGGCTGGGTATGGAATATGACACTGAAATACATGACTTCGTTGTATAAGATGTAGGTATAGTGGTTTATAAATTATTATACTTGTCTCCCACATCCCTATTATAGCTGAAATCTTATCTATGTTGTTTTATGCTTTATATACTCAGTACATGTATCGTACTAACCCCCTTTCTTTGGGGGTTTGCGTTCTTGACCGCAGGTACAAACACAGGTTTTAAGAGTCCGCTAGCTTAGGATTCCGCTCAGCCATTTTGAAAGAAGCTTCATTGTATCAGAGTCGAGTTTTGGTACTCAGTATTTGATGTATATATTTGTATATTCAGGGATACGGCGGGCCCTGTCCCGCCATATGATATGGTTGCTATTCTTAGAGGTCTATAGATATATGAATGTGGGTCATTTATAAGTTGTTCCAGTTCTGCCTATATGGCGTGTTGTAACGTTATTACGCTATGGTAGCCTTGTCGGCTTGCACGCCCTTTCATAATTTGAGTAATGTAATGCCTCAGGAGACAAATAAAAATGGCTACGTATATGTGAAAATGTGTGACCCATTGGGGTCCCCATGTATGAGTCTTATATTTATTGTTACAGTTGATAGTTATGTACATGGGGTCCCGATTGGACCTCAGTCGCGACCTACAGAGATGGGTCGTGATAGAGCAGACCTAGTTGAAGCATGAATTGGAAGGTATAACAGAACTGTTAAGTGCTAAAGATGTTGAGATTGCAAGGCTTAAGGCACAACTAACTAAAGTACAATCAGAGGGACCAAGTTATTCTGAATTGCAAGCACTTAAGGAAGAGAATGCTAGTCTTGTTGCACAGGTCACCAGTCTCAAGGACAAACTGCTTCAACACCATGAAAGTTCCGCTGATCAGTTGTCCCTCATCCTCAAGTCCTTCACTCAAAAAACCCCATCCTCCTAGTGTCACCTTATGAAATTCCCCTGACTTCCTTAAACTAATCACATTGGTTTGCATTTTTAGTTGTTTTGTAATGTATTATATATTATCCTTAAATTATATTGAATTAATGTCTTTGTTTCTCTTATTATCTTCTTGTTCATTACTGATTGACTTGTGTCTGTGTTGCCCTTAGTGGCTATGACTTTTCTAAGAATATGCATGCTTTGATCTTAGTTTACTGCTTTTCTTTTTTTATGATGTCAAAAGAGGGAATATATTGTAAGCTGAATGAGTGATTTAGAATCAGTGAATGATTGATTTAGAATCAGTATTTCTTGGTGGTAAGAAGGGAACTAGATTGAATGGTAAAGGTACTGGACTAAACGATGGATATTGGTGAAAGAGGGAACATCAGTGATAGGGGGAACATTAGTGATAGGGGGAAAAATTGCTTCTGGTTCTGTTTTGTAGGTGGTAGAATTGAATATGTTTAAAAATGGAGTATGTTGTAAAGGGTTTGTCATCATCAAAAAGGGAGAAATTGATAATGCTTAATGTTGATTGGTTTTGATGATTTAACAAACTAAGGGAACAAGTAAGGGACATGATCCTTTTGAGGACTCTAAGTTGATAATGACAGCAGACAATAGTACAAAACAGATCCTGCCAAATCTGCAGGTTTGTTGTGTGTGCGGTTGAGGCCTGTGCAGGAGGACAGTTGTTTACCCAATAGAAATCGTCCAACATAATGTATATCATTTATATATACATTCTTTACAACGTTTCTCACTTGACTTTTTGGAATCACTGAAATGGAAAACCATTGAAGCTCATGCTCTCAGAAATCTGCTCTTGAAGAAGACGAAAGACATAATAGAGTTATTAGTAGTTTGTCTTATTTTAGAGTCTTGATTTCTTGGTCATAATCTTTGTAAGGTCTATTCCTAATCTATAAAGGAGTTAGATCAGTTCATATTTATTTGTTCATCTTGTCAAAATAACTAGAGTTAGTTATGGAGACTACTTGACATCTAAGTCAGCTAGGAGTCTGGTGATTTAGCAAGCAATAGAGCTATTGCTTCAGATATGAGTGTAACAAGGTTGTTGCATAGAGAGGAAGGGATTGTGAGTGGAATTTCTAGATTGCAAGAGATTGTAATCTAAATCTTTCGCTCAGTTGTTTAGTGAAGATTGGAGGTGAAATCTTGTAAGCCAAGTCGTGGTTTCCCCCCTTGAGCAAAGAGTTTCCACGTAAAATCTTGTGTTTGATTTTGCACTTCTGTTCTTTATTTTTCTGCATTATTTTCTGATAAGGGACCTAGACTCATAAGTTTAATGGACGTGTACATTCTAACACTATCTATATGTTATCTTCTTCTTTTTTCTCTTCTTTTGGCCTCTTACCTCATTTGTTTGATATTTAAAAAAAATTCCTCTCATTTTGTTAAAAAAATTAATGGACTTTACATTCTTACTCTTACGTTTTAGCGTTGAAAATTGTATTCATTTGTCTTAAGTTTTATTACTTTAAGAGTGATTTTAATAGTCTTAAAATTTTATGAAAAATGATGTTTATTCGTCTTAATGTTCTATTATAATTGGTATTTCTTTATTTTAAAGTTTAGTAAAAGAAGAAATGCCACAGTTTTGGTACAAAGAACATGACCAGAGTTTTGAATCAATTTTGCTTGAGGTATGATATTTTTAAAGAATTACCTAGAATATAATTAATCAATTTAGTTTTTCATAAATATATTATTTTTCTTTATTATTTCTTAATTAGATGTCTTTGATATGATATGCTAAACACAAAATTTCTTTCTGTCGTTGTTCATGTAGAGCTGTTGTGCTTGACAATAATCCACTTCTCAACAACAACTAACAATAAGTATATATTGTCTCGTAAGTTTTGGTTCTTAAAAAGTGAAATAATGTACATCTATTTTCTATACACCAGAGCCTTTATTTTATGCTTTAATTTAATATGTAGATATAATATTTGTTTCAATTGTTACTTAAATCTACTTTATTTTTTACAGGTTGTTCAGATAATTGTTACTTATTGTGTTTTTTATTTAATTTAAATAGCGGGAGCTTTAGTGCACCAGACTGCCTTTATTTGTTTTGATGGTTATATTATATTTTGTTCGTTAATATATTATATTGTGAACTGTGAAAATACCATATTTTTATGGGTATTTTACTTAAATCTCATAGTGAAAAAGTCCAATTACAATTTATCCTGACTTTTTTGGTAATTACCCGAATTCCCTCTTTTTTCAGATTTCTGATACATACGAATGACGCTGATACATCGCGATTTGATATATGAGTCTTTTTCATGATACATCACTAGTTGATACAAACCAAATATTGTAATATCAATAAAACTTATGAATCAGCTTTTAATACCTAATATATCATAAACAAAACAAAAATAGCAGTAAAACATAAGTTTTACTGATACATTTTGTGTTTGGTTTGTATCAACTAGCGATGTATCATGAAAAGGACTTATGTATCAAATCGCGATGTATCAGCATCATTCCTATGTATTAGAAAAGGAATTTTTGAAATTTTTACAAATGTCAAGAAATAATTGAAAATATAGAAATATAAGGTGTGTAATTTGAGAATTTTTCCTACTTTCATTTTCTTTCCGATTATACTTGTGAATATTATTGTTTTGAATTTATGTCATTTTGTCTTTATAGGTAAATTTCTTACTTTTATTGAGGAGATATTTTATGAAGCACACTCTGAAGAATCATGCTTCTATGTATGGATTGATTTGGTCTCCAACATTATTTCCCACTTTATGAAAGAATATTGAATTATATAATATATTTAAAATCTTTACATGGTGCTATATATTTTTAGTTTTTTGTATTTTCCTTTAAAATTGTTCATTTGGAGAAGTAATTTATAATCTCACTTGCTTTAGCTAAATTGTCAAAGCTTATATGTTTTGTATGTGGATTAGGTTTTGTTGAGTCATTTGTTGTTTTTCTAGAGATATCATTTGGTGATTTTTTCATTGAACCATTCCTCTCAAGTAGTCCATGCATTACCAATAATGAGGCATATAATAGTATTTATCTCGATATTGTTTCAAATTACTAATATCATGACCATTTTAGTTAGATTGTATTTTTTTATCTTAAGAAAATAAGTGTGAACAATTTGTGTTAAGAAATAAAGTATACTAATGAAAAATTATAAGGAAAAGAAGATAAAAAGAAAGATAACATCTCGTATTTACATTTTCTAGATTCTTAAGTTACCATTTTTCTTCTTTCTCCTTAATTTTAAATTTTATGTAGAATATATTTTTCTAATTCAAGTACAACTATATATATTGATTTCGATCAAACACTTATATAGGTGAGACCTCAAGGGTGGGATGGTCAAAGGGTAGTGATTGGAACTTGGGGTGTTGAGTTGATGAGAAGGATACAATAAAAGTAGAATATCACTTATAAAACTTGTGTTTTTTACTTTCATTAAATAAGTTATTTTCTTTATTTTAAAAAAATTTATTTTTTTATATTTTTCAAAATATTTGTTTAATCAAACATAAAAAAATAAAAAAATATTGTTTGAAAAATATTTCTCTTTCTTACCAAACCGCCCATGGAATCGAAAATTGTATAATAAAGGGCTTATCTTGGACTTTACTCGATCGATTGTGATGAACAAAATAACAAAATGGAGAAAAAGAAAGGCTAAATTGCAGAATGCATTTAATCTTGAGTTAGTAATAAAGAAGAAAGAAGGATGGGAATATGGGATATAGTTACTTCCTCCATCCTAATTTATATGTTACAATTAAAATTTTGAGTGTCAATAAAAAAAAATTAATTAAAATTCTCTTATATACCTTTTAAATATTTGAAGTTGTTAAAATATAAATCAAATTTTAAAAAACTTAAAATAACTCTATCCAACTTTATAGTCAAATTTCAAAGTTTAAATATCATAATTCTCATTATATCACATAAATTAAAATACAAAAGTATTATTCATATAGGGTGTGGGTGTGGGCAAGGATGGAGCCAGTTTAGAATTATGAGTTTCATCCGAATTTTTTTTAACGAAAAATTATACTATTTTTATTTAATTAAAATAATATATATATATATATATATATATATATATATATATATATATATATATATATATATATATATCAAACTTCCTTCAACTAATTTGTATGTTTGCTTCTTCAAATTTTAAGTTTTAAAATAATTTTTTTAACTCCCTGTAAACATTAGAATTATATTGGATTTAAATCCGTAAATTAATTTAGACTATATTAAATTCAAGAAAATAGTCCAAATGATGTGGCAATCCAAGTCAAATTAAATGAGCCATTAGAATCATGCCATGTGCCAAAATTATGTGGTAATTCAAGTCAAATTAAATAAGACACTAAAATCATGCCACATGTCGAAGTTATGTGGCAATCTAAGTCAAATTAAATAAGCCACTAAAATTATGTCACGTGTCGAAGTTATGTGGCAATCTAAGTCAAATTAAATGACCCACTAGAATAATGTCACGTGTATGTGTGACATGTTCTGACCAATCAAATTAAAACTCTTCACCAAAGAAATCTGATTGGTCAGTTCAAACTAACCAATCAAATCACACCCTCATACCACTCCCTGCAACTATAAATAGGGGTCCTCATTATTCTGAGAGAGGGGTTTTTTCAAGAACAAGAAGCAAGAAGAGAGCTCGTGGATCAAAGACCGCAAATTCTCTACAAAGCTACAAAGTTCAAGTAATCAAATTCAAGTTCAAGTTCAAGATCAAGAACGAAGAAGAATATCAAGAAGATCAAGATCAAGTTACTTGTTCATATTTACTGTTCGTCATAACCGTACAAGTGTTCGTGACAAATAATTCAAATCCAAATTTGAAGACGAAGATTCAAGATCAAGCTATTCAAGCCCTTGACTCTAAATCAAATTCAAGTTCGACATATTCCATATTATTTGAAGAATCAGAGGATTATCATAGAGATTGTAACTCGCACTACAATTTGAAATCAAATATTACACTTTATTACTCCAATTTTTCGATCTTAATTATTTATTTTTCTCGGCTCAAAAATTTATTATTTACACTCCCCTATTAAATGTGTGCATGTATGAACAAAGTTCGTACATTAATAAAGAAAATATCTTAAGATGTATCATAAATGTAAATGTTGTAAGAGGAGTCAGTGGACCACTCTTCATTAATTGATTGTGATGTGAATGCCCGTATCTAAATGTCCCACTAAGAGCCTGTTTGAATATGTTTATGAATTGGTCAAATCAACTCTAAATTATTTTTTATTTTTTAAAATGTTTAATAAATTAAAAAAATATTTTTTAAAAAAATAAAACTCATAAAAAAAAATCAAAAGCTAAAAATTGATTCCTCTACTTTTTTATTTTAACTTAAATTTTTTTTTAAAGTCAATTCATACGGCTCTAAATATTGTTTTTTTTTAAAAAAAAATCAAGCTGCCCACAGAATACTGTGACTCTGTGAACCCTCATCCACTTATCCATAAGCACCTGGTTTTCAAAGTTTCCCACTATGTTCTCATTATATATATATATATATATATATATATAATTTTATTTTATTTTAATTTGTCTCCAAAAAATTTTTACTTTATTATAATTAAAATAATTTAATTTTAAAATTAAATTTTTTTCAAAATAATTTATAATCACATAAATATTCAAAATATTTTTAGATCACAATTTTTTTTTTTTAAAATAACATATAGAGTCAAAATATACTACATAAAATGAGACGATGAATATATTGTTAGTTTAAATGAGGCACCAATTATTAATTACATGTTACTTATTAATAAATATCATCCCTTTTAAATGTCGGAAAACCGTTAGCAAATTAAAGTTGTTTCTTCTAAGTCCAACGTAAATTGCAGTTTGTGAATATGAACGTGCCTCCTCTGTTACACTTTCTCTTTATTATTTATATGGATTTGGGAATGAGAGGAGATCGCCAGATCGGGAAGTTAACTGATAATTACAAATTAAAATTAATGAGTATTAAAATATGTGAGAAGATTTATATTGCATACTAAAAATTAAAGAGTGTTTTTGAAAAATTTAATATTTTAATTATAGTTAAGATGTTTAGCGAATTAATGTAATTTTATTCCTTAAAGTTATATCAGACAAATATTATTTCTCCAAATCGTGTGAATATTAACCAACCACAAGACCAGTGTCGTTCCCAATTTTTTGTTTTTTCAGATCTGCCAGTTGATGAGATCTATCATTAAATGAAACCTAAATCATTTCCTAATCTATGGTTAAATTGAAATCCCCAATATAATTCAAGACGAAGAATAATTGAATTAGCACAACAGCTATAAGGCTTAAATTGCAGCAAACAATTCTCAAGAAATCTCAAAATATATTATTTATTTTTTACATTTTCTAATTCCATAATAGATTCTTCCAATATATTTCTGCCTTTATTCTTCTTCATCAGCAACACAAGCTCCACAGCAGAAACAACAGTAGCAGCAAGAAATGATCATGAGGAATTCTCTACAAAACAGCAGAAATTTTTCACCTCCACCACCGTTATTACAACTGCTGGCTGGCTCATCCAAAAGCTTCTGATCGTTGCCACTTTGCTTTGAACTATTCATTCTATGGAGATTCCATTCAAGATTCTTCAAGTAACCCACCTTGAAAGAATCCCTTAATCTCATAGATGGCCATAGATGCATCTCTCTTTCTCTTCTCGCTAACTGCCTTCGGCTGTGTCGTTCCCAATGACAAATCTAGTGGCTTAGAAGTACTTTAATATAAATTATTTTAATTCAATTTCAATTCTCTTACAATTGATCAGTGTGACATTAGGTGGCATTTATTTTCACCGTTTAATCTTAATTTTAAGTTTTACCTTTTAGTTATTAAGTTTGTTTGTTTTGTAAATTTGAATTTTAATTATTAAATGTATTTATTTTAATAATATTAACTACTTATTAGGTATGAATAAATTTAAATAATTAAGATGTATAGTAAAATCTTAATCTATTTATATTATATTAAAAGTACGAAAGTCTTTAATAATGTTGATTGAATTTTTTGTTCTTTATTAAAAAAACTTCGTTTTAGAAAAAAATCGTTTTTTCACCATTTTTTTAAAAATATATTTTAAAATTAAAAAGTTCTAAAATATATGATAAGAAATATTATGAGAATTAATAATTAAGGAGTCCTAAAATATTATGATATGAGAAAAATATATTTTAAATTAAAGAATTCTATATTTATTGTAATGAGTATGTCTATATTTTCTCCATTAAAAATAATTGAAAAAAACTTAACCAAGAGGCATCCGCCTCAACGTAGGGGAAAAAACATTTAGTATTTTCCTAAAATATATTTTAAAGTTAAGAGTCCTAAAATTAGTAAGATATATGATAAGAGAAAAATATATTTTTAAAAATAAAAAATCTTAAATTTATTATAACAAGTAGTTCTAAATTTTCTCCATTAAAAAAAAAATTAACCAAGAGGCAATAGCCTCAAGTCTCAACGGAGGGGGAAAAAGCCTCAATGTGGGGGAAAATAAATTACTCCCCAAAATCCTATAAAATAGATAGATTTAAAAACACTCATATTCATAATCAGAAAAACAAAGTATTATCTAAAATTATCATTTATTATTTTTAAAAAATATATTTTAAAGTTAAAGAGTCCTAAAATATATGATATAATTATTATGAGAATTAATAATTAAGGAATCCTAACATATATGATAAGAAAAAAAATTAAAAAGTAGAATAAGTAATGTTAAGTTTTCTCCATTAAAAAATAATAAATAAATAACCGACAGCCTAACCTAGGGGAAAAAAACTACTCCCAAATTTTTTATAAAATAGGCTGATTTAAAAACTTAAAAATGCTCCTGAAGCATGATGTGAGTTGATTTTCTTTCCATTGTTTTGTTTGTAAAAAAAATACAAGAACAAGCATGTTTATTCTTCTTTATCTCTCTCTGTTTTTGTATTGATAATATTTAACCTTCTTTTTTTAACTATTTATAGTATAATTTGAAGTGATTTTTTAAGTACAACCTAAGTGGACTTGAAAAACTAAAGTAGAGGGTAATCAAAAGGTGGATTTTCTTTTGTTTTTCATTTATCTTCTTTGGAATATGTTCATCATAAATCTTACTCCCTCTATTCCATATTAACTGAATTTGTGAGGCAATGCACGCATATTAAGAAAAATATTTAAGGACATAATTTGAACCATACTTTTCACTATTGTCCTTTGTAAAATCATAAATATAACTTTGCAAGTAGTGTAATTTATCTCCTAAAAAATATAAAACTTCAATAAATGAAAGGGCAAATATGGAAAACTTTTCAAACATCCATCTTGAACTTTGAACAATTCAATTATTTTGAAAAATGAAAAATTCCTCAAAAATTCAATTAATATGGAATAGAGGGACTAATGTTTAATCATTAATGTATATAAAAATTTGCATAAAAAATTATGCAATTTGCTTTCGGTGTTCTTTATTTATTGTCCAGAGAATTTTATAAATAACGTTTAATTGAAAGGTATATATAACATACCCGAATGCAAGCGTTAGTGATTGCTTTCACTAATATGGACGAGTCTTCGTTTGGAGTGCTCATGTAAAAGTGAACGATATTTTTACTTTTCAATCAAACGTTATTTTTACGACAATTTTGTTCGATAAAGCAAGTATTAGAAAAACTAAAGATGGAAATACTGGATTGGATTGAGTACGGAACCTATTTGAGCCACAAAGAGATATAATTGACATAAATAAACCACATTTTCAGAATGTAATTAAAATAGGCTTAGTGTAGATTTTTCTTCCATTTTATAAATAAAAAGAAATTAACAGCGGACGTTAACTTTTAACGTCTAAATTTTAATGTGAAACTGAACTTTTTCTTACCCTTCATAAAGTGTAACTATTTCTTACACTTTATAAAGTGTAACTATTTCTTACACTTTATAAAGTGTAACTATTTCTTACACTTAGAGCTATGAAAATGTGCTGGCCCAACCCAACCCTAAAGGGCTAATGAGTTAAATGGGTTAGGACGGGTTGACCCTTATAACTAAAGGACCTATAAAATAGCAGTCCAACCCAATCTTATGCGGGCTATGGGTTGAAACGGATTGGCCTTTCAATCAAAAAATGGATAATATTAGCCTCTTAAAAAAACTCGAACATTGATCAACACAACACCAATATGTCAAAAATTCACATTTCCATGAGTTCCACATACTTTAGTGAAAAACTTACAAAATAATAGAACATGCAAAATACAATAGTCAACAATCATAAGATTCATCATAACAACATACATTAAATGATCATTTTTTCATAAACTAGACAAGAAAGAAGAAACGAGAAATTAGGCATAAACACAAAAGTAAAAGAGGTCAAAGATTCATAGTTATACTAACTTCAATTGTCTAATTGCTGAAGATTTGACAAAATAAAATACTATTTAAAATATATATATAATAAATATTTTTAAAATTCATGACTCACGGGCCGTCCTTTTAGGCTTGCGGATTGAGTCCATGAGGCTGAGCTAAAAAGTCTCATTCCTAAATGAGTTGAAAATTTTTAGCCCAACCCTACTTAATTCAAGAGTTAGGTTGGGCCGGCCTCACGAGCCAAACCCATTTTGACAGATCTACTTGCACTTTATAAAGTGCAACCTTTTTTTACACTTTAAATTGCGTTTCTTTATGCCTTTTTTGGAGTGTTTGTCTTATAATTATATTGAATGAAAGTACTTTAGTGAAATTGTTTGTCATGCTTTAACTTTTTCTTACACTTTAAATTGTGTTTCTTAACACCCTTTTTCTTTCCGAGTGTTTGAGGCATATCATTCACTGGCATAATGAAAGTAACATCTGGAGACGAGAGTGGAGACGATGCGGTGTGAAACTACAAAACAAAATAATGAATATATAGGAAATTATGCACCAATATTTTAATAATACCATAGTAAATTAGAAACTGAAAGCATCGAATCATGAAAAATAAATTTAAACTGCAAAAACTACATAAAAAGACACAATTTTAAAATGTAGGAAAAAATTACACTTTACAAAGTGTAAGAAATAGTTACACTTTATAAAGTGTAAGAAAAAGTTCTGTCTTACACGAAAATTTAGATGTTAAAAGTTAATGCCTGCTGTTAATTTATTTTTATAAAACTAGAAAAAAAATCTACATTAAGCATATTTTAGATACATTTTGAAAATGTAGCTTATTTATGTCAATTTTATCTTTTTGTGACTCAAATAGGTTGCGGACTCGATTGGATAAATGTATAGTATTGCATATATTGTAACTTTATTTGCAATATCATATACTTCATTTTTTTTGTATGCAATCTTTTATCTTGATGTGACACACGTGTAATGCACGTACATTAAATTAGTATTATTAAGTTTCATTAAGTTCCATTTTCATTGTTAAATGTCGTTGTCGTCACCTATCATCATCAACTACCTATAACCGTCATCATCAGCCACAATCTCCACCACCACAAATCATCATTGTCAGTTGTCATCACCATTAACCAGTATTTATAATCATCATTTTCAACAATCATTAAAAACCCTAATCACAAACGATAATCACTACAACAAGCACCCATTATAGATCGTCACCATTGTTATTAGTCGTTATCATCAACCACAATCAACAACCACAAAAAGTGGATATTCCTGCGCGAATCTCATCAATAAGCAATCACTATTGACTATCATCATCACTACTAAATAATTACTATCCAGAATCACCATCATGATCACTCAATATAATTCTCAACCGATATCTACAATCACTATCGCTGATTATCATCATCTCCAATTATATAATTTATTTTTAAAAAATATTATTTTAAATAATATTTTATTCAACAACAACAACCCAGTGAAATCCCACAATGTGGGGTCTAAAGAGGGTAAAGTGTATGTAGACCTTACTCTTACAAAGGTAGGACGGTTGTTTTCTAGAGACTCTCGGCTCAATAGAAGCATAAAAAGAGGTCAGATACTGCTAAGAAGTACAAGAAGTTCAAAGCGTTATGTGAAAGCAAATAAAAAAAAATGACACAGATAAAATAGATTAATCAAAGTACAGAGAGTAGTATATAGTAACAGAAATCATAGCACAAGAAATTATAGTGTGCTAATGCGCCTACTAATAAGGAAGAATAACGAGACTTTGTTCTAACCTTCTACCCTAATATGGGTCCTCCACACCCTCCTATCTAAGGTCATGTCCTCGATAAGCTGTAACTGTTCCATGTCCTATCTAATCACCTCTCCCCAATATTTCTTCAGTCTACCCCTACCTCTTCTAAAACCATTCATGGCCAACCTCTCACACCTCCACACTGGGGCACTGTGTCTCTCCTCTTCACATGTCCAAACTATCTCAGTCGCACTTTTCGCATCTTGTCTTCCATTGAGGCCATTCTACCTTGTCCCGAATAACCTCATTTCTAATATTGTCCCTCCTGGTATGTCCACACATTCATATCAACATTCTCATCTCGGCAGGCCAACATTCCACCCCATATAACATAGCCGATCTAACCACCACTTTGTGGAACTTGCCCTTAAGTTTTGGTGGCACTTTCTTGTCACATTGCACACCGGAAGAGAGCCTCCATTTCATCCACCCTGCCACGATACGATGTGTGATATCATCGTCAATCTCCTCGCTGCCTTGCATGATAGACCCAAGGTACTTGACACTACTTTTCTTTTGGATGGCCTAGTCACCAAGCCTAATTTCCGCGCCAACCTCCTGAGGTATCTCACTGAACTTGCACTCTAAGTACCCCGTCTTGGTCCTACAAGATTAAACCCTTTAGAGGTATGTCTCCAATCCTCCAGCTTAGCATTAACTCCACTACGAGTCTCATCGATCAGAACTATGTCGTCTGCGAAAAGCATACACCATGTCACCTCACCTTGAATTTGTCGCGTCAATCCATCCATCACCAATGCAAATAAAAACGGACTAAGAGATGATCCTTGATGCAACCCCATCACAACTGAAAAGTGCTCTAAGTCCCTTCCTATTACCCTTACCCTGGTTTTGGCACCCTCATACATGTCCTTCATCACCCTAAAAATAAATTTTATATATTCACATTTTTGAGAATATATATAAGTTTCTTAAATAAAGGTTCTGGCTTAAAATTTTGCCTATATTAGAGCAAGGTTAGAAATCTTAACCAACAATTTTGAATTTTAAATTGTTGACCCTATGGTTAAATTGTAGCTAGCTGCGTGGGGCTTGGACTAATACTTTTCATAAGATGAGGATACACTAGAATCCTCAAAATGATGGGAAAGGATGGAGAGATATTCCAAAGTAAAAGTGGACTTAACATGTACATGATTCAGATGTGAAAAGAACCTAACATATAGTATGATTCTGTGTGACAACTAACAAGGGATAGACATGGATACAACAACAACAACCCAGTACAATCCCACATCGTAGGGTCTGGGGAGGGTAAAG
The DNA here is from genome assembly GCF_947179165.1 of Solanum dulcamara. NCBI lineage: Eukaryota > Viridiplantae > Streptophyta > Magnoliopsida > Solanales > Solanaceae > Solanum > Solanum dulcamara. The sequence continues at coordinate 10,628,931 of NC_077246.1, read as the reverse complement.
TGTACGCAGACCTGACTCCTACCAATGTAGGACGGCTGTTTCCGAAAGACCCTCAGATGGACATGGATATACAACATTAAATGTGTGACATTACATTTAACACTGATTACCCTAAAATTAAAGAGGATGATTAAGGAGGTTTAAAATTTGAAAAAGTAAACATTCGATATCTACTATATATATAAAAAATATTTTAATTATGTATAAATACGACGACTTTCCGTCGAAGGGGTTCATAATCAGTAGGTGGCTCCCCCTTTATGACCTAATAATACAAGATGGAATGAATATATAGGATTCTATCACATTTTCATTTATGTGATGAACTAGGCTATTTTTTTTTTCCTTATGAGTATAGATTGCAGAATAAGTTAAGAAAGACTTGCCATAAAAATCAGATTATAAACACTTGCAACCTAAGAGACTATTGGGATATATTATTAATCATGTGTTTGAGTTATAGTATTTTATTTAATCCCTTGTAAAGACTGTTTATTCTATTCATTTATTATAATAAAGTCTATATTTAAATAGATCATTATGTTTACATGCGAGTACATTGCTTATATACTAGACGATTTTGTGCACGAAATTATTTAACTCGTACACAGAAGATTAAAATTATTGGTTCATACAAGTCATAAATTAAATGTTCACAATTAACGATGAAGTTGGACGAATATCTTGATAATTATAGAAAAAGATTAAATATAATTCAATCTTAATTATGAGAATGGTAAAATTTCAAATTTTTGTGCTAGTACATTTAATATGTATTTGAATGAACCAAATTGAGATATTTATTTAGGTTCTGAATTTTAATAAAAAATATCTCTAGCCCATTACATGTACTTATACTCTTAGTCTTAATATAATTATTTTGATATATGTAATTGGCTTATTGTTTTAATGTATTAAAAGGTGAGACTTTTCTAATGAGTCAATAAATTTTTAATAGATTGGATAATAACAAATCACATTAGGGAAATAATAAATAATTGATAAAACCATGTTTCGGTATTGAGATAGAAGACATCACTTTATGGTTGCCTATAAGTTTTCACGTATAACCCTGTAGGTAGATTTTATCCGACACGTGAAATAAGTTAAGTATAATAATAAAGGATTGATTTAGGCAGTAAATTAAATTTGATTTTAATTGATTGGTTTCGGTAATTCTAATACGGGGAGTTAAATAAGATGAAATGGTGAATTTTGAAATTAAATCGAGGAGTGCAATTACAGATTTTTAGTAGAATAATTTATAATTTATTGTTACATGGTCAATTCATTCTTTTGCGAATTATTATTGTAATTGAAAGCCTCTGTTAAATAAATCTACGGTCCCTGCTATGCTTGACTACTAAACCGATTTTCAGAAAAAGATAAAAGAGTTGTATAATAAATATTTTTGGTTTTCATTAAATTTTTTTATTTTAAATTTTTTAATATCTAAAATAAAACGTTTTGTTGATTTATTGTAAAACGTTTTTATTTTAATGGTAAAAATGTTTTTTATTTTTATTGCTCTTTATACCTCTTGACTATCTTTTAATGCTCCTATTGAATTGGTTTGATGGCTGAAATTCGTAGCCTACATTATGTGGGTATAAAAAGGGTGTTGAGGTAAGAGGAAGATATCCTTTTCTGAAAAAAAAAATAATTACTTGCCTACACAAATTTGGGTTTAAGAAAATTAAAGAAGACATTTTGGATCCTTCAGTGTTGAGCTATTTGTGTGAAAAATTTGAAAGGTTAGTTGTTCTTCTCAACTCTTTCTAAGTTATATATTATTTAGTTAAAATGTAATTTGTGATCCTGTGGTATACTTCCGCTGTATATATATTGTATACTCTAACAATTGGTATCACAAGTCTTCTTACACTTAACTAGATAATGTAATAAGAATTTTTCATGAACGTATTCAATTTTTCAGTAATATGAACTTATCATGATTAGTTACTGGTTAAAGATTTATGTACGTATTAGATGGATGACTTACTGTTTTTGAAAGTTTGAATTGAATGTTTCTTAAATTGTTCATGATTTTGTTTTGTAGAATTATATATAAAGATTGAATTTCGCAATTGATGAAATTATGTTACTAATTCATGATTTGAAAGTTTCATATATTGATTGATTGTTGCTTTTACAGTTAATTATAAGTTTGATATATTATATATTAAAATAAAATATTTATCAAATAATTAAGTAAAAGTGGTTCTGAAAAACAAATCACAAGACCTGTACTTGCAATCATTGTCAGACTAGTCAAGGCCTAGATGGATGGCATGCCTTGGCCTTGCCCATTGCTTGGCCTAAAGGCATGCTTGGAATTGTCATCACTAGTCTTTGCAGTGCATGGCTGCTAGGCCTGATAGCATGCCTGGTCTTGCCCATCGTTTGGCCTTTACAATCGCCTGACCTTGCCTATTAGAGTGGCTGGCATGCACCGAAGGCATGAGCACTAGGAGTTGGGCATGTGCTGAAGTCATGCGCGCCTAGCAGGCAAGGGTTGATGGCATGAGCGTAAGATGGCCTATTATGTAGTTTTAATGGTCTGATTTTTTTTTGAAGAACTCCGATTGAGTTGAAATTTGGTTGGTTCATTGGAAACGACCCAATGAGCAACACTCACCGCTTTGCTGTGATCAAAGGCCTATTTTCGCCATTAGAAATCATTTTGATGGATTTTTCTCCATTTTTCTATTTTCTGAAATTTTAAAAAAATCGAAAGAAATATATTTGGTTATCCTATGGTGCAAGGGTTTATCCTAATGATTCTTAATGCTTTTTACATTTGAAATATGAGTTTACATATTGGCAAAGGTCCTCTTTCCTATCGAAAAAACTTGTATATTTTGATACTGTAATTTGTCTTTTGTTTTGATTACTTATTTTTAAACTTTCCAACTAAGTAACATGTTGAATCAATGAACAAGTGAATATATATATATATATATAAATATGACTTAACTAAACAGATTACTCTCTAACTGAGTTGGTTTTATTTTGATTAAGTGGTTTTATGTCCTTACATGATCGTATATTTGCTAGAATAGTTAAGTTTTCCTAACGAATCTAACTATTCATAAGCATGATTGTATGTATCTTGTGTGTTTTTCTAAAGATTGCATGCCTAATGATTTATTTTCACCTATCTCTCAGATTAACTATGTCTCACTTCGATCCTCTGTCCTCTATATTGAACCAAAATAAACTGAAAGGTCCTAACTATGTGGACTGAAAAAGAAACTTAGACATTGTTCTTACTTCTAAGGGATATAAGTATGTGTTGGTTGAGGAATATCCCATTAAACCAGCATATGCTACTGATGAATAGATCCACGCCTATGACAAATGGGTCAAGCCTGATGAGATGACAAGGTGCTACATTCTTGCTTTTATGGCGAATGTCTTGCAGCATCAACATCAAATCATGACAATTGCTTTCCGTATGCTCAAATCTCTCAAAGAGATGTTCAGAGAGCAGAATCGTGCAAAGCAGAATGCCATGAAAGCCTTTTTGACCACCAAAATGGGTGAAGAATCTTCTTTCAGGGAATATGTGCCGAATATGATGAATTATCTGAATGAACTGGATATACTTGGTGCTGCCATTTATAAGGAATCTCAGGTGGAGATGGTCTTGCAGACTCTGTCAGGCAATTACCAATAGTTTCGCTTAAATTATAACATGAACAAGATGGATTTATCTCTTGTAAAATTATTGAATGAACTGACCTTAGCAGAATTTATAATCAAGCAATAAGCTCTTTCTGTGGCATTCATGGTGGACAATCCCGTCGCTTCCTCTTTTAAAACGATGAAATCCCAAAAGAAGAAGAAAAAGCTCTACAAGGTAGTATCACCCGGAGGTGTTAGAGGTGGTGTAGCTAAGCCTAAGGGAAAGAGCTTTCACTGCAAGCAACCTGGACACCACAAGAAGCAATGCCTCGATTATCAAACCAAGATAAAGAATAAATGTAATTCTTATTTAAATGTCATTGAAACCTGTTTAGCGGTTGTTTCTAACCAACTATGGTCTATAGATTCGGAAGCCACTGAATATGTTTGCACTTCTTTGCAGGGGTTTCAGGAAATACGGCGCCTAAGTGAGAATGAAATCTACGTTTTTCAAGCAAATAAGGAACCAACAACATCCCTACCTGTAGGAAATTTTTCTATTTCATTCAGTAGTATCCGAGTTTTTGTTTTAAAAGATGTTCTATATGTACCTTCGATACGAAGGAATTTGTTTTTAGTATAAAAAATAGTGGATGCTAGTTTTAATGTTTACTTTGGTAATAACTGTGCTATTATTAAGTATCACAAGCATTTCATTCATAGTGTTCTCAAGATACATAATATGTTTGTGTTTGAAGTCTCCAATAATACGCTACAACAAATCAAACTAAATAATATTGATATTTCTCGTAAAAGAAAACGTATTTCTGAATTGAGTCAAACTTACTTATGGCAATTATGTCTATGTCATATTAATATAAATAGGATTTCAAGGTTGGTTTCAGATGGACCTTTGAGTTCATTGAAAGTGGAGGAACTACCAACTTGCGAATCTTATTTAGAAGGTAAAATGACAAAGAGACATTTCCCTTTCAGAGGAAATAGAGTCGGCCATAAATTAGAATTAATTCATTCTGATTTGTGCAGTCCTATAAATATACAAGCTAGAGGTGGTTTTAAGTATTTTGTAACTTTCACAGATGATTACTCAAAATATGGTTATATTTAGCTGTTGTACCGTAAATCTGAATGCTTTGAGAAATTCAAAAAATTTAAGATAGAAATGGAAAAGCGACATGGTAAACATATAGAAATGTTACGATCTGATCGTGGCAGTGAATACTTATTTGTTGAATTCATTTAGTACTTATCAGAATTAGAAATTGCATCTCAATATTTTGCCTCGAAAACACCCCAACAAAATGGTGTGGCAGAAAGAAGAAATGGAACTCTTTTGTAAATAGTTAGATCAATGTTAGGTTATTCTAATTTTCCTTTTACCTTTTGGGGATATGCTTTAGAAACTACGAATTACATTCTAAATTTGGTTCCTTCCAAGTTCGTTCCTTTAACCCCATTTTAATTGTGGAATGGGTGCAAGCCTAGTCTATGGCATATTTGAGTCTGAGGTTGTCCACCATATGTGCTAAAAGGAAAAAATAGATAAGTTGGAATTTAGGATAAAAGTGTGCATTTTCATTAGATTCCAAAAGGTACAAAAGGTGTTTATTTTATTTTTCTAAGGAACAAAAAGTGATTGTCTCAACAAATGCCAAGTTCTTAAAACAAGATTATTTAATTAATCATGTTTCCAGAAGTAAACTGGTGTTACAGGAACTAAGCAAAAGAATAACTAATCAATGAAACACGAGAACAAGTTCCTAAAACAATTGTTGACATCCCATTACATCCACATAGTGGGAGAAATGTCATTATGCAACAGGTTTCACATAAGGTTGCTCAAGAGCAAACTCAAGACATCTCGCTACCAAAATGTAGTGGGAGTAATGTCGACCAACCTGCAATTGTACAGGAAGAAGTTCAGGATGTTCAAAATTTAGTTCAAGAAGTAGTGAATCATATAGTAGCTAGTTGTCGTAGTGGGAGAGTTATTAGAAAACCTTTTTGATTTACTCTCTTGGAAGAATCATATGATAGAATACCTGAAGAGTCTAATACATAACCATTAAATTACACCGAAGCACTACATGATAAAGATGCTGAAATGTGGGTGATTGCTATAAAATTTGAAATGGAGTCTATGTACTCAAATCAAGTCTGGGATTTTATAGAACCACTTGTGGGTGTAAACCTATAGGCTGTAAGTGGATCTACAAGAAAACGAGAGGTGTGGGTGGAAAAGTGAAAACTTTTAAAGTTAGGCTTGTTGCAAAAGGATTTACTCAAAAAGAAGGAATTGATTATGAGGAATTTGTTTCACCAACATGCTTAAATCCATTAGAATTCTCTTATCCATTGCTGCTCATTACAATTATGAGATTTGGCAAATGGATATCAAGATGGCTTTTCTAAACAAAAGTCTTGATGAATGCATTTATATGGAACAATCAGAAGGTTTCAAAAAAAGTGGCAATGAACACATATTTTATAAACTAAAAAGATCCATTTATGGATTGAAACAAGCATCTAAAGCATGAAATATTTGTTTTGATAATTCAATTAAAACTTTTGATTTTGATCAATTTGAAAATGAATCATGCATCTACAAGAAATGGGAAGAAGACAAAGTAGCTTTTTTGATACTGTACGTAGATGACATCTTGCTCATAGGAAATAATGTGAGCATGTTGAATTCGGTAAATGAGTGGTTTTCATCGCCTTTTGATATGAAAGACTTGGGAGAAACGCCTCATATCATTGGTATAAAACTTGTGTGAGATCATAAACAAGGGATATTAGGCTTGTCTCAAGTACTTTATATTGATACTATTCTTGCAAGGTTTAGCATGCAAAATTTTAAAAAGGGATTTCTTCCTTTTAGACATGGAATCACTTTGTCGAAGGATTAGTTGCCCAAAACTACCAATGAGTTAGAGAGAATGAATATTATCCCTTACACTTCTGTTGTAGGGAGTCTCATGTATGTTATGTTATTCACTAGACTCGATATCTGTTTTACTATAGGCATGGTTAGTAGATTTCAGTCTAATCCTGGGGAAGAACATTGGACGGCAATTAAGCATATAATCAAGTACCCGAAAAGGACTAGGGATTACATGTTTGTTTTTCATCCTAATAATATTGTACCTATTGGGTACACAAATTTGGATTTCTAGTCAGATAGGGACTCGAGAAAATCTACCTTAGGATTTGTATTTATTCTAGGAGGTGGAACCATAGTTTGGAGAAATATCAAACAATCATGTGTTGCTGATTCCACCATGGAAGCTGAATATGTAGCTTCTTCTGAGGCAGCTAAGGAGGTTGTTTGGCTCGAAAACTTTCTGAAAGAGCTTGGAGTGGCCCCTTCGGTTGAAGGATCAATTAGAACTAGCATCCACTATTTTTTATATTAGCTCTTTAAGATCACAACGAAAGCTTGCTAACTATACAATCTCACATCATTATCATGTTGAAGTGTTTTACAATATTATTGATTGGCAACTTCAAGAACTTAATGATCATTTTGATGATGTGACTACCGATTTGCTCCATGAAATTGCTTGCTTAAATCCAATTAACTCATTTTTCAAGTTTTGACATAAAAAAAGTAATGAGAATGGCGAAATTATATTCAGGTGACTTTGATGAATCTAATATGAGTGCTCTTAAGAATCAACTAGCAAGTTATATTGTTGATGTTCGTGATGTTGATGAAAGGTTCTCCAATATAAATGGGCTTTGTGATCTTTCCAAAAGATTAGTTCAGACAAAGAAACATTTTACTTATCCTTTGGTATTACGTTTAGTGAAACTTGCTCTACTTATACCAGTTGTCACTGCCTCCGTTGAAAGAGCTTTTTTGGCAATGAAATTTATCAAGAATGACTTGCGGAGCCAAATGAGTGATGATTTTTTTAGTGGTTGTTTGGTGCCTTATTTAGAAAAAGATGTATTTGATAGTATTTCTAATGATGCTATTATTAAGACATTTCAAGATATGAAACCTAGTAGAATACAATTGTAATAGTGTATGTAGTTGAATTTCAATTGTAAAACAATGTTTTGATAGGCTTATTCGTATGTTTGGTTTCTTAATCCCCCTTCAAGGTGGTGTAATTATCACTATGTTTTGTAATACATATCAAGATATAATAATTTATATTATTCAAGGTGTTTTTGTATTGTTTTGAAGCCATTTTATGTCAATTTTTTGTATGGAGGAATAGTGCTTTATTTTGAGATGTTGTTTATTTTAAGTCTTTTTAAATGTAGAAGTTTGTGTTTGCTCTCCATTTGCACTTTCAGGGGCTAAAGAGAATTCAAAAGAAACTGAAAAACTTGTAGAAAGACCTCTACTTCTTGAAAAATAGGTATATTTGATCCGACCCGTTTATTTATGGATATGATTAGCGTGTTTAATTTTTTTTTGAACCATCTTCATAAAATTTCTGGTTCTGTCACTGCCCTTACCCTACGTATATATGTATGTTCATAGTGATCATTAAGACTTGAACAACACATGCATGAGTTAGCACGTGAGTGGTAGATCTAAGTTCTAAATGCAATTTCCTCTTCGTACCTTGACATACACCCCTATAAATGCACTCTGCCTTTACTTTCAACTACTCACTTGTTCTTTCCTAAAGAAAATTTCACTCACTAATTCTACCTTCTTTATTATTCTCTTCCCGCATATTTCTGACCTTGCAACAGGCTTCTGGCTCGACTGAACTCATTTTTTCAATGACGAACCATTTGTTTTCTTGCATTCATACCTTACTAGTAAAGAGTAAGGAGTGTATTTTCCTCAGAATTGCTGGCTTTTCTTCTGAACTCTTGTTGATGGTCATAAAGAATGCTATTTGGGCTATTTTTATGTGCATTCTTGCTTTAGGTATGTCTTTTTTTCCTTCTTTCACAAAATTGGACCTTAAGATGCTTTAGCAGCAGAAGTTGAATTTCAGAATTTTCAAGAATTTGAAAAATTACAAAAAGGTGTTTGAGCTCTTTTTATGTGTTTCTTTCTTTGATTCACAAAATTGGACCTTAAGATGCATCAACAGATGTTTGGCGACGTTTGACCATGAAATTTTGTCATTTTTTTGGAGTTGAACTTGAAAAAAAACAAGTTTCACTATAAAATTCTGAAAGTTGAATTTCAGAAATTTCAAGAATTTGAAAACAACAAAAAGTTTTTTTTTTTTGTCATACCAATTATTCATAAAAAGTTGAAAACAACTCTAATTTACAAATACCATTTTACACTTTGAAAATAAAACTATAGTACTTTTTTTTCAAATTTCAAATGAAACATGATCAAAAGCTCACTTAGCTTTCTGCTAGTGATTTCATAAATTGTATTTTTAAAATCTTCAGCCATTTCTGTTTAAAGTTAACATTAGGCAAACACGTTCAAAAACTAAAAAGGGTCAACTTAAAGTCTATCCAAACGGCTCTATCACTATCACCTCAAAAAAATCAAACTCTACCTTACTTAAAATTATCAATCTAGATTTGAAATCACAGCATAAATGGGTTTAAAATTTAATATTTTAGTACTAAGTTTAGTGATTAATTCATTAATAATGATCAAATTAATTTATTGTATTAGGAGGAGCTACGGTAGGGATAGTGACAGGAGCAATCAAAGGACAAACAACAGAAACAGGGCTTCTTCGAGGGGCTGGTGTTGGTGCTGTTACCGGAGCTGTTACAACTGTCCAATTAGTCGAACTTATACTTAACGGAGAACCATTTTCTAAGGTAAGTTGCCCCTAACTCGTGGAGATAAACAACCTTTTTCCGGAAGATCCTCGGGTATTTGTTGTTGTCTGTAGAGAGAAATTGCTGATGTTCCTAATTTTACATACAGGTTGCACTTGTATGTAGTCTAGTAAATGGAAAGGTATTCATGGAGTGGGTGAGTCCAGCAGTTCTCAAGGCTTATCAGTGGCAAGTAAGACATCATGCCTAATATATTGCTACAACTCTTCAAAATGATACAACATTCACCGCTAAAAAGTGTTCAGTGACTATTCTTACTGATATTTTGATTGAATCAGTAAGAAATAAAAGATAGTAATATTTTCATATGAAAGACTTAGGAAATTTTCCATTATTTCAATGAGAATCTGTTTTACACCATGCATTTTTCCATTGAATTAATTCGGTGGAATTGAGTGAGAAAATCATGTTCTATAGCAGAAATTTTTCATTGATTCGTGGCCGGAAAAACCTTTGTTTCTAATAGTGATGGATTAGACACACACCCTAAACATTTTTGAATAGCCTAGCAATATATATATATATATATCAAGTCCATTCTGAAGAACATTTTTGGGGGTTATTATGAGGTGCATGCTTAACCTAATTAATTTGTATACATATTTTTTGAAATTCAGGTTAGTACTGTGGAGTCAAGTCTGAGGGAAATATCTGACATCTTTGATATTAATGCAACCAAAGGGTTATCTCAAGAGGTCATAAAGAATCTGCCAAAGTACAATTTCTATTCAGTGAATAACTGTGGAGAATCTCAAGAGGTCACTTGTGCAATTTGCCTGCAGGTGAGCCACTAATGCCTACTTAAACGTTTACCTTTACTTATATACACTGCCAATATAAAGAATCTTTATCTACATTACCGGTGTATATAAGTTGAATTCTATTCTATCTACATTGCCAGTGTATATAAGTTGATTTCTATTCCATACGTGTTAACCAACATTTTATTGTTGTGTAGGATTTCAAGAATGGGGACTCTGCAAGGGTGCTACCAAGTTGCAAACATTCCTTCCACACACAATGCATAGATGAGTGGCTAATCAGACATGGAAGCTGCCCAATTTGTAGAGTAGAAATTTGATTGTTGTATGCTTTTACTGGGGGAGGTAAAAGCAATCTGAGGAACAACTTAGATTAATTAATACTACTAAATTCTAAAAGGAGAGAAAATGCTGCAGTTGTTTCTGCTAAGCAACTTGCTTACAAAATGTAAATTGTTGATCCATCATAACTTGCAAAATGAATGGAACCAATGTTCTTCCATTTAAAAAACTACTGTTGTTGAGCAAAACCATTGTAAGTTATTAGCTCCCCCTTCCCACTATATGTACATTGGGTGTTAACTTTTCCCTTCATTTTCTCATTGTGACTGTATTTTTCGAGAAGTTCTTAGCTAGGTAGTCCATAGTAGACGCGTCAGGAACTCACAATAGAAATCCTTGACACCATTGTATACTGAAATAACATGTCAGCATGTACTTTTCATCTTAAGTTTCTGTCTTGACAAAAGATAACAAGACCATCTGATTCATCCAGGGTACTATCTTCTCCATTTAACGTTAAATAGGATCGCCCCACCCCCATTCCACCCCACAAAAAATAGACTTGACAAATAACATGGCCAAGAATGGTTAGCATAAGGAGAGGAGTTTTGAGTTTACGCACTATAGAGGGGCTAACATGCTGTTAAACGAAACACTTTTGTCACGCTACTTCAAAGGCTGCAATAAATATGCGAGTACTATTTCTTTCTGCATGGTAAAATTTTCCATGAATGGTATGGATGTTTTTCTTATTCTTTACTTTTACTTTTTCATAGCCTGTTCCTTGCCAAATCTGGGCTAATATGGACGGCCCTTCATTGCGGAATTAAGGGAAGTCAACAACTCATAGTTTCTGTCCAGTGTATTGGTGAATAAATGGCCAGATAAGCTATTAAGGAATACCAAATAATACAGCTTTGAAATTATACTAAACTCTTCTACGGTTATGACAACACAGTAATTTATCGATACATAGATGTGATTCAACAAGAAATTCAAGTGAGCAGACTATTCTCGAAAATATTGTTGGATTCTGTTTTAGTTTTTAGTGATACACCTGGCTAACAGGAGGCTTCAAAGCTCATGTATTCAGAACTCTCCTCAGATCTTCTGCTTCAAGACCTGGCGCAACTGGACCTTCTGGCTCTCTGTTCTTGCCTGCAATAACTTTGCTTTTAAGCTTTTCTTCTGAGAGTTATGCGGCCATTCAATGCACCCTTTCATCCCACGTGCTATTTGTGAGTTGCCAGACTCAGGTGAGCTCCATTCCTGGCCAAGGTCCGAGGGGCTAAAGTCACCTTTACTAGACCCATGCTCCGGAGAAAGAATGGCCCCATTAGATAGCCTTCCATTTGACAGCCTCCCTTTAGTTCCTTCTAGTGATTTTATTTTGAAATTGTCTCCATTACTCGGCCGCGATTTCCAAAGTTTAGAAGCAGATGACAACTCTGTAAGTTGCCGAGCTGGTCCAGAACATACTTCACTAATCTCTGAAACCGATGTGCCATCATCACCATTTCCCCCTGAGTCTGCTCTACTTTTTGATACATTGCTGTACCGGCAATTCTTGTTGACGGATGAAATGCTTCCTTCTAGAGAATAGATAGAGCCTTGCTCCTCAAGATGGGTCACTGTTTCCCACTCACTTCCCTCTTCCTCTAAATTACCACTCTGGTTGACATATGCATGAGAATATCTGTTAAAGTCGTAAACACCACCATCAGGACTGAGAGTACGACGATTTGAGGCATGGCTGGCAGGACTATATGCAGTAGTACATGGCTGGATCTCCTTTTCATCAGGTTCAACAGAATGAATTTCCTCAAAAACGGAGAAAATATCATCTGGGTTTGGTGGTTCATAAGTGAGTTCTCTAATATCACGAATACTAACAGAGGCAGCAGTCTGTTGGAGTTGCTCAGCTCTTTTCATCTCCTCCACATCAAAACTCCTACCTCTAGAATTTAGAAATGATTCTAGTTCTCCAATTAACTTGTTCATTTGGGAATACTTCTCTTCAAGCATCACCTTGGCATCAACTAGTTTCATCTGAACCCGTTCCTCACGCCAAACCTCAGCCATCTGCAACATCTTTCTTTCTTCATCTACTTCCTCTGTGAACTTCAGAGATTCCCTCTTCATTTCCTCAACTTCAGCCTTGTCTTCTCCAAGTTCTTTGGCCAATTCATCACACACTTCTTCTATCAATCCTCTAGCCTGTCTTTCTTTTTCGTAATTTTGCAAATAGCGTTTTGCTGATGACTTGGCATCAGCCAATTCATTAACTAATTTGGAATTGAATATTTCCAGCCTCTTTCGGTTTTTCCTCTCTCGGGAGAAGTCAGCTCTCATGTCATCCATAATTGCACGAATTTTCTCATGTTCTTTGCACCGCCATGCTGCTTTTTCTTCACTAAGTTTCCTCAAAAACTGCTCGAGTTTCTTTTTTGATGAATGCTGCTCTGTCTCAAGTTGATGAATTCGGGCACGAGCACACTCTAGTTCTGCCTCAAGGGTAGAAATCATTGAAGAAGTATTTACTTGTTTATCATGAAGCTTCTGAAAGCCATATATCTTCTTTGTTTCCACCGCTGTTGTCTGGCCAACCGGATCCCACTTTGTTGCCCCCTCCATAGCAGAATGGGAAAGCTGAAGTGAGGTTTCTAGCTACATTAGGTAGAGAATTTCAAGAAGGTTAGATTAAAGAACAGATACAATTGAAGAGAAGACTATAGTGTTTAAATACTAAGATCAAGAGTCATAAATATCTTAAAGATTAAAGTATCCAGAACAATTTTGCAGAATGATGACAACCAAGAGTCCTGACCCTTAGAACCTCGCCTTCCTGCACCTATTCCATCGCATAAGAATATAAACCCCATTACTCTAAGATTTCTCTAATATAAGTGGAGTCTCGTTTCCTGCACCTACTATACTGTAAAGACCATGCCTCAGGCAAGTCTAACTTACCCATATAAAGGGAAAGACAATATTCAGCCATTCTGTGAGAACTGCATCCCTCTGATATAAGAGGATATCTCATTTCCTACTTACACATATAAAGGGAAAGATAATATTCAGCCATTTCTGTGAGAACTGTATCCCTCCAATATAAGAGGATAGCTCATTTCCTGCACCTACTACGCATAGGTCCGTGTTCCAGACAACTCTATGACCTCCATATGTAAGGGTTAAAACAGAAAAAACAGCATTTATAATATTTTGAGAGAATTATGTCCCCCCAATATAATGGGCGATCTTGTTTCCCTTCACCTACTGCATTGCATAGGAATATGTCCCTGGGCTTGGAAAACTCTAGGATTTGCCCATATAAGGAGCTTCAGATAGTTAAAAGACTCGGAACATCTTAAGAAGCAAGTCACATACCTTGTGAAAAAGGCCATTTGTTGGACCAAAGACAGATCGAGGACTCTGCACTGGATCATTAATGAGAGTGTCATGCACTTTACTGCGATAATGAAACTGAAAGGGCCCCTCAACCCGACCAGCCTGCATGGAAGAAAGAAAAATTACAACTCCAACCTTGAAGTTGCTCGATGCTCTAACTCCAAGGTAATAAAGTATGGTCATAAAAGGGACATGGTTTTGGTCCAAAAAGTTGGCTTTAACAGCAGTATAAAATGGAACATAGACAAATACAAGAATTGGAAAAGTTAAAGAAAGCAAGCATGAAAGTGATCAGAAGAGAGAATTCTCAAACTTAATAAAGGGAGACAAGACAAACTTCTTCTACATCGAATTCACGAAAATAGAGTACTAAAATGTTCCATTTTTCTCCTTTATTCCTAATTACTCAAACATAATTGCTTTATCCAAATTCATCGAAATGCCAAATTAGTATGCATTAATCTATCTTCCTGCTTGTTAATTGACAATCAGTTATGCCAGAGGGTCTAAAAGGAGAAATCCCAATTGAGAAGAATGAATAGAGTACTGAAATGATTCTATTTTTCTCTATTACTCCTAATTACCCAAAGCGCTATTGTTTTTGCAACATTCATCAATATTACAATTTAATGTACATTTTCATATAAATGGTACCTAATGGCTTAGATCCACAAAATCAAACTGTAAATGTTGATGTATGTTAATTGGTCACTGCAAATAATATCAATATAGCAACAACCAAATCACAAAAAGCCCTAAAATTTGCAAAAACTACAATCAATTTTGATGAAAATTACCTCAAACCCTAACTTCTGACCGTGGTTGACTTCCGGCAGCTGCTGCTGCCTAAACAGTCCAGCAGCTAACTTCCTAACAGAAACCACAGGCCTAACATTATTCCGGCTACATTTCCGATCAAGTTCCAACGGCGAAGTTTCCTCCTTTACAGAAGCATTTTCATGAATATCCTCGTTGAACTTCCATCGGAGAAGAGGAGTTTCAGGCCTGCTTCTCCTCCCTTTAGGAGTAGTTCCTCCAATGTCTCTCCGCAACTTCACTCCCGCGGTGAAGTTGTTCGTTTTCCTTCGAGGCGGTTTGCGAGTATTTGTCGATTTTTGGAAGAGATCTAGTTGGGGAAATGTAATCGCCGGGAGCTCAGCCTCGTTGCCGGTGATCTTCATTTTCGATCCACAAATTCAGCCATTTCTCATCTCTTTCACTCTCTCTCTCTCTCTCTCTCTCTCTCTCTCTCTCTGTAGCAGTAGGAAAGCTGGGGACGTGGAAGAAGGCGTTGGGAGGAGGGAGAATGGATTCTGTGATCTCTTTCTGGTTTGTGACGGAAGAAGAGTGTGTGTGTATCAACTATCAAGTACGAATAGGTATACTAGATTATTACTGGTTCGGTTAAGGGCTTCTAGGTAAGGACATGTTACTTGAATTTGTCTTTTCTTTTTAGTGCATTTAAAAAGAACTATTTTTGGATAACATTTAAAAAGCCAAATTTTATAGAAAGATTTCAAAACAAAATTAATTGACATGTATAAATCCAATAATAATAGCATAAATCCTACTACAAGTGAGATCTATAGAGAGTAGGATTGATGCAAACCTTATGAAGTAAGCATGTAAATAGTGCAAATTTTTAATGAAAAAAATATCATATAAAGTTATTATTATAAAACATGACTCGAGAATTTGAGATGTTGATATAATGATACGAAATAATATTGTGCTGAATCTGAAAAGTTGATATAATGATATGAAAATATTGTTGACTTGTGATGCTTGAAATTTGATGAAAACGCCAAAAAACAAAAAAATTCATTTATCTTTACAAAAATTTAGCCTTACATACATTTTTAGAAAAAAAATGAGAGCCCTAAAAATATTAGAGCTCCAAATTATTGCTTTAGTGGCTTTATAGTTGAGGCGACTCTCAAGAAGTACATGATTTCTTATAATAACATTAATATTATTTAAAATAAAAATTGGTTGAGTAAATAAATATACATGATATGTATAATTCTTTTTCGATTGTCATATGATAATTTATCTGCCGAGTTCAAGATAATTAAGTAGATACATACATTTTTTTGTTGAAGCGACAGTTAAAACGAAATTTTAGATATCGATGAATCATGTTTAAACGAGGAAAAAATTGAAATATATTATTGAAATATGATAAAACACTCTTTTATATCATTCGTTAATAATTAAACTTACATATACCACTATCATAACTTAAATAGTACAATTGAATTTATAATGAGTTCAATACAACCGACTACGCTACCATTCGTGTACAGCAAAATCTTGGGCTATAATTACTTTGGTGTATCTTGTTGATTAATGGATAAATCGATTGATAATTGCCAAATTCATACCAAATCAACAAATATCATATTGGTTAATGGTTAGTTTGGTGGATTAATTATTCAAAAATCGATAATAATAAATTAAATTTTTAATTGCAAACATCTAACCAATTGCCTGATAAGCATCCTGCATTGAATTAGGAAACAAAAATAAGTTGTTGCTATTAAATACTTCCCCGCTCAATAATTTGATTGATCCTTTTTCTCGGTCAAATTAACTAATTTTTGTAACTAAAGAAGACTATAATAATTATTTTTGTTGAAGTTAATATATTTTAGTGTAAATATTAATGGGTAAATTATTTCCATCAGATCAATTTTCCTTTTTCTTAATATATATTTGATATAACGAAAGTCATATTTTGTCAGTAATGATTTTTTGGTATTTGCTTGACAAGTAGGAAAATATTTTCAAGAAAACTGTATATTAACGACTACTAACAATACTAGCAAATTAAAGAATATCTTTATGGAAAGTTTGAGTGCTGAAGATTAATAATATTTTTTAAGTGTTAGCTAATTAGAGCAAATAATGTATAGTTATAAGTTAAGATAGTCATAAGAATTTTTTCTCTTTCAATAAAAAAGTATTTTCAAAACATTTTTGATGATCAAGTATGAAAGAACTAACTCCCTCCCTCATAAAAAAAAGACCTTTCTGAAAAGAAAAAAAAAGGACACAATCATTTTCAAAGGGATCTACAAGTCCATGACAGTGTAGCCACCTATAGTAAAGGGTGACTAAACGAAGACGATTGGTCTAAAAGTTATATTATATATAAAAAATTATATGAAATATATATTTTAAGTTAAAAATTATCTTTTCTATGTATATATTTATTAATTTTGAATATTCTTAATAAAAATTTTGACTTCGCTTCTATTACAATTAACTTATTTGGTTAAATATAGAGTGAACTTCTAAGTTGTATCTGACCTCTCTTTATACTTCTTTTGAGCCGAGGGTCTTTCGGAAATAGCCGTCCTATCTTGATAGGAGTAAGATCTACGTACACTTTATTCTTCCAAAACCCCACGTTGTGGAATTTTACTGGATTATTGTTGTTGGTCAAATATAGAGTGATATAGACTATCCAAAGTACAAACATTTTGTAAGTAATAAGAAACTATAGATGTGGATCTAAGGTCATATTTACATTTTTCTTCATTTGTTTTTTAACGAATCCAATGTCTTGGGATACCCTGTATTTGTCTTGTCAAATTAAGGCATTGTGAGAGACATGTCATTCAACTTTACTCTCGCCGACACCATGTGCTCATTTATACATTCGTAACTTTTTTTTTACTAATAATAATTGTGTGAAGTTTTATTGTTTGTTTGAAATTTAAATAATGGGTCTATTTTTTTTTTTACTTTTTAACCACTTTTCTTTCATTCACTTTTTTGAAAAAATAGTCAAATGTCTTTTTAATCTATAACTCAATTTTCAACTACACACTAATATTTACAGGGGATTTTATTATTTTTCTGAAGTATTTTAAATAGAAATATTAACATCCTTAAGCGTTGATGTGACATAGCAAATGTGTTCACTTTCCTATACACAAGTGCGTGGCAAATAAGTAAGTTGAAATTAATTAATTTAACAGCTTTTAATTCTTAATTAAATATTATATAATTAATAAATTTAATTCACTATAATCACTCACTCCCTTTCTAGATCTCTCTAACCCCGTCTTTCTTTTACAAAAAAAACTTCTCTGCAATTGTAATTCAGCAATGGCAAGCACCTATATGATAATTTTATCTTCTCATTTTTCATTTTAAATCCACAATATACTTTTTCATTACCAACATCTTCAAAATATTTCCATGAAAACAGACATTACAACCAAAAGAAAGAAAGAACCTTTCGATTTCTTCAATTCGACATAAAATATTTCAACCCAACATTAAAAGACAAAATTGTAACTTTGGCCGAAGAAATCTTTTTGGATACGATAGTAGTAGGAGTTTCTTGACTGAAACTAAAAGTGGGTATTAGAGTTTGAGATTTTGCAATGAATATTTCATCTTCGAATTCATCAAGAAGGGCAATTGGAGAATCAAGCGGTACAAAATTACTTTTAAGAGACAATAATGATTGTAACATACCATTATAGAAAGATTCAACATCCACATTAACTTTATTAGATTCAATAATAACAACTGAATTTTGTGTAAATAGGTAATCGGAAATATAGGAAAAAGGCAGAGGATGGTAGGTGTGGTGAGGATGAAGGTGGATTGGAGGAGATGAGATCTCTGGGAATAATGGAGAAAAAAATGAATGGTGATGAAATTTGGCAATGGTGACGAAGGGCAAGAATGATGGAGAAAAAGTGAAATGCATTAAAATTTGTGGATTTTTGGTGATGAATTTATTTTTTTTGAAAAAATAGGTGTGTGTATTACACCAGGTAATAATGCTTTGGGGGTGACGTTTTAAGGATGTCAATATCTCAATTTAAAATAATTCGGGGATACTAAGAGCCCTATAAAGTATTGGTGTGTAGTTAAAAATTGGGTTATTGATCAGGGCATTTGACTATTTTCTCTTTCTTTTTTATTTCATTTTTTTTCTCTTAACAAACATTGAATTTTCAAATACACAATTAAATAATATATAAACAGATAAACTTATTTTCTATTAAAATAACTGGAACACTTTTAGAACTGTTAACATTAAAAATAAGCTTATTGTTCAATTTTTTAAATAGAATTAAATTAACTCAAAACACAAGTTAATTCACTTTAGCATATAAACTGATTAGATTTTTAATTAATATAAATAATAGACTTACGTGATAAGTAACAATTAATAAACTGATCATGACTACAAAAAGAAATTGTAATTACAGATCTCAAGGCACAAATAAACTCATAGATAATTTATAGATAATTGTGTAATCAGAATATTAGGGGTTGTTTAGTTTGAATAAAAGTTATGACGGGATAACTTATATTGAGATTAATTATGATGAGATAAGTTATGTTGAGATTATTTTTTTATTGAGTATTTGTTTTGTTATATTTAAAATAATATGTATTGCATAATAATAGGAGGTGTTGTTGCTGGTACGATTTTAGCTGCCTATGGAGCTGGTATGGCTAACCTACGAAGAGGACACTCTCTAGATCAATAGTCCAGCTCTCCGTAATCATAACAACCCTATGGTGGTCTGCTAGCAACTAGAGGTCGGCCACCCCGGCCTGAAGAACCCAACTGAATACCACCTCAGCCCTGATCCGGACCAATACTGGAACCACCCTGACGGTGCTGGTCACCCTTTAAAGCATGTAGCGAAGCCTGGAACAGGCGATTGGACTGACCCTGCTGAAACCTCTGGCGGGGCCTATCATATGAGTCTTTGGCCTAAAAAGAGGCCCATCATTGCTATCACCCTGTCTAGCTCACTTGCCGCTGCCCCCCATCGTCTTTCAAAAGATAGGGTCATTAGAAGTCGACCCTTATACAAACTCATCCCAAACTTAGCCACGACGAATCTCTTGGATTTAATTTGGTCCTAGGGGCCCCTTATGACCCCACATCACTTCTAACACTTCTCAATTTCTCAAGGACTCATCTTAACTCATGAAAATGCTCCACAATACTTGAGTTCGACCCTACCCGAATACAAGAAGGGTCCGACTCTTAGGGAAATATTTTTGAGGGGTGTTACATTATCTCCCCCTTGAGATCATTCGTCCTCGAATGACGAGTGACCAAGAATGAACTCGGGGTACAAATCACAATCAAGATTTCAGTCATTCAACCAATCAAATTCTCAAACAATTATCAATCGAAACCCAAAATGCACAAATCAAAAGATATGTTGATCCTAAGATAAACTAGCACAACAGGGACTTTCAGGCCTGGGGTTCAACTACTGAAAATCTGGGCTTGGCGCCGCAGTGGCACGATGCGCCACTATCGCGCCAGGAACATGCCTCAGTAGTTTGGTCCCTGGCGTGGCGCGCCACTACGAGGTGTGCAAGGTTTTTCAGGCCAAATTTCCAAAACCCAGAAAATATGGCCTTGGCGCTGTGCATGCAAACAGGATATGTTACCCCACCAAATTTGACGTTCCAAACTCAATGGCACAGTTGAAATTTTCATACGGGGTCATTTTGACAAAAAGAAGGTCCTACACCCAAGTGTTATTTTGATTCAAATTCCACAATAGGCCTTGGAATTAGATCGAAAGCCTCGGGAAGCGTACAAAGGATCATTCTAGACAAAACTTGATATTTCAAAACTAATCGCGCTCAAGAAATTTTCATTCAAGCATGTTTTCTAAGAATATTGACCAAAGTCAAATTTAGGCCATATTTCAAAGGCTAAAACGCCTAATGGTCCAAACTCGCACTGAGAGCCTAGTTACTCGTGTCGACCATGTTACAGCCTAATTTAGCCATCCTAGAGACTGATGGAACCATCAGAATTCCGTTTTGAGGTCGTTTTCTCAATGTTATGACCAAAATCAACTTTTCAAACTTTAAAATCACCAAAAAAGAGAAATCGACATAAAACCCAAACAAATGACCAAGCAACTGAACAGTCAGTACCAGCAAGTCATAAATGACTTGGGGTTGCTACAGGAATGCTCTAAACGAAGATATGAATGCAGTAACTCAAAAATGACCTGAAGGGTCATTACAACATTCACTATTGAAAGAACTTTCACCTGCAAAAGTAAAAGTCAAGAAGTACCTGAAGGCTTAAATAAGCCGAGGAATTTCTCCCGCATCTCCTACTCAGTCTCCTAAGAAGCCTACTCAAATGGACGATGTCTTCAACAGACCTTAACCACATGAATGGCTCTAGATCACAATCGCCTCACATCTCTATCTAAGATGGCAACTAGCTCCTCAATATAGGCCAGACGATCATCCAACTCAACTGCGTCATACTAGAGCACATGAGATTCAATTGGAACATACCGGTGCAGCATGGAAACATGAAATACTAAGTAAGGCTAACTCATATACAACCTCGCTAATTGTCCTCAAAATCTAGAAAGGGCCAACATATCTGGGATAAGCTTGCCCTTCATGGGCGATACTCAGAGGAATATTCCGTCACTAACGGCAAATCTCAACAGCCGACTTTTGAAAATCGCATAACTCTGGTGTCTACTCTAAGATGTCCTGAGCCTATCCTGAATCACCCTCATATGATCTAAGGCCTCCTACATCAAGTCGGTACCACGTGGCCTAGGCTCCGTAGACTTGAACCAAACAATCAGAGAATGACGACGCCTACCATATATGGCATCTAATGCAGCCATCTGAATACTAGAGTGGAAGTCGGTGTTGTACGCAAACTCCGCCAAAGGCAAAAACTGGTCCCACTGACCTTAAAAATCCATAAAATGGCCCGCAACATATCCTCAAGAACCTGAATAGTGCACTCCGATTGACCAACAGTCTGCGGATGAAAAGTTATGCTAAGATTGACACAGGTGCCCAACTCTTCTTAAAATATCCTCCAAAAGCTAGATGTAAACTGTGAGCCCCCGGCTTGAAATGATAGAAATAGGAATACCATGAAGACAAACCAACTCTCGAATTTAGATACGGGCCAACCTTTCAGCACTAAAGGAAGTATGAACATGGCATAAGTGTGTTGACTTGGTCAATCGATCAATGATGGCCCAAATATTATCAACACCTTTGGAAATGCGAGGTAACCCCACAATGAAGTCCATGGTGATACGCTCATATTTCCACTCAGGAATGGTTAATATCTGAACTCATCACCACGCCTCAAATGCTTAATTTTTTTCACCTACTGACAACTCAAACAACGAAACATGTAGTTGGAAATGTCTCTCCTTATATAGCTCCACCAGTAATGCTGCCTCAAGTCTCGATATGCCTTAGCGGTGCCTGAATAGATAGAGTATCTCGAATCATGGGCCTCACTAAGGATCAACTAGATCAAGCCTCCAACTCTCAAAACATATAGACGACCACCAAACCTCAATACTCCATCTAGATCTAAGGTAGCCTAACCGATGTCACCTCTCAAAACCCTATCTTAAAAAGCGGTCAAATCCTCATCCTTAAACTGACGAATGTGAATCCGATCTAATAGGGATGACTGAACTCCCACAAAGCTAGAACATGACTAGAACCAAAAATATCAAGTCGAATTATCCTGTTGGTCAAGGACCGGATGTCCAAAGCCAAAGGTTGGTCCACCACAGAAAGGAATGCTAGACTACCCATACTCAATGCCTTTCTACTCAAGGTGTCTGCTACTACATTCGCTTTGCTCGGATGGTAGATAATAGAAAGGTCGTAGTCCTTCAGGAGCTCAATCCAACGGCGCTGCCTCTAATTAAGGTCCCTATGGCTCATAATCTACTGAAGGCTCTTGTGACCAGTGTAGATCTCACAACGAACTCCGTACAGGTAGTGCCTTCAAATATTAAGCACAAAAACTACCGCTACTAACTCCAAATCATGAGCAGGGTATTGCGCACATGTAGCTTAAGTTGATCGACGCATAAGCAATAACTCGGCCCTGTTATATCAATACACAACCCAAACCAATGCTTGATGTATCACAATAAACCGTGAAGCCCTCGCCCTTAACTGGAAGAGTCAATAAAGTTCCTCCCACACTCCTCCGACAATTCAAAAGGAACATCCTGGCGGTCAACTGAGTCAAAGGTGCCACTATAGTATAAAATCCCTCAACAAAATGCATGTAATACCCTACCAATCCGATAAAGCTGTGAATCTCTATCATTAAGGTAGGCCTGGACTAATCATGGATAGCCTCAATCTTCGGCGAATCCACTATAATGTCATCTTTGGACACCACATACCCCAAGAATGCTAAAGACTCAAGACAAAACTCGCACTTTGAGAACTTGACATAAAGCCACTGATCTCTCAAAGTTTGGAGCATTATCCTCAAATACTACTCATGCTCACTCTGGCTCCACAAGTATACCAATATATCAGCGATATAGACTATGATAAAGGATTCAAGATACGGCCTAAATAAATGAGTCATCAAGTCCATGAAGGTGGCAAGAGCATTAGTCAACTCAAAAGACATCACTAGGAACTCATAATAACTGTAATGAGTCTTATATGCAGTTTTAGGGATGTCCGCTGTCCTAATACTCAAATGATGGTAACCACATCTCACATCAATCTAAGAAAACACGATTACACTATGTAGTAGGTCAAATAGATCATCAATATGAGGCATGGGGTAATATTTTTTCACTGTCACCTTGTTCAGTTGCTTGTAATCAATACACATCCATATAGGAATGTCCTTCTTCTTTACAAATAGGATTGGGAGCCCCAAGGTGATACACTAGGCCTATTGAATCCCTTACCTAAGAGATCCTGAAGCTGAACACTGAGATCCTTGAGCTCTACAAGGGTCATACGTATGGTGGGATATAAATAGGACGAGTACCCGGCTCTAAATCAATGGCTAAGTTAATATCACAATCTGGGGGTAGGCCAGGCAAGTCTGAAGGAAACAGATATGCATACTCTCAGACTATAGGCACTAAATCAACCGTAGGGCCCTCCCTACTAACATCTCTAACATACACAAAATAAGCCAAGAACCCATTAGCCACTAATCTCCGAGCTCGAATAAAAGAGATAACCCCAACTGGTGTGTGACTACAAGAACCCTACCATACCACCAGCAGGATATCAGGCATGGCTAAGGTAATAGTCTTGGCATAGCAATCCAAGACCGCTCAATGAGGGAATAATCAGTATATGCCTAAAATCATGTCGAAATTCACAATATCAAGTAAGATAAGATCAGCCTAAGTGTCCCGCCCCTGAATAGTCACCACACGGGATCTGAAAACCTAATCCACTACTAAAGAATCACCTATCGGGGTCGAAACACGTAATAGCACAACTAAGGGCTCTAGACTCATACTCAACCAATGAGCGCAATATATGGAAACATATGAATAAATGGAGCCTAGATCAAATAAAGTTGAGGCAGGTTGATGGCAAAAAAGAATCGTACCTATAATCAAATCGTTTGATGCTTCAGCCTTTACTCTAGCTGGAGCTGCATAAAAGTGGCCCTAGGCGCCTCTACCTCACGCATAAACTCGGCCACCTGACCTGCCTCCTCGAGGACCTCCCTGTGTACCCTGGTGACCACTACGGCGGTCTTGACCTTAGCCTCTTAGAATAGGTTGTTTGTCTACAAAAATACCATCACTTTATTTAATTTTTATATTTTCTTTGCAAGCTTTAGTTATTTAATATTCATTCTTAAAATAAAATTTTCATATTCTATAGCATAAATATTCTTATGTGTGCATTCCCATAATGTCA
This sequence comes from Solanum dulcamara, assembly GCF_947179165.1. Taxonomy (NCBI): domain Eukaryota; kingdom Viridiplantae; phylum Streptophyta; class Magnoliopsida; order Solanales; family Solanaceae; genus Solanum; species Solanum dulcamara. The sequence goes on along the minus strand of NC_077246.1, from coordinate 10,604,326 downwards.
GTATATATTTAAAAATAAAACTTTCTTTTTATTTAATTTTAAAATAGAATTTCCATTTTAAGTTTGTTAACGTAAAAATGGATTTATGAGAAATACAAATATAAAGAAACATAAGAATTAGTCAAATAAATTTATAAATAAAACGTATATTATATTGTGTAATTTTTTAATAGAAAAAATAAGAACAATTATCATAAAAATAAGGAGTGAAGGTCGTGAATGTTGTTATATATGCTATTTAAATTAATATATATATATATATATATATATATATATATGAATGTAAAAAGTGAGGTATAAAAAAATTTAAAGAAATATCTTTGACATTTACCTATTTTATCCCGGGATCAGTATATCATCCAAAAGAAGGAATAACGTATTCTAGTACTAATTTTTAATCTCGGGATAAGTTATCCAAACTTGTCAACCAAACAACAAATTAAATGTCACTATAATTTAATCCCAAAACTATTTGGTGTTATCCTTCAAATCAAACCACCCCTTACTGTTATTGGTGGTTGGGTAGGAATTAGTATAGCATAGTGGTCTGCTGAGGGTGTTTATGTTTGGTTGGTGGTAATAATATTTCACAGTTTATTAAAACCCAATACTTAAACTTTAAAAAGGATACAAACTAGTGTTGAAAAAAAATGCCACCCCATAGACCCATCCTTGTTGGAATTTTAGTCCGTTATTTTCTAGTCTTTAGGGCTTAGGAGGTGTGTTTTTTCTAAGTTGAGTCAGTCGCATGTTGTTCTGATTTCTAGGACTTAGTGGAGTCATGTGTAATGTTTTTTTAAGAGTCATGTATGCTATTTTTTTTAGGAATAAGTTGTTTTATGCTTGTGATGGACTGATGTATTCCCTGTTTTAGTGGAACTATTTCATCAAGTGTTTGCTTATATTTAGGCTTGAAGTTATAAATGAAAGTATTAGTTTCCAGCCACTGTTTTCTTATTTACGTATCTTTTAATTCCCTTTTGAGAATCTATCAGTGGTATCAGGAGCCATGCTATTATGAGAGTGAAAACAAGTGAGGCAGCCACATATTTCTTTTTCACATAATGTAATGACTACTAAAAATAATTTTGTGCAAGCAGCCATTTTATGTTTTTATGGTCACTATAATCATTGGAGCATGTTAATGGAAAATTTCATGCGGTCCATGGAGTATTGATGCGTAATTGAATTTGGAATTCAGCAACCAATGGGCATAACTTTGATAAATGCTCATAAAGATGAATTGAAAGCTAGAAAACTAAAAGACTTGAAAGCAAAGAACTATCTCTTTCAGGCTATTGATCGTCCCATCTTGAACTTTGCAAAGAAACTTCCAAGGATATTTGCAATTCCATGAAGAAGAAGTATCAAGCTCCATTAGAGTGAAGTGTGCACAACTTCAAGCTTTGAGAAAGGATTTTGAAACATTAGAGATGAATAAAGGAGAATCTGTCACTAGTTATTGTGCTAGAACAATGAAAACAACCAAAAGATGCCCTTTCACGGTGAGAAGATAGATGATGTTGACATTGTGGAGAAATTTTTGCACTCTCTGACATCAAAATATAATTATGTTGTCTGCTCAATTGAAGAGTCAAAAGATATAAATGAACTATCTCTTGATGAGTTCCAAAATTCTTTACTAGTTCATGAACAAAAGATGAAGAAAAGTTTTAGAGTGCAGGAGCAAGTGTTGAAGGCTTCTACTAATACTTATTCTAGCAACTATAGAGGAAGAGGTAGAGGCCGAGGAAGAGGAGATTATGGAGGCAGAGATTTCAGTAGGATATTCAAAGACAATACTGATATATCTCTTGGTAGAGGTCGAGACCATGGAAAATCCAAGGTTTTGTGCTATAGATGTCACAAATTTGATCATTATGCATCAGATTGTTACACTAGACTGCCTAATTACAAAGATAAAAGAAGAAAGTGTCAATTTTGCCCAAGAAAGTAGAAACTTTGTTAATAATTGTCCATGATAGAATAAAGTACGAGTCAGATATTTGGTATGTAGATACCAGATGCAGTACCCACATATGTGGAAGTAAGTTTTATTTTTCTTCTCTAAATGAAAATTTTCATTCTACCCTGGGCTTTGGTGATTGTTCAACTGAGGAAGTGATGGGGAAAGGTGATATCAAGATTAAAACAAAGAAAGGTTTTTAGGGAAACAATAGCTGATGTATTGTATGTTCCTGACTTGAAAACTAACTATTTTAGTGTTGGTCAGTTGCAAGAAAAGGGCTACGTCATCACTATTAAGAACAACGAGTGTGAAATTTATCATCCATGAGAGGAGCTATTGAAGCAGTTCAAATGAGCTCTAACAAATTATTTCTGCTAAGATTAATAGCATTTAATCTTGTTTGATGGCTGAAGTAAATGATTCCTCATGGCTGTGGCATTTTTGGTTATGGTCACTTGAGTTTTGGAGGCTTGAAGGCACTCCAACAGAAAACAATGGTCACTGGTCTTCCTCTAAATCAATGCTCCTTAAAAAAATTGTGATGTGTTGTTAGCAAACAACCTCGTTCTCGATTTTCCAAAGGAAAGTCTTGGAGAGCCAGGAATGTTTAAGAGCTGGTGTATTCAGATCTTTGTGGTCCGATAAATCCAATGTCCAATGGAGGTAAATGATATTTAATCACTATTACTGATGATCTTTTAAGAAAGAATTGGATTTATTTTTTGCAAGAAAAATTTGAAGTTTTTTCGATAGTTAAAAGCTTCAAAGCTTGTGTGGAAAATGAACCAGGAAGAGCCATTAAGGCTCTCCGAACTGATCGTGATGGCGAATATTATTCAAAATAATTTGATTTTTTTGTGTAGAGCATGGAATTCGGAGAGAGCTTACAACCACATATACACCAAAACATAATGGTGTATCGAAGAGGAAAAACAGAACCATCCTCAACATGGTGAGAAGTTTGTTAGCAAGGGGAGACATTTCAAAACATTTCTGGCCAAAGTCGGTTAATTCGAGTATTCATATTTTAAATAGAAGCCCGACTTTTTCTATTAAAAATATGACACTAGAGGAGGCGTGGAATGGGAGAAAACCAACAGTAGATCATTTCAGAATATTTGGATGCATTGCGTATGGTCATGTTCCAGATAAGAATAGAAAAACACTTGATGACAAGGCTGAAAATGTGTTTTTCTTGGGGTAAGTTAGTCTTCCAAAGCATATAAACTATTTAATCCATTGACAAAAAGATTGTTATCAACATAAATGTTACTTTTGATGAGAAAGGTACTTGGAATTGGAATAGGCAGCAGCCTACCCAAATCCTCTATGACAATGACGTTGAACAGGAACAATTTTATCACCTTGCATGCTGAGAAATTCATTAGATTCGGCCACTACAACTTCACCAACCATTTCTGTTGGAAATGAAGAAGCAACTCAAACTATCGGGCGTGTTAGAAGAAGGCATGCTTGGATGAAAGATTATAAGTTAACTGGAATTGAAGATCCAATTACTCACCTTGCTTTGTTTTCAAATTACGAACCTACATCTTTTGAGAGTGTTGTGAAGGAAGAAAAAATGGAGAAAAGCAATGGATTTTTAAAATGATACTTGGGTGATGTCCGATCTTTCAAATGGACAGAAAACCATTAGAGTGAAATGGGTTTTTAAAACAAAGTTGAGGAAAAATGGTGAAGTGGACAAGTACAAGGCACGTTTAGTGGCTAAGGGATACACACAACATTACATGATAGATTATACATAAGTATTTTCTCCTATTTCTAGGCATGATACAATCAGATTGGTTATTGAATTGGCAGCTCAGAAGTCTTGGCCTATTTTCCAGATGTCAAGTCAACATTCTTATATGGTTACTTAGAGGAACAAGTATTTATTGAACAACCCCCTAGTTATGTTGAAATTGAAAATGAGCATACGGTTCACAGATTGAAAAAGATTTTCTATGGTCTAAAACAAGCTCCTTGGGCTTAGTATAGTAGCATATTGAGGGGTATTTTCTAAACGTTGATTTTTTCAAAATTTTATGAGCATAGGTTGTTTGTTAAGATTGGGGATCAAGGAAATATGCTCATTATTTGCTTGTATGTTGATGATCTTATTTTTATTAGAAATTGTGGTTTATCAATTTTCGATTTTAAAATATGCTAAACCAATAACAAACCAATAATATATTTTTTATCGATTTTCAGTTTATCGGTATTGGTTCTTAACGGTTCGGTTTTCAGTTTAACCATTAAGAAAATGTTCATAAAATAATTGTATGACTTTTCTATCAATTTGGCACGACAAGACAATAATATAACTTTACGAAATGCTCATAAAATAGAAACAATAGTGGGTAACATGAAAAGAACTCTACAAGTGCAATATAAATAAAATAACTAGGACAAAAATATGAATTGAAAGTTAAAGGGAAAATGTAGTAACCAATAAGATATTGATATTAATATTTGATATTTGTTTAGGGGTAAAGTAGTAAATTACTATTGTCTTAATGGGTTATCGTTTTACCTAATTACCAAATATTAAAAACTAATATCGAACCAATAACTCAATAATTTATTTTATAAAATCCATTAACCCAATAACCCAACAGCAATAACCTACTAACTTTTTTTTTCGATTTGACTTATTGGTCCGTTCGATTTTTGCACACTCTTATAACTAAAAACTAATTTTTTTTAATAAATAAACCAAAATTTATAGCAAAAATCATTATCAGAAAATATTCTCGAAAATAATCTCCCTAGAATCTGAAAATCGTGTACCAAAACATCTAACATAGTCTAGAGTATGGGGATACAACCCAAAAATAAAGGAGTCTAAGCCCAAACAATGGACTAGAGAGAAAATATGAATCCATGGAAGCCCAAATGAAGCAATTCACCATTAGATTTAGGAAACATGTGAATCACAACTAAGGTCGTACAACAGCCACCAAAATATGTCTTGTACCCAATAAAAAAAGAGCAAGTGCAATATTAGTACACAAGAACAAAAGTGTACTGGTCGGATTAGCTAACTCCAACTATATAAAATATGAACACATAACTCTAACATAGTAAAAAAGGACAACACATATATAAACCAAGTCAGAAATACAACAAGACTCCCAGTCACCAACCTGACTTAACAACCACATAAAACATGTCCAAAATCATCACAAAGATAAACCCGCTTTACTTATAGAACCAACACAAACGAGAACATGTACCAGGCATGGAACCCGAGCCAACCATAATGGAGCATGTACTAGGTGTGTTATCTGAGCCAACCAATAAATATTCTGTACTATACATGGTATTTGAGCCAATCGATAATCTATACCAGACATAGTACTCGAGCCAACCAAGAATCACAAATATCACACAATCACAATCATAATGAATACAACTACACATGCAAGACCACTAGCAATTTAGACAAGTTCATTGCATGAGATTCACAACAAGATATCATTTCACATTCATTCCTTTATTCCTTAAACTTGTATTGTACAAGTGATACTAATGAAACAGTTAACATGCATACATAACGTAAATTGGAAAATAATTCAACCATCACTTCCCTTGAATCAAGCTCAAATGCTCTATTAAACCCGAGCCTTCCCCTTTTGTGAAGTTTTAACTTGTTCTTGGTCTAAAAATAATAACATAGCACAAAATCTAACCCAAATAGCCTAAACCCCGGATTATATCTTAATCTCAAACCCCAGCCCAATATTATGCTATTCCACCCAACCTAGGGCTTTTCCACCGATAATTCGACTAGAGCTACCAATTTACGGTTACACTAGAAAATTACCATAATATAATCATGGACAAACATTTTTTAATCAAAACGCAAGGTTTTACACCCAATAATCCTTGCTACACTAGATTTTTCCCACCTTAGGTTAATCCCAAACCCTCCCCTAGGGTCATAACTACCGCTTCTAAGGCATAAGAATCGAAGTACCAAGTTTGGGGAACGAATTACTTATCTTTCCGACAAATGCTGATGAAATTTACCTTAAGTTGCCTCTGTACTTTCCCAAAATATTCTTGAGTAAGAATGAGCGGTTTTAGGGAATTTTTTGCATTTACAACGACTTACCCCGCCATAGAGGCCCAATCCCGCTATAGCAGCGCCATTATAGAGGAAACTGCTTGCTATAGCAGGAATTTCTCTGGCTGCTATAGTGGTGTGTCACCGACTATGACAGTTGACGCAGAACAAGACCTCAAAAATCTTCCCAATTTTTCCCATTGCACAACACGCCTTCAAACCTTGATGTTCCAAATCAACCCTTTCACACCGAGTTATATTGGAAGTTCTACTCACCTGGATTAAATTTCAAAAATTACTCCAAATTTCTTAACGTCTTAGATAAAAAAACAACTAGCTTCAACTTATACATTTTACCAAATACTTTCCCAGAGTGCTCTAGACTTCACCTAGCTTAGATCTCACCCGGCTTAGCCTAGCCTGGAATTTTCAATTCCCTAATAGAGAAGTTTTTTCACTCAATTTCTTTTACAATTAGCTCACCCATAATGATATGACATATCGTTAAAATAGATACTAATTACCCATTATTCTTCCCCGAATGATCAAACAAGAAAAGATGACCTAAATCAAGAAGAAAGTAGTATTGAATCCCCAAACAAGTGAAGATGCTTTCCCGTATGTCCTTCTCGATTTCCCAAGTGGTTTTTTCAACCAGATGATGCTTCTATTTAATCTTTACTGATTTTAATTTCTTTTTCCTCAACTTCTAAATATCCCAATCAAGAGTAATAACTGGCTCCTCCTTATAGTAAAAGTCCTTATCTAGAAAGACTGAATCCCACTTGATAACATGGATTCATGAAGAATTGGATGTACTATGGACAGGCTGGGTGGTAATGCTAACCTATTAGCTACCAGTCACACATGTTCAAGAACCTTAAATGGACCGATATACCGAGGGCTAAGCTTACCCCTCTTGCCAACCTCATTACTCCTTTCATAGGCGACACTTTAAATAGAACCTGTTCACCAACCTAAAATGCCATGTCTTATACTTTGCGACCAACTTATCCCTTTTGTCTACTCTGGGCTGCCAATAATTCGGTTTGGATACCCATCACCTTTTTTTGAGATTTCCTTACCAAGTCAATGACTAAAGGCTTAAAATCAACTATCTCAAACCACCCTATGGTGATATGTATCCCCTCCCATAAAGTTCCTTGAATAGCTCCATGCCAATAATAGAGTGATAACTATTGTTCTATGAGAATTCACACAACGATAAGATTTGATCCCAATGGCCCCCAAAATCAATCACAAGTTCTCAACATGTCTTTCAGCACCTGAATCATACTCTCCGACTGACCATTCATTTGAGGATGAAAAGTTATGCTAAAGGTGAGCTGGGTGCCTAACTCTTCATGCAACTTACTCCAGAACTTAGAAGTAAATTGTCTAAAACGATAGAAAGGAACACCCCATGCAACCTCACTAACTCTTTGACGTAAATCTCGGCAAGTTATTGGGAGTTATAATTTACTTTGACTGGAATAAAGTGGGATGATTTAGTCAGCTATTTATGATGACTTAAATTGAATCATACTTTACCAATGTCTTAAGAAAAGACACCACGAAGCCTATGGTTGTCCTTTCCCACTTCCACTCGTGCATGTACATACTTTGAAGCAATCTTGCAGGCCTTTGGTGCTCATATTTCCCCTTCTCATAAATTTGACACACAGACACATAATCAACTATGTCTCTCTTTATTCCAAGCCACCAATAAAGTTGCCTCAAGTACTGATATATTTTTGTTATGCCCGGATGAATTGAGTATTGTGAACCATATGCTTCTGTCAGCATATTCTAAATCAAACCATCAACCCGAGTGACACAAATCCACCCCTTAAAACACAATACCCCGCACACATCGAGTGTGGCATCCAAGACCTCCCTAGACACCATCTTATTTCAGAGCTTGTTCAATTGTATATCTTAAAACTATTTGGCCTTGATTTTCTCCAAAAATATTGGCTTAACCTCGATACTTACAAACACTCCACCATTTTCTGAAATTCCTAAATATATGAACTTAGATGCTACAGTCTGAATATCTCAAGACAAGGGTCTCTTAGACACCCCAAATAAGACAAACTACCCATGCTGACCATTTTCTGGCTTAATGCATCTGCCACCACATTGTCTGATACTAGATGGTCACTCTAAAATCCTTCAATAACTCCATCCACCTTGTTTGTCTCACATTAAAATCTTTGTTAACACTTCACACCTGACACTATAGAGATAGTGTCACCAGATCTTAAATGTAAATACCGCACCTGATAACTCCAAATCATGGGTTGGGTAGCTTTTATTGTGAGAATTCAATTGCCTCAAAGAATAAGCAATAAATTTCTTGTCATGCATTAACACAACACCCAAACCCAAATATGAAGCATCACAAAACACTATGAAATCCTTACTTTTAACTGACAATGTTAGGATAGGAGCCATAGTCTAGAGTGTGTTGAGCTTTTGGAAGCTCTCTTCAGACTTTTTAGATGATACAAAGGGTATTATATTTTTGGTCAATCTTGTCAAATAAGTAGTAATAGATGCAAAGTTCTAGAAAAACCTATGCTAATAGCTTGCAAGATCCACAAAGCTCCTAATTTTAGTCAAGAGCTAGGCCAGACCCAACTATTATCTGCCTCAAACTTTTGGGATCTACCATCACCCCTCTTTATGAGACTACATTCCCTAAGAAAGCAACCCAAGTCAACCAAAATTTGCACTTCAAAAACATGGGATACAATTTTTGTTTCGTCAAGATACCTATAACAATGTGAAAGTGTTCTACATTCTTCTCTTTACTCTTGGAGAAAATCAAAATATCATCTATTAATACAATCAAAAAGGAATCCAAAAATAACTTGAAGACACCATTCATCAAACACATGAAAGTCTTCAGCGTGTTGGTCAATACAAACGACATTGCTAAGAACTCATAGTACACATATCGAGTCCTGAAAGCCGTTTTAGGTATATTCTCATGCCTAATTTTCAGCTTATGTTACCCTGACCTTAAGTCAATCTTTGAAAATACTTAAACCCCTGTAATTGGCCAAAGAGGTAGTATATGTGGTGTAATGGATACTCTTTTCGGATGGCAACCTTTTCCAATTATTTGTAGTTTATACACATCCTCATACTGCCATCCTTTTTTTTCACAAATAATATTGGAGCACATCAAGGTGAAGCACTAGGACAAATGTATCCCTTATAAAGAAGCTTTTGAAGTTGAGTTTTGAGTTCTCTCAACTCTGCCAAAGCCATACACTAAGAAGGAATAGAGATTGGGTGAGTGCCAGACTCCAAACATATGTAGAAATCAATATCCCTATTCAGGGGCATACTATATAGATCTACAGGAAATACTTCATGAGATTCTGAAACTATTAGGATTGACTCAAAAGAAGGGACTCTGCACTAGCATCCTGAAGGAGAGATAAGTAGACTTAACAACCCTTCCCCACTAGTTTTCTAGCATGAATAAAAGATATGACCTTCACTAGTTTAGGCCTGTACACACCTTCCTACTCTAGTCTATCCCTACCTAGAATATCTATAGTTATTACCTTAGAATATAGTTTAACACATCATGATAAGGAGACAACCAAGCCATACCTAAGATAAAAGTCTAGCAAATCCAAAGTAACCAAATTTACCCAAGTTTAAAAACCCGCAAACACCACAGAGCATGATAGATACACATGGCTCACTACCATAGACTCTCCTATCAGGGTAGAAACATGAAGTGGAGAATGTAGAATATCTCAAAACAAGTCAACACCCAAGGCAAATTCAACATATATGTAAGAATATATGGATCCCAGATTAAATAAAATAGAAGACATCCAGTCTCAGATAAGCATATTATATGTTATCAAAGCATCAGACACTTTAAACCTACCCAGGAAGGTATGACATTAGGATTTATCTTCATTCCAGGCAATCCCTCTAACTGGCACTGTTTCTCCCCTCCCTGTGTTACCATTACCTCGGTTTGTATGGCCTCCCTGATTATTACCTTACCCACCTTATTGGTGTCCCCTACCATTGCCACTTCCACCTGCTAGAACTACAACCTTAGTCTACTGTATCTGATTTCCTATATGTCTGAAAGGAAATTTTATCTTAAAATATCCCAGTTCACCATAATTGAAGCATCCTCGATCAAGAGAGGGCCTTCTGGTGGAACAATAAAAAGCTTCTGAATGCTAGGAGTTGGGCACTGTTGAATAACCCCTGAATGGCTACCCGTAGAATCTGGCAAAGCTGGCTGAATGGGATGAGCCTAATAAATTTCCTGACTAGGACCTCTGGAGTAAGAACCAATAATGTTTCCTATAATCTTGAACTTCTTAGCCAATAGCTTAGCCTGCCCAACTTGCCTAATCCCCTCTAATTTCTATACATAATCCAGTCACCTCATTAAAACCCTTCCTTGTAGAAGCCATATGCACAGATGAGACTTGCAACTCAGTATTCATACCCTTAACATATATATGAATCCTCTCCTTCCAGTGCCCAATAGTTGGGTAACATTGTGAGACAAGGCATATAACTTTACTTCATATGCTACAATAGACATGTTGCTATGTTCAAGGGCAAAAAAACCTTCCTTTTTGTGATCCTTAAGAGTATGATGCATATATTTCTCCTAATATAGGACATGAAACTGGGTGCCCAAGTCATCAAAGGCAAAACTGAGGAACATCACTCCACATGAGCCCTTCACCACTGCTTGGCATCACCTTGAAGCTAAATGGTAACAAACTCCACCCCATGCTACTGTATAATATCCAACTTATACAGTCTAACATAATAATCCAAAATAAACTCAAAAGCATCCTCATCCTCTGTATCTATCATGAAATGATGGAGGTTTCAACATAAAAAACTTCATCAATATCTCATGCTCGATCTAGGTCATGACAGAGCCTAGTACCAGATGGAAGAATGCATCTATCCATCCTTGGAATTGTGGCAACAATAAGATGGCCATCTAAAACTGGAGTAGAGGGCATGGCGGGAGTGGACCCAAAACACGTCAACCCACCTAGAAATACCAATAACTATTGAATAACCTCTAACAATACAAGGGGAAGACCTGCACCTCCACCGGTGATGCTACCTCTGGTTCCATGCCATCCTCATACTCTACACCAACCACCTCAATATGATATTAGGTAGACGAGGGGTTATCGACCTTGGCTCAGCTGCTGCCTTAGTTCCATCCCTGGTGGGTGTTTCTCTCCCTCTACCCCTTCCCCTTCATTTGCCTCTGCCACTTTCTCACACTTGTGCTACTAGTTATATAGTTGGAGATATTTTCCTTGCCCCATTTCGGTGGGTGTAAACCATATGTGGACAAAACAATAAAGGAGGTTAGATATTAACTTGAATTGCCACATACCAATAGGAAGTTATAGCACGAAGGAAGAAATAAGAGATAATTTCTTGAAGTCATTTAGCCTCTTGAATAAAAGTATGAGACATCTCTATACTATTCCGCAATACTCTACTACACCTATTTTGATACGACGAGATCAATAAACTTAGGGATCTGATACCATCTTTGTCATGATCTAAACAGCCTTGAGAGGCACCCTCACTAAACCCCCGGTAGGAGAACTAATTGTCTAAGACAATACTTAACCAACTAGCATCTCAAATAGCATTTTAATAAATAAACCAAGATTGATATAAAAAATCATAATCAAAAAACATTTGGAGAAATAATCCCCATAGAATCTGAAAGTCATGTACCAAAACTTCTATCATAGTCTAGAATATAGGTATATAACCCCCCCTTAAAAAAAAGAGTCTAAGTCTGAACAATGGACTAGAGATAAAATATGAATCCATGACAGCCCAAAAGAAGCAACTCATCTTTATAGTTTAGAAATATTTGAATCATAATTGAGGTTGCGTAACAACGTTTGAAATATGTCTTGTACCGGACTCTCAGTCACACACCTTACTTAACAAGCACATGATAAATTTCCAACATCATCACAAAAAATAAACTCGGTTCACTCATGGAACCAATACATAGGAGAAAAATCAAACATGTACCAGGAGTGCTACACACATGAGAATAATCAAACAATCAAACTCATCCTTCTTGATTATTCTACACTTGCTCTTTCTTTATTGAGTATAAAGAATATTCAGGCGGCTAATGAGAGACCTAAGTTGTGAAATTTCCACTACATGAATCTAAGGATGAGTTATTCGTTCAAGATGCTGTGGATTCCTGTTAGTGTTCTTGTCCATCTCTTTGGACATAGATATTTTAGATATTTTAGACAATAGTTTTATTTTATTATTGGGGTTGTATCTCCTCTATTCTAGATTTGTTAGAGTTTTGGTACTATGACCTTCAGGTTCTAGAGAGTTTAATTCTGCAATGTTTTGTTAAACTTGATTGAGTTATGGGGACTCAATCCTTTACTTAATTGAAACTACTTTTAAATTGTCTTATTGCATGACCTTGTTCTTAAAATGGTTTTTTGGGTTAAGAGTGGGTTGGTACTTGGTTCTACCATTGGAGGGTTAGTATGGGTGTCACTCACTATGGGTCAGGGTCGTGAAGAAGTTAGTATCGGAGCCTTAGGTTTGTTGATCTTATTATAACAAAATGGGTCTAGTAGAGTCTTGCTGAATGGTAAAGAGACGCTTGTAATTTTCTTCGAGAAGCTATAAGATTTTAGGAAAACAATCTCTTCTTTCCTTCTTCATGCTATAAGTTGATTCTAATTGGTTTTCTGTGATCTAAATTAGTATCTAACTTCCTTTACTCTTATATTTGTAGATGGTTGATACGAGATATTATGGTGCATGAGTAGTAGTTCTAGAAGTGGAGCCAATAATATAGACAATATCCCAAGGATACGATAGAGGAAAAGGCCGAGGTAGGGGAAGAGAAAGGGGTAGATGGAGAGAAACACCCACCAAGGGTGGAGCTCAGGTGGCGACTAAGCCCAGGCAAGCAACCTCTCCCCCACATCAGACTGACATTGAGGATGAGGTGGAGATTAATATTGAGGAGGAAAAAGGCTAAGTCAGAGATAGCAATACAGGATAGGGGTACAAGCGCTCCCCTTTTTCATCTGAAGCGGTTCAATAGGTATTGGCATTTTTTAGTGAGTTGGCAGGCACTAGAGTCACACCCACTATTTCTACTCCTCAGGCTCAGGGTCTCAACTTTTTGCTAATACAACCCCTAAGATAGAGGAGGCCTTGGGCATAGATATATTTTTCATTCTTTAATGGGCCCTATGATGACTGGCATGGAGCACGAGATACTTACTAGCTGAAGCCTCCAGTATTCCATGGGTTAAAGAATGAGGATGCTTTTGAGTATATCTTGGACTATTATGAGAGGCTGCACAAGTTGGGTATTGTTCATGAGCATAGGGTTGAGTTTCTGACATTTCAGTTGCAAGGCGAGGCTAAGTAGGGTGGGGAGATTTTTTGGAGTGTCGTTCATCAGCTTTGCCTCTATTGACTTGTATTTAATTTTATTCTTTGTTTCATGAGAAATACGTGCCTCATATTTTAAGAGACTAAAATAAGGATGCGTTTCTAGCCCTTGAGCAGTGGCATATGACAGTTGTAGCCTATGAGGCTGAGTTTCACGCATTGTGTTATTTTTCTACTCAACTCGTGAGCACTGAAAAGAGAGGATCTATTTTTATGTGAAAGGTCTGAACACTAATTTGTAGGTCTTATCTATGCACCTTACTTCTGTCAGAAAGTGCTTCAATGAAGTATACGACTATGATAAGAAGATTGAGAAAGTTCGATAGGTTGGGCTGGTTAAGGCTATGGACAAGAGTTCTAAGAATATGGGCAACTTCAGTGGTTAGTATTCTGAAGGTTCTGGTCTGTAGGTATATTCAACTTTTCAGATTCAATCGGCTATGCCTACTACTACAGGTGTTTATTCAAGGGTTACACAACAGTCTATAACTCAGGATGACCAAAGAGCTTCTTACTCGTCACCCAGTAGGCCATCTCTTGACTATGCATGCTTTTATTGTAGACCATAGACACTTTTGAAGGGAATACCCTCACTCGTGGGTAATTGACTAGGCGCAATAGTAGGTAATAATGGTAGAGGACATCCATAGGGTGGGTGAGGAGGAATCAGGGAGGTCATGAAGGCCGAGGAAGTTGTAATGCAGGGAGTGTAGCGGCTCAACCAGGTAGATGGGTTGCTCGTGATTACATGTGTTATTCTTGCCTGTGAGAGGATGGCTACTATTTCTTTTTATCCTGGTTCTACATATTCCTACATATCTATTAAGTTTGCTTTAAGTATTGACTTGGCATGTGATATTCTTAATGCCCCCATCCAAGTATCTACCCCGGTTGGAGATTCTATAGTTCTTACTGTTATGCCCTATTTTTAACCGAGGTTAGATAAATCACAACATATAGACTCTAAAAGGATTAATTATTGTATAGAGTCGCCACCTATTTTATTAAGGAAAATAAGATAAACCTATTTGATGCAATACCTGTATGACTCACGTTTCAACCTACGAAAAACCAGTTTAGATTCTAGGTAAGGTTTATATTATTCCAAAGAGAAGGTGTTAGGCATCCTTCGAAATCCACAAAATGTGATACCCGGCTAGACTTAATTTATCAAAAAAGGAGGAGATAAAATTATTATTTACAAGTATAACACACACATATATAAAGAAATATGTACTAAAATTGTATAAGAATATATGTATGAAAGAGTATGTACTAAGTAAATAGTGTTTATTATCGTCAACTATGTATATGGAAATATGAGAAAGAAGATATAAATGTATATAAAAAAGGGTAGTTTTTATGCAATATTAAAAGAATTGCCTTTTATTAATATGAAAAAAAGGAACTCTTTTACCATAAAAAATTATAATGTGTGAAAAAAATATTTCTTTTATAGAAGAAATAAAGTATTCTCAAATAACATTTTTAACTTACAATATCAATGAGAGGATAACTTATGAAAAATATTTTAAAGAAAAGAGATTATTTAATATTGTCTAAAAATATGATATTAACTGATTAAATAGCTAAATCAATTAAATTTCTTTATGAAAGTACTTACGACCTAAGTTTTCCCTAACATCAATAATATACACTGATAAATTAAAAATAATATTTGAATTTTATTAAATTTGAATAGCTCCCTCGGGAAGCAACTCTGTGCTGGATACCTGAAAAGACACTTAGTAGAAATATTAGTAAGGTATAAATAATAATAATAATAATAATAATAATAACTAAAATAAAATTCATCTTATAAACATGGGAAGGCCTCGAAAATCGATGGAGAGATTTTTTTATTGGCCAATTTCAACTCGTAATATATAATATAATGTAAACTTAAATTAAAATTTTCGTCTTTTAAAATGGAGAGGCCTCAAAAACCGACGGAGAGATTTTTGCACTGGCCAATTTTAATTTTTAGTATCTATTCAATATCAATTAAAGATAATAATAAATATCAAACTTTATCTAAACGGAGGACAAAAATAACACACTAAAATTGTAGCATGAAAAATATAAAACTAAAATAAAAACAAAAGAAGAGAATATTCCAAAATAATGACAACATCAATCTCAACATAAAATATTAACCATAAATAAATGGTTAACTTAATAAAGTAACAACAATCAAAAAATGAAATAAGTATATTGAACAAATGAACAAAAATACCAAAATAACACTAAAACAAACAATATAATATACTCCCTATCACGTTCATGAATGGAACAAGAATCACTGAATAAGGTCATCAAAATCAACAATAAAATAAGATAAAGTAGATATGAAAATGAGACAAAAATAATAAAGTAATGTTAGGATAAAGTAGTTAAAAAATAGAGAAAAAGTAGTAACTAAACAAAGCAGCAAACAATGATATAAAAATATGATAGAAAAAATACCAAATATGGTGTTGCTTTGATAGTATCACGGGAGGGATCTAGTTGTTTGTCGGAGTTTCTGGTGCATCGTGGTTTTTAATTCATCGGAGCTTCGAGCTCATTGGTTCATTGTGGTTTTGATTTCGAAGTTTTGTGGATGGATCTGATGATTACTTGGTTGGGTTTTGGAGGTGTGAGCTTGAGCTCGTTGTGATGATGTCAGTTCATGCGTGAGGGAGGTGTTTTGGGTGGAGATCTGGTGGTTTGGATAGAAGAAAGGGATTTTGGAGGTGGAGATAGTCTAAAGCAAAATGAAAAACAAAATGAGGAAGATGAGGCAGTAAGACTTAGGGGTGGTGGAATAGAGAAAAAAAAGTTTAGATTTAAAGATTATATCATATTGCTAGTGGTGTGTGGGGGAATAATAAAGTTGGGTAGTTTTTGGATATAGATTGTAATGTTGGGTATGTGTATGTAGTAATTTGGTTTTGGGTTGAAATGGATTTTGATATATTGTAATGGGGTTGGGCCAATATAAAAGGAAAGTGGGGGAAATGGGCTCAATTGGCTATAATTGTAATTTAAGAAATGGCCAATGATTTCAATTATGAACAAAATAAATTAAGAAATTAACCGAATTTGAAATTAATTAGTAAATTAGATTAAAAAAATTTAAATAAGATAAAATAACACTAATTAATTAATGAGCTTCTTAATTCTAATAAAGTAAAATAATTAATTTAATTATAAACTAATTAATTTAAAAATATAGACTACTAATTTATGAAATAATTAATTAAAACTTTTGATATTATTTTCAAATAATGATAAAAGCTAATAATTATATAGAACTATATAAATCATTGAAAAATTATAAGAAGATATAATTACTTTTAAAATAACTTGCAAAAATATTATTTTTTTTGGATTTTTAAAATTAATTATTTTATATTATTTAAAATTGAAGAAGCTCGATGATTAATTTGCGCTGTGGAGGGTCAAAATTGGGTATCAACATGGATAAGAGTCCTATTATTTACTAAACTAAGAAATGTTTATCCATAAATTATATTGAAAAATGAAAAAATAAATTCATGAAAATCCTAAAATAAGGATAATTATTAAAAGAAAAAATTTAAAACTAAAAAAATGTGTAAAAAATTATTATTTGTGTAGGGACATCCAAAAAAGAACTATAAAAAGATTATTTGAGTAGGGACATCCAAAGAAGAACTATAAAAAGGGAATGTGAGTTATTGATAGCGGATGTTCCAGACATATTACGAGCCAGAAAGAGAATTTTAATAAAGTTGAAAAAATTGATGGAGGCTATGTCAGATTCGGTGACAATGTTAAAGGAGAAGTTACTAGGATTGGCTCAATTACCATAAGTCTTTCATGTGATTTAGTAGAAGTTTATTTAGTTGATGGACTGAAGCATAATCTTCTAAGCATTAGGCAGCTATGTGATGTAAGATTCGATGTTCGATTCAATGCTGCCAAATGTATGAGCAATGAAGAAAAGAACATTACAATCATTGGAGAACGAGTTGAAAATATCTATGTGCTAAATAATGTAGATATGCCTACTCCTTACCTGTCTAACATCTGTGACCAGTGATCCTTGGATTTGGCACAGGAAGCTAGCCCATGCCAGTATGAATGCCATGGAAAAACTATTAAGGCTAGAATTACTTTTGGGATTACCAAAGCTTAAATTTGAAAAGGATCAGATCTGCCATGTATGTCAACTTGGTAATCAGACTCGTACATACTTCAACGTTAAAGATATCGTAACTACCTCTAAACCTCTTCAACTTTTGCATATGGACTTATTTGGTCCTACTAGAACTACTAGTATCGGAGGTAAATGATATACTTTTTTTATTGTTGATGATTACTCTCAATTTATCTGGGTTATTTTCTTATCACTTAAACATGAAGCTTTTACTAACTTTGAAGTGTTTTGTAGAAAAATTGAAAGTGAAGCAGGTTATTTCATTTTTACAATTCACAGTGATCATGGAGAAGAATTTGAAAACAGTTCTGTTAAAGAATTCTGTAATAAACATGGCATCACTCAAAAATTCTTATCTCCTCACTCACCTTAACAAAATAGAGTCGTAGAAAGAAAAAATCAATCTCTTTAAGATACAATGATAACTCTCTTGCTTGATCAGAGTCTTTCAGATCATTTCTGGGCTGAAGCTGTAAGTACTACATGTCTCATTTTGAACAGGTACTTGCCCAGAACATTTCTGAAAAAGACTTCCTATGAGTTGTGGAAGGGAAAAAGGCCTAACATCAACTACATTCATCCCTTCAGATGTAAATGCTATATCCACAATATCGGTAAGAAAAACCTGGGATAATTCGATCACAGAACTGATGAAGGCCTATTTCTTGGATATTCTCCTTCTAGTAGTGCATTCAGAGTATTTAACAAAAGAACCTTGAGTGTTGAAGAATCTGTTCATATAGTTTTTGATGATACTAATCCAAGCTTGCAAGTCTTAGATATATTAGCTTCTGAAGAAGAAGTTTCCTCGCAAACTACTTCATCTCAACATGTGTCTAAAGTTATAGGTCAAAATATTTAGACAAAGTCAACTGACGCTAAAGATGAGTCGACTACCATCCCAGACAAAATCTCCATTCCTAAATAATGGAGACATAGCGCCAGTTTTCCCAATAATTTTATTATTGATGATCCAAATGAAAGAGTTCAAACTAGAGCTTCATTAAAGAAGCAAGCATTAGTTGCGCTAATATATGAAATTGAACCCAAATGAGTTGATAAAGCTTTAATAGATGAAAAATGGGTTCAAGCAAAAACTCAACCAATTTGAGAGAAATCAGGTTTGTGTCCTCACTAAAGGACCAAAGAATTGCTCTGTTATCGGAACCAAATAGGTATTTTGAAACAAATTAAATGAAGAAAGAAATGCGATCAGAAATAAATCCAGATTAGTGGCCTAGGATTACTCAAAACAAGAAGGTATCGACTATGATGAAACTTTTTCTCCTGTAGCAAGGTTAGAATCCATCGACATTCTTCTTGCATACGCATCTTTTAATAAATTCAAGTTATTTCAAATGGATGTTAAAAGTACATTTATAAATGGTTTCATAAATGAAGAAATTTTGCTAAACAACCCCCTGATTTTGAAAATCCTTCTTGTCCTGATCAAGTTTTAAACTTTCTAAAGTTCTATAAGGTCTTAAACAAGCACTAAAGCTTGGTATGAACGATTAAGCTCTTTTCTACTTCTAAATAATTTTCAACGAGGAAAAATTGAAACCACCTTGTTTACGAAAAGGCTTGATTCTAGTTTGCTCATCGTTCAAATTTATGTTGATGATATTATTTTTTGAAGCACTAAACCTTCCTTGTGTGAGAATTTTTAAATTCTTATGAAAGGAGAATTCGAAATGAGTCTTATGGGAGAACTCAATTTTTTTCTCGGGTTACAAATCAAGCAAACTTCTAAAGGTACCTTCATCAGTCAAGGTAAGTATGAAAAGAGTTAATAAAAAGGTTTGGAATGGAGAAAGGAAAAACTTTTGGAACTCCCATGAGTCCAACAACATGCCTCGAAACTGAAAATGCCAGAAAAGATGTGGATGAAAAATTATATCCCAGAATGATTAGATCGCTACTATACTTAACAACCAGTTGATTGGATATTATGTTCAGTGTATGCAAATATGCTCAATTTCAATCTGCTCCAAAAGAGTCGCATCTAACTGCCGTTAAAAGGATTAGAAGATATCTCATAGGTACTTCTGAGATGGGATTATGGTATCCTCAGTCTTCTAATTTCGAACTAACTGGTTATTCAGATGCTGATTTTGAAGGTGATAAAAATGTCATTAAAAGAACTAGCGGAACATGTCAATTGCTAGGACAATCCCTGATTTCTTGGCATAGTAAAAAAGCAAAGCTCAGTTGCTTTATCAACTACTGAGGCTAGATATCTTGCTGTTGGAAATTGCAGAACACAAATATTATTGATGATGCATCAATTGCTTGATTATGATTTATCTTATGAAGTTGTTACTATTTTTTGTGACAATACTAGTGCAATTAGTTTATCTAAATATACTGTGCATCACTCTAGAGCCAAGTATATAGATATTAAACATCTTTTATTACAGATCATGTTGAAAATGGATATTTTTTTCTTGAATTTGTTGATTCTGAAAATTAACTCGCTGATATTTTTACTAAGCCTTTACTTGAAGAAGGATTTTTTTTTATGATTTATCTTATGAAGCTGTTACTAATTTTTGTGACAATACTAGTGCAATTAGTTTATCTAAATATACTGTGCATCACTCTAGAGCCAAGCATATAGATATTAAACATCATTTATTAGAGATTATTTTGAAAATGGAGATTTTTTGCTTGAATTTGTTGATTCTGAAAATTAACTCGCTGATATTTTTACTAAGCCTTTACTTGAAGAAATATTTTTTTCCTTAAAAAAGTCTTGGCATTACAAATATTTAAACTTATTTACTTTCCTTAGATGTTTTACTTTTCTGTGTTTTTTATTTTTACTTTCCTGCATGCCATTATTACCTCAATATTTTTTTTCCTTGTTAAGAAAAACTCTTCCCTTCCATTGATAAATCCATCTCCTTTGAAATTTATTTTATTAATCTCTCATCTAACTCCTTTGAAGAAGAGTACTCTGCTAAGACCTCCACTTCGAAGAAGCGACCACCTTCCGTAAAAAGGAAGGAGACAAAAAAGGTGAAACCAGATTCTGAAGTTTCTTTTGGTCTAGAAGACATGCATACTTTCTGGGGAGTTGAACATAAGCTTAAGTTTGAAGCTTTCAAAAAGAGGCTCGTGGTTCCTAAACGGGTAGTTAACTTGGAACAACTGGAGGAATCTCACTACCCGATAAGTTCCTTCTTTAGAACTCAAAAGCTTTCTCTCCTTTTAAGGTTATGTGGTCTTGAGTATTATGAGGAGCCTGTGCGCTTGTTCTATGCAAATCTCCGTGTTTGTAGAGAAACTGGGGATCTTAAAACCCTTATTTTGAGTAATCACATTTTTGTCAATGAGTTCTTATTTAAGGAAGGTTTTGGTTCTAAATTCTCTGATGACATTCATTTTATGAATGGTGTGTGGCCTGAAAATTTTGAAATCTCTCTGGATGAAGCTAAGGCGTGAGCCAAAATCGGATCTATCTGATGTTGGTCCGTTCTCTCTCTGTTTCAAAAACCGTATTTTGGCCCATATCATTGCTACTACTTTGGTTCCAAGAAAAAGGTCTCTCAGTAGTATTTCAAATAGGGATGTTTTTGTGATGTACTGTCTTTTGAAGAAGTATAAAATCAACCGGGCTGCCTGGATTATGGAGTATATGTGGGAAAGTTCAAATGATCCAATTTCCTCTGCTAGTTTGCCATATGGACTGCTCGTCTCTCGCATTATAGTTGACTCCCTGGTTGATCTCTCTCCATAAAAAGCCTTAGAAGTTGCTGCCACTTATGCCACTAGAACCTTCTCAAGTGTGGGATACGTTCTAGTCAAAAATAAATGGCATAAGAAGGAGTCTATTATGGTAATATGGATGCGCCTAAAGTCTCTCAAGTATCTGCAAATTTGGCTGCTCTCCTTCTTCAAGAAGCAGAGGATATGAAGCTATGGTTAAGTACATTGGAATCTGGTATGCTCGCTTTACAGGAATCAATTGGTAAGGTTTTGCAAATGTACAGGGAAACATGTACATATATGGGTAAGTTGCGGTTATCCGTGGAAAATTTGAAGAAGTACCACATAAGAACGATTAATAGGTTGATCAAACAAGTAGACTCAGTCAGAGTTGGAGTCGACTCCTCCAACAATGATATTGATGTGTCTGTCTAGACCTCATATTCAAAATGTTTCACAAAACGTAGAAAAATCCTATAATACTTTTTGTAGAAATGTTTTAGACACTCTGAAATACTTCCTTGGTCGTTGCTAAACTCTCTTTCCGTCTCTTTAAAACTCATTTCATTTCACGAGGGATATGTCCCTCCGTACTTTTGGACTGAGGATACTTTCTCACACTTTGGATTTCCTTGTTTTGGCTTGCTTGGATGTGTGTATATCTCTGTCTTTGCCTATCTTCGTTGTTTTCCTTTTTGATTATGCCAAAGGGTGAGAAGACACTAGATAACTTACAGAAAAGAAGTCAGGGGAGCTAGCTACAAATTACGGGAGCTATCCATAAAGACAACTTATAGGAATAAAGTCAGGGGGAGATAATCAGAAAAATTCTTTCAATAGGGAAGTTAAAAAGCAAAAGTTACATAGTTAGTCGTCATTATCAAAAAGGGTGAGATTGTTAGCACTATTGTGGTTTGCTAATGTTTCACTTTTGTAGGAAGATGATTGTTACATATTTTCCATTCATAGATGAAGTCTATCACTAATTGAAGTTTGTCGAATCCTGAATTAAGGAAAATAACAAACCAAGAAAGGAAAGAAAAGCTTTCCAACTATTGATTGAAGATTGACACTATTGATTGATTCTGATTGAAGAAAAGAAAGGAAAGAGAGATCACACTCACCTGTTGGAGATTGACACTATTGCTTATTGAAGATTGACAGGTAGAAGATTAAATCTGAAGCCACTATATAAGGTAGAGAGGCTAATTGAAGATCAAGTCACCAATTACGAAATAATACTTCTGTACAAGGCAGAGAATCACTCCAAGAAAGAAAGAAGATATCGCACGAACATATTTGATATGGACGTGCATCATCAATCAAGGAATACCTACAAATCCTTGATTGATAAGTAAATCCCTTGGGTTTTCCTTTTAGAAAAGATATGGCCGTCTCACCTTTAGCCATATAATGTCATCCTCACCTAGTTAGATAGTTATGTTGTTCACTTGAACTTGTACTACTATTTTCTCTCATTTTTCAAAAAATCTTTGTACTCAGTTGAGTTTACAATTATAACAGAAAAGAGAAAGAACTATCTCTAGCATAGGTTATACAAGTAGAGGTGACGTCGAATCAAAGAAGTTTGATTTACACATCAGACGAGTTTATTTAGTTTTACAATTGTACCTATTAAATAACTACAAGCTTTAAAGAAAACCCTTATAACCCAAGGGGAATGGACTAGGCACCAAATCGGTGATCTGATCCAGGATAAACTTTTATCTCCTTTTTCAGTTCTACATTCATACTTTTGCTCTATAGTGTTTATACTAACCTGCAGGTTAATAGACTGTCAGACCTAAGCAGTCGATCAAGGAACAATTTATAATTCACCTCCTCTTAATCTTCAATTGGTATCAGAGGAGGTCTCACTTTTCAAGCGTTTAACCATACGTGAGAAAAGATCAATGGAAAATTATCAAATTCCAAAAGCAATCCTTCAAGATGGACACTTGTCAAATCGTCCTTCTTATTTCAACGGACAACACTACTCCTATTGGAAGGATAGATTCATAATCTGTGTATAATCAAATGACTTTCAAGCATAGGTAGTAATCAAGAAAAGACAAAATCCCATTCCAGGAATAGAAGACTAGGAGATTGCCGAAAAGGATCTGTATCTCAAATCCTTCAACATCACGAAAGAACAACAAAAGGTAATCCAAGCTAACACAAGAGCTATAAGTTTGTTATACTGTGCAGTTAGCGGAGAAGAATACGACAAAATCTTATGAGTTGTGGAAGGGAAAAGGCCTAACATCAGCTACTTTCATCCCTTCATATGTAAATGATATATCCACAATAACGGTAAGAAAACCCTGGGATAATTCGATCTCAGAAGTGATGAAGGTATATTTCTTGGATATTCTTCTTCCAGTCATGCATTTAGAGTCTTTAACAAAAGAACCTTGAGTGTTGAAGAATCTGTTCATGTTGGTTTTTATGATACTAATCCAAGCTTGTAGGTCTCTTATATATTTGCTTCTGAAGAAGAAGTTTCCCCACAAACTACTTCATCTCAACATGTGTCTAAAGTAACAGGTTAAAATATTTAGACAGAGTCGACTAACTGTCATGACCCAAGCCTAGGGCCTAGGCGTGACATGAAGAATGAGGATACCGAAAGTATCTCAAACAAGCCTCTTAGCATTCTTTTAGCCTTTCATAGGTAATTACAATAAATAAACAAGCAGAAATCATAATAGTAAATTTTCAACTTACATATGTCCAACAATACCTCTAACTTTTAGATTTAACGGGGCCAAGACAAGTCCCTAGCTCACCCTCAATCATAACAGAAAAAAATGCCATAGTGTCTAAAGATCTCAACATATCATAACCTAGAAAGATAAATGAGTATTGTTCTCGGAACATGGGAACTCACCAAAAGTAGTCTTCAAACGAAATCTCAACTAGCCACGTGGACGAGAATGAGGAGGAGCACCGGTCCCTACATGGTGATATCATGTAGGCAAAAGAGTATGCGTTAGTACTTTGAATGTACTAAGTATGTAAGCATGCATGAACATTGAAGAAGCATTAAAACATTTATGTAATAAGAAACATAATGCAATGCATGCATAATCAATCATATAGATATCCTTTAAAACATTCATTTTGTGGGAAAATGACCATAATCGATATTTAAGACCATGCGAACTATTACATGGAATCCAACATAATCTCCTACGTTGGCCGGAGAGACTACTTGTCGGGTAGAACTCCGTCAACTTTATTTATTTCTTTAACTTTAATTTTAAGGGCTTTTATGGATCAATTAGCCTAAGCCTACAAGGGCTCCTATGTTGACACATAGTTAATGAGACAATGGGTTGCTAATAGAATTCCCTTACCGAATCCCACCTCAATTCCCCATTCGGTACTTAGTCAATTCCACAGAATAATTTAATACTTCAAATTATTCATAGCATATAGCTTGAGAATTGAAAACATCATATTCGGTGGAATAGCTCATTAAAATATTTGGTTATTCGAATATGCAAGAATTGTCCTTATTGGATAAAAAATCCATCATTCATATCATTTCATCATTCTTTTATTTCATAAGACTCCCTTTTGATTATAGACATTGCTTTCCTAAATATTCATTTGGATTCAAAGATTTCAAGTCAAACTTCATTGAAAATATAGCAAAACTAGGTGGGTTCAAATCACTTCAACTTTAAAACATGTATGTAACTGAAATTATGCATAAATACTTTGAAATCCATTAATTAAAAATCATGCTTTAAACAACCCACCATGAATTTCAAGAACCTTTAAAGAGATAAATAGAGAAATTACTTGCAAACCATCAATTCATACATATGAAATCATGTTGCATCAAAATAGACCAATAATAATTAGTTTAGCCAAGATTCATGCTATTAAGTAAAAATAAGAATTACCCATAAGAAAATATTACTTGAAATCAAGAGATTTAGTTGAAAGAGTTTTGGACTCTATAGGTGAAAGAACCCATGGATAAACACCCACATAACTTAGAGTAAACCTTAAAGAAAATAAACATAATTTATCATATAATCAAAATACTATCAGCATGAGAGTGGAAGAAATATTCTCATTGAAGGCTTAGATACCTGAAATCCGAAGCGTTACTCAGAATCGAATGAATTAATAAACACTCTTGAATCCTAGCCTTTTCTCCTCGCCGAAGTATTTTGTGTACTACCCGGAATATATGAATCAGCAGAATAGTATTTCTACACTACTAATAACTAAAACTATATTTTGAGAAT
Organism: Solanum dulcamara; assembly: GCF_947179165.1. Taxonomy (NCBI): domain Eukaryota; kingdom Viridiplantae; phylum Streptophyta; class Magnoliopsida; order Solanales; family Solanaceae; genus Solanum; species Solanum dulcamara. Next base: position 10,578,632 of record NC_077246.1, on the reverse strand, counting down.
GGGCAAAAGAGTGTAAAGAGAGAAGAGTTGTGTGAGATAGCTTGATGAACAAAATGATGAAATAAGGTGGGTATTTATAGGTGTGAAGGAGGGACCTAATAATAATTAAAATAATTATAAAGAAAAATCTAAAAATTTAATGGAAGATTATGATGTCATGGGTAATGCCAAATGGAGGACTATTGATATCATAGGTGATGTCAAATGGATCTAGATCTTTCCATGGTTGGTGAGATGAATCTTCTTTTAATGGAATACCCTTTTTTGGAGTTGCGTTTGAAAAAGATAACTTTCTTATTAGGATTTGGTGTCTTCATATGAATTATTACTCTAGAAGTGTACTTTCATGTCGTTTAAGAATCAACCGATTTGGAGCATCTTACAGTGAGATATGATTTTTCGTCTACAAATACTCCATTTTATCACAACACCATGTCTTGCAACAATTAATTTATGTGACCTACTTAACCTCTGAAACTTAAAACATGGTCTTCACAAAAGTAGTAGGTAATGATGTTCGAGTTATTTAGAAATTTGAATCACCTAAGTTAGACCGTCCTATTAAAAGTTATGCCCAAAATACAGAAGCTATATCATTTTCATCAAGAATTGAAACATCATATACAATGCTTTAGGGGGTGTTACACTAACGCTAAAGATGAGTCGACTACCATCCCAGAGAAAATCTCCGTTCCTAGAGAATGGAGACATAGTATCGGTTTTCTCAATGATTTTTTCATTGGTGATCCAAAGGAAAGAATGCAAACCATAGCTTCATTAATGAAGCACGCATCAATTGCGCTAATATATCAAATTGAACCCAAACGAGTTGATGAAGCTTTAACAGATGAATCATGGGTTCAATGCATGATGGAAAAACTCGACCAATTTGAGATAATTCAGGTTTGGATCCTCATTAAAAGACTAAAGAATTGCTCTGTAATAGAAAACAAATAGGTCTTTTGAAAAAAAATAAATGAACAAGGAAAAGTGATCAGAAATAAAGCCAGATTAGTGGTAAAGGGTTACTCACAACAAGAAGGTATCGACTATGATGGAACTTTTTCTCCAGTAGCAAGGTTAGAATCCATCCGTATTCTTCTTGCATATGCATCTTTTAATAAATTCAAGTTATTTCAAGTGGACGTTAAAAGTTCCTTTTTAAATGGTTTCATAAATGAAGAAGTTTTTTGTTAAATAACTGACATGCCCCCGATTTCTCCAGTCGTGATGGCACCTACTATTAACCCACTAGTAGATAAGCCAAATTCCACATTCCATAACCATAGGCAACGAACCATCACAAGCGAAAGAAGAGAAATGAATATTAGTAATAATAATAATAAGAAAATAAGAATGAGTACAATACAACAAGATAACCCCCAAGAACTGGTATCAGTCAGTAGTCGAGCTACTAAACCAAATAAAGAAGTACAAGGTTTATACAAATACAATAATAGTAATAGTAATATAGTCTGTCTCCGAATGCAAAATAAAGATGAGCTTAAGCCAAAATAGAAGGAGATAGGCAACTCTGAATGCCAACAGCTCACCCAAGTCTTCAAAATCCAATAGATGCTCCGCACAATATCCAAATCAGTAGTGAAAACCCATACTATCATCTGTAGGGTGAAGAAGTGTAGTATGAGTACCAACAAGTGACACTCAGTAGGCATCGACCGACAAAGCTCCATAGATAAATCAAGTATAAATAACATGTAATCAAGGAGTATATATCACAAGTAACTAATAGGAATAATACGGAAGCCTGCAATAAGAAGCATCAGATATAAGAAAGAGAGAGATAGGAAACAAGCAAAGAAACCAAGGACGTATCTAGTGGCGCCATCCCAAGACCTAAACACGAAGACACACTACGAAAGGGAGAACCACTAAGTGACAACCTACTAATCGAAGTAAAAACAGATATCACATAAAGGCTGAAAGGACTGTATCAACTAAATCCCTGCACAAAAAGTTAGATAAATAAGAACAAGGGTAGTAACTACCTTCAATCAAGAGACCACCTTTTACACCACCAAAAGTTTGAAAATAGTAAGATAATACCTCCCGATCCCCTGTGTGCCCAGGAAATTCACTCACAAAAAGGTAAACCCGTACGACATTTCATACTGTCGACAAGTACAAACAACTATGCTAGTGATAGACAATGTATATATGAATGAAAGTCATACAATAAAACTAGTGATATCATATATGCCAAGTGTCTCATACCAAGATATATACATATACCTCCAGTCCTGATTAGGAAATAGGAACCATGCGCCTCTCTGTGATTGCCATGGCGGGGGCTTGGGAATGCCTTTATATACCTACCTGGTCCCGATCTAGGTCTTATATCAATATAAATATCAATCTGTATATCCGATTATCGAAGTCTGCTTCATCGCGGTGACCAAAGATAAAAAGTCAAATATGTATAAAAAGGGTTGGAAATCTCTACGACCCGACCAGTATCATAAAATAAGCACATCCTTGATGTCTCAAATCAATATCATAAAATGAGCGCGTCCTCGATGCCTCCATTCCACTAAAAATAATAGTAATAAAGTTAGTACGACCCTCATCCAAAAATCAGTATAAAATTGTTTGGGTTACAACCCAACTTTCTTAAATCAATGCCAAGAACCAATGCATGCACTGGAGTCGACTACCTCTATGAGAAAACAATGATTCAATACAATGCATGACATCACCAGCACCTAAATAACACACACAATCATATACAATAATGACGCCACAAGCACCTTGCCCTCTAGAACATGAAAACTGGGCTAACAAATGCAGCCGACCTCCAATCTAGGCCTACAGCTCAACTCTACTCCTCTAACTCAATCACAAGGCACAAAAGGAAACTCAACCACAACTGGATAACAAGGAGGAGGAAATGAGGAAACAGGTGTTCATTTAGTCAATCAATACTTGTAGATCCAACTGGGAATACAACCTTAAGATTTCAAACACAGCTAGCCCCGCCAAATGGGAAACGAAAGCATATGGGATTCTAGATCTAAATCTAGAAATGGGATCCAACAATACTTTACAAGCCTAATCGGGTGGAAATCTTTACATCAAGGCTTCTAAATAGGTGCTATAATAGAAAAGGACACTAAGTCTAGGAGACTCCCGCCAACAACGGCTACATAAACTAAGTTTCATCCCAAAATCAATCCTAAGGTGCAAATCCGCCAAAAACCATAATCATCAATCAAACCACCTAAAATAGGCTAATCACGGCCAAATTTAGGCATAATCTATAGTTCTACCCACTAGACTAGAAGTCTCATAAAACAACCTCGCCTAAGGATCACACCTGGACAAAGAAACAAAAAACTGGGAATTGAGCCTAACCCGTCACATATAATCCAAGCTACAAGCTATTTATACTAAACTACACCTTTTGAAGCTCAATCAAAAGAAAAGAGGCTGTAGTCTACCTCTAAGCCTAACACAAGCGCTCCTAGTCCTTTTCTCAGTAGTTTTCAGTCCAAAAAAGACACTAAATATCTCTACGAGATCAAAATTTTGATCACCTTGTCAATGCGAATGTTTTGACACTAAATTCATATTTTTCAAAGACAGATTCAAACTTGGGTCTAAAACAGGATTGTGGGACCCGTGATAGGAGTCCCAAAAATGATATCGTGAAAAGGTTCTAAACACATTATTGAGCTTGTACCCCAAAATGGGGCACAAATTGATGCTCAAAATGAGTGAAATCAGCCCAACAATTAAAATCACCATTCAAGCTTAAATTAAAGCTAGGGCAGCCCATTTGGGGCAGAATTTACCTTAAACAAAGTTTCTAATCAAGATTACGAGCTCTCCATTGGATTCTCCATGAAATTCTCTTGAATACAACCTCTTTAATTGCCAAATTTAGACTTGAAATACTCAAGATATCATGGTTTAAAGTTGAGAGAAAAAGCTAAAAATCGGGTCTTTAAGTTGTCAAGATAATCCTCTACGAACGCGGAACTTCCAAGCTCGCGAATGAGGTGAAAACACCATCTAACCCTCCGAAAATGCGGACTATCATGCCTGCGAAAGTAGAGAACAAATGCTGTACCAGAAAACCAGAAAAAGGGCCAAGAGTCCCAAAACTTTGAACAAACCTTCAGAAATCATTCAGAGTCCAAACAACGCATACCAAAAGTGCAAACACCTTAGAAACGACAATTCTCACTCAGTGTCATACTCATCATTTTCATCCGAGGTCATTATGAATGAATGTGGGTCCCACACCCAATGCTATTTTAAGCCAAATTGCATAATAGCCTTCGAGATTAGACCGAAAGTCTCGGAAATTGTACGAAAGGTCATTCTAGACAACTTAACATTTTAGAGCTAACCTTGCTAGTGGAATTTCAATCTGAGTGCATTTACCAAGAATGCTGAACGAAGTCAACCTTAGGCTAAAGCTTGAAGGGTAAAATTCCTAATGTCTTAAATTCGTACTGAAAGGATCGGGACTTGAGCCGAGCATGCTTCTAGCCTTAATTGACCATTCCGGAGCTGACTGCACTAATAAAATTTCAATCTGAGTGAGTTTACCATGAATGTTGACCAAAGTCAACCTTATGCCAAATTTCAAAGACTAAAGCGTCAAATGGCCCCAACTCGTACCGATTGCCTCAATACTCATGCCGACCATGCTACTAGCCTAATTTAGCCATTTCAGAGTTGATGGAATCATCAAAATTCCATTATGACTTAGTTTTCCTAGATTTTTGACCAAAGTCAACTGTTCAAACTTAGATAGCTCTAAAATAGGAAATGGGCATAAAACTCAAACGAACAACTAAGCAACTGAACAGTCAGTGCCAACAAGTCATGACTTAGGGTCGCTACATGAAAGGTCCAAACACTGAAAAAGATCGGAAAAGACAAAAATGACCTAGAGGGTCATTACAACATCCACTACTGAAAAAACATTCGTCCTCAAAAGTCAAAGGATAGAAAAGAATCCAAGGGCACGAAGAGATTAAAAATCTAGGACTGCAATCTCCGTCAGGCCTACAGGTACCTTCTCAGGTTGAGCCACACCAACTAAGAACTCAAGCTAAGAGAAAACTACCAAATTCACTTTTCTTCTTCATAACTCAACCCAACTTCCAACTCCTCTCTTGTGATACTGACTTCCACCCCACCAGAACAAACTCAGTTGATCGCAACAGATTATCTCTAGATAAACAAAAATCACACATACACCTCAGAATTAGGCGACCAATATACAAGAGAAGATGCTGAATAAATGCCAAGTCGAATACTTTGCTTTCTACTCCAAACTCAAGACTCTTTAGCCATAATAGGTACCCTACCCATCCTAAACAATAGTAACACCTCCCAGCACCATCTGAACATACCCCAAATAAAACGAAGAAAAACAAGCACCACCAGAGCATCAAAGTAAGTACTCAGCCTAGCGCACAAGCCTAAAGTTCTAACTCAATAACTCCCAAAACCAATAACTTGAGTTTCAAATTTATCTTTCAAAATTGAAAAGGCTATTCCAAGGGACAACCAAATCTACAAGAAGGAAAACTGAATTGCGACCAACTCCAATATCACTTTGCTGCCAATGAAACTTCTATAAAGTTGAACCAATAAGAGAGTCTAACCCAAAAGTAATTGAAACTATTGTTATGAATCTATGTATCACTCCACGAGAGCAAATGTGAGTAAACTACCATAATTCAACTAAAATTAAGTCGGTAGATAGCGAACAAGCATATAAACCATTTTCAAGAGTGATCACAAATAAAACTGCACTACCACACGGAACACCATAAGGAACACTACCAGCTAACCACAAGAACACACGCGAACCTTGCACCCTGAACCAGAAAGTAAGAGATGACTCCATGAATTAGTTTAACACCATCTTGAAGGAGAGTAATTTGAGAAATTACATTCGCCCATGGAATCAAAGGTTTGAATTAGTCAAAGCACACCACAAAAGAAGACCTAATTAAAAATCTGACTCTTTGAACCATCCAGACGCCCGCTGTAGCTTACTGGTAGAACCAAGGCACAATATAGAATTATTGAAACTACAGGGACTCCTGGTTGTAAGGTAAAATAAGCCTATGACTAAAATTTCTAAGATGTATTGACTAACCACCTAAAAGTCTATAAGTCACAAGGGTACATCAAGGCAATTTTGATAAACCATAATTCATCAATATGAATGCTCTCGCTCTATAATCACCCCTTCCCGCTAATTGTTAGTCGATCACAAGCATAAGAAGACTACCATTTCCATGAACCCAAAGAACCATTTTTACATGACACTTCAAGCTAAAACATCACCATACTTAGAATAACCAAGGAAAAATCATTTCCAACCTTCCCAACTCAACATAGCCATCTGACACCGCATCACACAACCAGCTGAACCAACAATTTAACCATCTAACTTATCATGAAAACCCAACCCATCCAAATCAAAGGGCAAACCTTAATTTTGCAACCTTAGGAACTAACTCGAATAAAGTAAAAATCATGAATGAGATCTACAGTAGACCACAAGGGCCATAAGTATTGGCACACCCTTCTCTCAGCTGCAACCTCACACCAGTTAAGCATGCTAAGAGGGGGGGGGGGGAAACTAGGAAGGGGAAATGACTAACCCAAGAAAACTCAAGGAGGGCTAAATAGAAATCCACCCGAGTAATAAACTAAGACCAACATCCACAAGGTATAGATCTACCACTACTGCTACATCATAGTAAAACCAATATGATCCACCACAAATAGAAATCACCTAGGGGAAGATAAACACATATACATAGTTTCAAATAAAGCTGTCATAGCAACAATAAGCAAGTAATCAGGCTAAGTAAACATGCCCACATAATTCCAAGTAAGGTAATAACCAGGATAGAAAGATGAATCTAACAAGATAAATAATCATTAATGGGTACAAAGACCTCAATACCCAAG